>NC_054479.1:8131973-8431973 GCF_017639515.1 Carcharodon carcharias
CTCGCTCTCTGTCTCCCTGTCTGGCTCGCTCTCTCGCTCTCTGTCTCTCTGCCTAGGTGAGTTGCTCATTTGGAGAGTCGGCACCGACACGATGGGCTAAATGAACACCACCTGCGCTGTAACAATTCTGCTATAAAATCTTTTAGCAGTGTTAATTTAATCAAAATGGTTGGAGATCCATACGGTGAAAAATTTACAGTAAAGGTGCAAACATCATGGGCCGTAACTTCTGAGCTTCCAGGCATCGTATGGCCATCCCAAAGAAGCTCTGGGACCCCCCCACCCCGAGTGTTCCCTGGTAGGTTTTGCATGCCAACTGCCTAAAGTGTTAACTTCCTACGGGCAATTGCCCCTGTGCTGGGAATCATCAAAAAATGAGATTTAAATCGTAAACTTCAAATTGGTTCCAACTGTGTTACATCTATAATTACCCTGAAAAATTAGAATTAAAACCACTTTTAACTTCTGGGTAATTATTGTGCAGTTGTACAGACCCACAGCAATCCCCCATCCCCAACTACCCCTCCCCCATGGGACTTCCCCTCCTCCCCCAATCTTTCGGCTATCCTGTCTCCACCCACGAGACTCCCCCGACTGTCACCCCCCACCACTCCACATTGCCCCCCCCCCAAAATGGGGACTTTTCACAAAGCCCCACCCCACCAACCCACCCACCAACAAATCCCGATCTGACCCGACACCCCCACCTCCCTAAGGCCCGGCCCGACAGCTAGTACCATTAAAAAGGGGGCGTGGATTACTTACCTCTGACTTTACAGCCCTCAACACTAGGCCCCAGGGACATGCTGCACTGCCCAAGTTGAGTCAGAAGGTCAAGCAAAATGGGATCGCCCGGATTTCAAGGTAAGATTTTAGAGCAGAGTGGCAATCAACTCAATTACCACTCTATCGGAAGTTATGGCCCCATATATACTTTGTAGGAATCTGAAATTCTTCACATCAATGATCTTCAATGCTGCTCGCATACAGTTTCAATGGAGAAAATGGATTAAATGACTATGCAATTTCCAAAGCACTAGGAAAAGTCATAAAGCACTTTGAAATAAAACTGACATTTGACCTATTCAGTTAACACAAATTTAATGACTTTACTCCTAACTGGACAGAAGTATGTAATGTAATTCCAGAACCATGTCATAATTTTGAACCTCAAATTTTGATTTATTCAGTAATCTTAATCAGAGACCCTATTTTCTTTTGTGAATGAATGAGAATCTATAAGTATGTATTGATATTTGAAAGAGAAGTTAGATTTTTAATCCTTGTTGGAAGGGTCAGGGTGCAAATACAGTAGTGAATGTTTCTGAATACATTTACTGAGAAACAATGCCATTTATTCATTTTAACAGTGAAATATTTACAACCCCAAAATAGAAATTTTGTTTTCGGGCATATTCACATTGGTTCTATAAATTTAGAGCCCTAGGTGGTCTGGTTGAAAGACTGTGCTCTCTCATATATCTGTGTTTAGAAAGCATTCCAAATATACCAGAGCATATTGTTATAAAATGTATTATCAAAATGTCTGACTTTAAGTAAAATACTAATTTACCAATTTGTGACAATCATCAGTAATTTAAAATAAAATAAACTATCTTGTGTTGTTGAAATGTATGTGACATTGGCAAATTTGTATTTATTGTCAAACCCACAGGGGACTTACCCCAACCACCCCCAAGGGACTACACCACCACCACCACCGCCCACCTTCCTCCCTCCCCCGGGCAGGAACTCACCACCCCACGGGATCCGCCCCTCCATCCCTTGCCAGACCTGACTCTCAACCCCCACCCCCCCGCCAGAGCCGACACGTCCCTAGCCCAAGGCCTGACCTGACACCCCAACGCTCCTCACACCCAAGGCCCAACACCTAACCCAACACTCCTCCGCACCCGCACCCCCCTTTCCCCCATGAAGGGGCTGGGTGGAGTAGATAGGGAGAAACTGTTCCCACTCATAAAAGGATCGAGAAGAGATTTAAAGTGATTTGCAAAAGAAGCAAATGTGGCATGAGAAGAAACATTTTCACACAACGAGTGGTTCGAGTGTAGAATGCACTGCCTGGAAGTGTGGTGGAGGCAGGTTCAATCGGAGCATTCAAGAGGGCATTAGATGGTTATTTGAATAGGAACAATATGCAAGGGTAGTGGAAAAGGAGGTTCCTGAACCCACCACATTACATACTCACCTCCCCTGGCTTGTGAAGAACCTTAAAACCTGGCTGGATCTTTAAACATACATGGTTTACAGCAACTTGTGCTGTAAAATAGGGGGTGTAGCTTCCTTACCTGCAACGCTACAGCCCTTGACACCTTGCACTACCCAGATCTCGCTCTCTCTGAGTCGGAAGGTCGGGCGAGATAGAATTGCCTGGATTTCAAGGTAAGCACTTTTGAGCAGAGTGGCAATATGACTCATTTGCCACAACATCGGAAGTTATGGCCCAATTTCTTTACATCACCACAATGAAAATGTCTCACTGGGAAGTGGTTAAGCGTGCTTTTTAACTGAATGTTGCTTTTTGTTTTCACCCTCACTGCCCATAACTTTTCTGGTATACTGAAGGTGTCTGATTGGATTCGGAGTGCAGTTCCATGAGCTGTGACACCTGCCATACGTTCTGAATGTTTACCATTAAGGCATGCTGCTGTGCATACTAAAGTTTCCAATAATAAAGTGCTTAATCTTAGTAAACTGATTCTACCCTTTTAAAAAACAATTTACAGTTGGAAGCTTTTGATTTGAGCAGCATTTATCAAATTGAACATTTAATCAAAATGGCAGGACATCCTGTGTATAATTGTACAGTGTAAGTGAGGATTGCTGAACTGATATGCAGCACAGCCCTGGAATTGATGCACAACCATTCAGAAGAGTACTTCTGAACTGTTTGAATAGAGTCTAGGCTGTTCTGTAGTTATGCTAACTGGAAAGTGTCCATTTTATGATCACAAATTTGCAGATGATGAAATTATTTTCAAACCTTGCTACCAATCTCAGCAACCTAACCTATCGAACTCTGGGCATTGATACATACACTCCGAAGGCATCTTAGTTTGCTTCATGTTCCCCCATGTCTGGTTCCTTCTATTTCTGAATTACTCTTTATTCTCATTCTGTTGTCTCTCCCAGTCCTTTGAGTACCTAATGTTTCCTCCCTGTTTTATCCTGGTGCCCTCCTCATACAAAATTAAATTATAACAAATGCCAGATTATTCATAAAAAGGCTAAACTTTTAACTGACACATTAGAGACATGAAATAAGTAGTTATATCCTCAATCATTTTTAGTAATATGATGCAACAACATTTCATGGCTTTTGTGAATGAAATCGGTGTGTGAACAGATAAAATACGAGAAGTACTGTGTTGTGTTCCTTTGTTGGATTCACCCAGAACTGTCATACTTATGTTTTATAAAATTAGGCTGGCTCAGGTTCCTGTTGCTGAATCCATTGCATTGCTCACAGCTAGATAATTTACTTCTGTAGGTCAAGTGAGGTCAAGATCAAGCTCCACTCTGTTGGTTTCCATGGTTTAATTTCTTGCTGACCTTTGCTATCTAGGCTCACACTTGAAAAATGGCGATGTACACAAGCATAGCTGTCATCAGAGATTTGTTAGGTTTTAAATTTTAAACAACTTTGTTTTAATATTGTATTTCCTTCTGGCGAGTGCTGTAGCCACTTTAAACATTAGTGCAGCCTGTCTAGGTGGAATATATAGAAATGCCTGAATCTGGATTTTCGCCATCAATGACTCATAACTATGTAAATAGAATTATTTTGAACTCCCTTTTGCCTTTATTACATAGGATCAGAAGTTGTCCATTTAACCCTTTGAATCTGTTCTGCCATTCAGTTAGACCATGGGCGATCTGAACCTCGAGTGCCATTCACCTGTCATTCCTCCATATACATTCTATACTTCATTGACTTGACATTCGCCCCCCTTTTGTGGACAACTCCAAAATCCCCGTCTACCCTTTGTAATTCATGACCTTAGAGGGAATATGTAAGATTAGGGATAGACAGAATAGAAACTTTCTGACCTTATTGTTCAGCAGCTGGACGAAGACTTAATTTATAAAGATGATAGAAATAGTTAAAGCGGATTGTGGGGCAATTCATTAATGACCTAACAAGGATAGTCCCAGCACTGTCAGTGCTTGTCAAACAGTTTATGTGGGCGTTGTGCATGCGATGGAGTTTACTGTCCATTGTTTGATTAAAGTGTCTGAATTGCCGACTGATTACTCAAAGGCACAATTGTATTTCAAAGGATTTTAATAGCAACTTGTATAGTGCATTTAA
This sequence comes from Carcharodon carcharias, assembly GCF_017639515.1. Classification (NCBI taxonomy): domain Eukaryota; kingdom Metazoa; phylum Chordata; class Chondrichthyes; order Lamniformes; family Lamnidae; genus Carcharodon; species Carcharodon carcharias. The sequence continues at coordinate 8,136,307 of NC_054479.1, forward strand.
TGTAATAGAATGTCCTATGGTGTTTCACAGGAGCATTATAAAACAAAATCTGGCATCAAGTCACATAAAGAAGTATTAACATTTGCTCAAAGAAGTGGGTTTTAAGGAGTGTCTTGCAGGAAGAAAACGAGGTAGAGGTTGTAGGGAGGGAGCTTAGGTCCAGGCAGTTTGTCTAGAGGCAGCCACTAATGGTGGAGTGATTAAAATAGGAGATGCTCAAGAGGCCAGAATTGGATGAGCGCAGATTTCTCAGAAGGTTGTGTGGCTGGAGCGGATTACAGAGATAGCGATCAGCATAATTATGGAGAGATTTGAAAACAAGATGAGAGTTTTAAAATCAAGACATTGCTTGATCTGGAGCTAATGCAGATCATGGAGCATAGGGGTGATAGGACTTGATGCAAGTTAAGACACGGCAGAGCTTTCAATGACCTCAAGTTTTACTAATGGTACAATGTGAGAGGCGAGACTGCAGCATGTTGGAATTGTCAAGTCTGAAGATAACAAAGGTATGAATTAGGGTTTCAGCAGCAGATGAACTGAGACAAGAGTGAAGTTGGGCAATATTAGGGAAATGGAAAATGGTGTTCCAAATGATGACGTGAATATGTGGCCTGAAGCTCATGTCAGGATCAAATGTGACATCAAGGTTGTGAACAGACTGGTTTAAGTCTCAGACTGTTGCTAGGGAGAAGGTTGAAACCTGTAGCTAGAGAGGAGAGTTTGGAACCGGGATCCAAAACAAGGACTTCAGTTTTTCCACTTTTTAAATTGGAGGGAACTTCTGCTCATCCAGTATTGGATCTTGGATGAGTAGTCTGGTAGTCTAGTAAGAAACATGGTGCTGAGGTGGAGCTGGATGTCGTCAGCATACATGTGAAAACTAATGTTGTGCATTCAGATAATGTCACTGAGCGGCATTATTGTTGATGTGAAATAGGAGGGGGCCAAGCTAGACCCTTAGGGTATACCAGAGATAATGGTAGGCTGGCAGGTAGAGAAGCCATTGCAGTTGTTACTAGTTAAGAATGAAACCATGTGAGAGCAGTTGCTCCCAGCTGGACTACAATGGAGAGGCGTTGGAGGATGATGTGGTTGCCTGTTGCAAAGGCTGCAGATAGGTTGAGAAGATTAAGGGTGTAAGAATATAATAGTTTGTACTAGTTGATTTTCATTTTCATCTGGCCAAAACATGAAGGGAGTCAACATGCTGTTCTGTAGCTAAGGACCATACAATTATTAAATGCACTGTATCAAGTAGGGATTGAGTGGTTCCCATGCCAAGAATTGTTTTGGAATTTTCTTAACGGGATCTGCAAAGAAAACCAATCAAAAAACCTCAATTGATGGGTTTTTCTGTTTGAATTGAATTTAGCAGCTTGGCTTTTACTGCAAAAATATCTGGCATTGCTGATCTTAATCGTGGTCTTAAGTAAAGTTGCCCATAATATAAATCATGGGCATAATTCTGAGACAATAAATGAATTTTGTTTCTCTAGTGCATCTTCTCCTGAAGATCATCTGTGATCTTATTGAGTGGCAGAGCAGGCTTATGTTCTTCTTATGCATGATGTTCTGAGTTATTTTATGCACAAGTCTTGTTTCAGTTCATGGGAGATGTGGATTAGGCGATGGAGCTAGCTTTTGTATTGCACATGAGAAAAAGCTCTTTTGTAAAACCAAATCTCAATACCATACTTGAGCACAAATTTGTGGGAGGTACAAGCAAGTATTTGTCAGAAGTATTGAAAATGTTCATGTTCACTCATTGGCTGCCCAGTATGTAAAAAAAAAAATGCCAATTTGTGGTTAATTTGAAAGAAAAATGCATATCCAGAATTTTTTTTAATCATGTCAATTAGCAAGGTTGCTCTGATAACTTAAACTCAAATAAGGTGTTCAGCATTTTAAAGCTTAATGGCTACAGCAATTTGGACATTGAAAAGAAGATTTGGGAGAGCATTCCAGAGAGTGGACAATGATAGATTTCTTCTGATGATAGATTACAGATGGTCCAGATCGGTCGCAAAACATTCCCACTGCTGTCAATACTACACTGATTACCTCCGTGAGGTTCATTTGTACCCTTCTTGGAGTCCATTGCCTTGATAGTGCTTGATGCCTCAGCCTGTTGACTTGAAAAGTTACTTTTCAAACCAACATGAGTGATCTGAAGTCATGGTTATCCTTGGATCAGGAACCCATGACCCTCTGGTTGATTAGATAATTAGTTGTTCAGCAATAGATAATTGGAGTTCCCAGGCCATGACTTCTCTGTTTCCTTTCCTCCTCAGATGGACCATTTTAGCTTCGTGAGCAATATTGGTGAACCGTTATAAACATCTGTTGGTCAATTCAACATTCAAAAGTGTTTTTCCTTTAAAGCATTGTTTTTAGAGTCATAGAGGCCTACAGCACAGAAAAAGGCCCTTCAGCCCATCGAGTCTGCACCAGTCAAACAAGTGCTTAACTATACTAATCCCATTTTCCAGCACTAGGCCTATAGCCTTGTATACCGAGGCAGTAGAGTAGAATTGTAATGTTTCATACCCTGGGACTGGGATGACTCTAAATTTGGCTAGGTGGCAGTTTTAAAAATGTCATGTAATATCTGTGGTTTAGTCCAAAGATGCCCAGTGTTGTGGAAATTTGGCTGCAGTAACAGCTTATTCCTAAATGCAATGCATAGTCTCTGGGGCACAGATTCTAGGTTATAAAAATTGTAAACAATAAAAGTCAGTGAAACACAGGCCAAAATATGTTTCACAGATTTAATTTATAGTTTTTGCTGCACTTTTTATTTACCCCAGTCTAGCATATACAGCTGAATATTTGCAAATGTCATAAGTTTGCTCTTCTGAAACATCAAGCAATTGAAAAAAAAATCATTTATTTTGTTTGATTTTGATAAAACGAGAATAATTGTCAGGGTCAAACTTGATGAACTTTAGTGTTAATTTCTGCTAAATTTAATTAGTTTCAGAGATGGCAGTGACTTGGCAGATTATGTCTACTTAATTACAAACTGATGGATAAATTATCATTATTGGCCATGATAGTGTTATAAAGGACTCAAAGCGGCCTGCAGTTGACTTAGAGGTTCAGTTAATGTAATGTTTGACTAGAGGCAGCTGGGTGTTCCAGATTACGAAGTGTGTCAACTTTACACAACTCATGGGCTTGCTTATAGGTCAGAGGTTTCATTGATTACAAATCATGCAGTTAAACAATTTGAAGTTGAACAATATACTAAAGACTTCTGATTTTGACGTGAAGTCTAATAATTAACCTCTCTGTCCTGCCCACCCCCCAGAAAAATGGATGCTTGTGTGATTCTCTGACTATATTACTACAAATTGCAGCTTTAGTCACTTGCAACATTTGCCAGACAGCAATAGACACCATGCCCTTTTAACATTATACATGATCTCTGAGGAGGCACTACACTGTCAGAGATGCCGTCTTTCGATGAGACGTTAAAGCAAAGGCCTGTCTGCTCCCATGACAATATTTGAAGAAAAGCAGGGGATCCAATGTCCTGGCCAATATTTACTGCTCAACCAACATCACACAAACCGACTATCTGGCCATTGTTACAAGGCGGTCTTTGGACCTTGCTGTATGGTAATTGCTTGTTGGGTTTCCTACATTACAACAGTGTCTCCATTTCAGATGTACATTTTTTTTATTCTTTCTTGGGATGTGAGTATAACTGGCAAGGCCAACATGTATTGCTCATCCCTTGAGAAGGAGGTGGTGCGCCACCTTCCACCCTACCTTCTAGAACTCAAGCTACCTTCCACTCGGCCCTCTGGACAAGTTCCCTTCTGAGTGCTAGCAATAAATCCACACTTGCTGTACGTACAAGCGATCTATTCCATGCTCTGGTGAACTATTCCAGGGATTGAGTACTTCCAAGCATCCGACCGTACCCTGTGCTTTAGTAGTTCATACAGATGCCCTCTGCTGCTAGCCTGTCTTAAATAACATGTCCACTTGGATATCTTCTAATCCTGTCATTGATTTTAAAGGCTTCCATCATATCCCTTCACAATCTACAATTTTCAAAGTGAAAAGCTGCATTTCTCAAATCCTGTCCTGATGACTAAGGGCCCTTATACTAACTACCAGTTCACCTGAATGCCATTCACAAGGCACACGTTTATTTTAGGGGAAGGCGGTGGCATTGTGGTATTGTCACTGGACTGATAATCCAGCGACCTACGGTAATGCTCTGGAGACCCGGGTTCGGATCCCACCATGAAACCGTTCTCAATTGCTGTAAAGACCCATCTAGTTCACTAATGTCGTTTAGGGAAGGAAACCTGTTGTCCTCATCTGGCCTGGCCTACATGTGACTCCAGATCTGCTGTAACATGGTTTACTCTTAAATTCCCCCTGAAATGGCCACTCAGTTCTATCAAACCGCTAAAAAGTCAATAAAAAAGAGTGAAACTGGATGGACGAACCCGGCATTGACCTAGGCACCGGAAATGACAACAGCAAACCCAGCCCTGTCGACCTTGCAAAGTCCTCCTTACTAACATCTGGGGGCTTGTGCCAAAATTGAAGAGCTGCCTCACTAATTCATCATTCAGCCTGATATAGTCATACTTGCGGAGTCATACCTTACAGACCATGTCCCAGATGCCACCAACACCATCCGGCAGGACAGACCCAGCAGAGGTGGCGGCACAGTGGTATACAGTCAGAAGGGAGTTGCCCTGGGAGTCCTCAACATAGACTCTGGCCCCCATGAAGTCTCATGGCATCAGGTCAAATATAGGCAAAAGAACCTCCTGCTGATTACCACGTACCACCCCCGCACCTCCCCTTGCCCTCAGCTGATGAATCAGTGCTCCTCCATGTTGAACACCGCATCGAAGAAGCACTGAGGGTGCAGAATGTACTCTGGATCTCTGGATTGGGGGACTTCAATGTCCATCATCAAGTGTGGCTCGGTAGCTGGCCAAGCCCTAAAGGATATACATAGCTGCTAGATTGAGTTTGCGGCAGATGGTGAGGGAACCGACAAGAGAAAAACATACTTGACCCCATTCTCACCAACCTGCCTGGCAGATGCATCTGTACATGACATCAGTAGGTGTGACCACTGCACAGTCCATGTGGCTTCACATTTAGCACTACCACCGTGCTAAATGGCATAGATTGTGAACAGATCTAGTAACTCAAGACTGGGCATATATGAGGCGCTGTGGGACATCAACAGCAGCAGAATTGTATTCAAACACTATTTGTAATTTCATGGCCTGGTATATCCCCCACTCTAGAATTACCACCAAGCCAGGGGATCAATCCTGGTTCAACGAAGAGTGCAAGAGGGCATGCCAGGAGCAGCACCAGGCATACCTAAAAATGAGGTGTCAACCTGGTGAAGCTACAACACAGGGTTGCTTGCACGCCAAGCAGCACAAGCAGCAAGTAATGGACATAGCTAAGTGATTCCGCAACGAACGGATCAGACCTAAACTCTGCAGTCCTGCCACATCCGGTCGTGAATGGTGGTGGACTATTAAACAAATCACTGCAGGAGAGGGCTCCACAAATATCCCATCCTTAATGGCGGGGGAGCCCAGCACATCAGTTCAGAAGTTAAGGCTGAAGCATTTGCAACGATCTTCAGCCAGAAGTGCTGAGTGGATGATCCATCTCAGCCTCCTCCGGATGACCCCAGCATCACAGATGCCAGTTTTCAGCCAATTTGATTCATTCCAAGAGATATCAAGAAACAGCTGATGGCACAAGATAGTGCAAAGGCTATGGGCCCTGACAATTCCAGCAATAATACTGAAGACTTGTGTTCCAGAACCCCTAGCCAAGCTGTTCCAGTACAGCTAGAACACTGGCATCCACCCGTTTATGTGGAAAATTGGCCAGGTCCTGTACACGAAAGCAGGACAAACCCAACTTGCTGGATTTCTGCCCCAATAGTCTACTCTTGATCATCAGTAAAGTGATCGAAGGGGTCATCAACAGTGATATCAAGTGGCACTTGCCTAGCAATAATATTCTCACTGACAATCAGTTTAGATTCTGCCAGGGTCACTCAGCATCTGACCTCATTACATCCTTGGTTCAAACATGGGCAAAATAGCTGAACTCCTGAGGTAAGGTGAGAGAGACTGTCTTTAACATCAAGGTTGAATTTGACCAAGTGTGCTATCAATGGAGTCAGTGGGAATCGGGGGAAAACTCTCTATTGGTTGGAGTCATACCTAGCACATAGGATGACGGTTGTGGTTGTTGGAGGTCAATCATCTCAGTCCCAGAACACCACTGCATGAGTTCCTCAGCGTAGTGCCCTCGGCATGATCATCTTCAGCTGCTTCATCAATGACCTCCTTTCCATCATAAGGTCAGAAGTGGGGATGTTCGTTGATGATTGCACAATGTTCAGCACCATTCGGGACTCTTCAGATATTGAAGCAGTCCATGTCCAAATGCAGCAAGACCTGGACAATATCCAGGCTTGGGCTGACAAGTGGTAAGTAACATTCAAGCCACACAAGTGCCAGGTGATGACCATCTCCGACAAGAGAGAATCTAACCATCGCCCCAAGACATTCAATGGCATTACCATCGCTGAATCCCCCACTATCAATATCCTGGGGGTTACCATTGACCAGAAGCTGAACTGGACTATCCATATAAATACTGTGGCTATAAGAGCAGGTCAGAGGCTAGGAATCATGCGACGAGTAACTCACCCCTTGACTCCCCAAAACCTGCCCACCATCTACAAGGCACAAGTCAGGAGTGTGATGGAATACTCTCCACTTGCCTGCTGAATGCAGCTCCACCAACACTCGAGAAGCTTGACACCATTGAGGACAAAGCAGCTCGCTTGATTGGCACCCCTTCCACAAACATTCACTCCCTCCACCACCGATGAACAATGGCAGCAGTGTGTACCATCTACAAGATGCACTGCAGAAATTCACCAAGGGTCCTTAGGCAGCACCTTCCAAACCCACAATCTCTACCATCTAGAGGGACAAGGGCAGCAGATACATGGGAACGCCACCACCTGGAAGTTCCCTTCTAAGCCACTCACCATCCTGACTTGGAAATATATTGTAATTCCTTCACTGTCACTGGGTCAAAGTCCTGGAACTCCCTCACTAACTGCACTGTGGGTGTACCTACACCACACAAACTGCAGCAGTTCAAGAAGGCTGCTCACCACTACCATCTCAAGGGAATTAGGAATGGGCAATAAATGCTCGCCCAGCCAGCGACATCCACATCCTGTAATTAAAAAAAAAACAAGATCTGGATGAACTCCAACATGTGAGGAATTAGAAACTGGAAAATGGTAGACCTAGGCCTTGTATGGGTAGTACTAGTTTTACAATTGATTGTCTTAATATCCTGCTGTGTTCTCCCTCACTACAGCCATTTTTTATTGAAGTTCAGCCACAGCAGCCATGTTGTCATTAACTGCTCAGATTTATTCAGACAGGTGGCCAGATGGAACACTTTGTCCCACTCGGTCTTTTTGCCTGCAGCAGGTTTTACTGGACTAGTAAATATGTTGCTATAAGGGTAATATTGTTCAGCAGTGATATGACTTTCATCATGCATGACTTCTTTTGATCATCTTTGTGCTAATGGCATGATGTCACTACTTCAGATATGTGTACTTTCAAAATATACGGGTAGAACTTTACACCATTTTCCTGGGACATCTGCCAAAGTTTCTGTTGGGTTTCCGCCAAAGTTGCCCTGGGAGATCAGGGGAAACATCATGGAACTCCATCCATGACCAGCCACAAACTAAAGCTTGTTTACGTGCTAGATTTTTAGAGAAAAAAATCAATATGGCAGAGCAGTTCATGTAACCTACTCTGGGACTTGGGCTGCATTGCAACGCATCTTTAAATATAGATGTCTGGTGCAGAGGTAGATCCGTTATCAATGAACTTTGGTTCTCATTCAAAACGAGATAAGAACCCTAATGTATGCAGTAAAATCTATCCTGCCTGGGGCCCTTGCACATTCATTGTTTCAATTTAAGAACAATTGAGAGTATGTTGATATGAAAAGCACTGGTGGGCAGGTTGAGTGCACTGATTTTTCATGAATTTTATTTTAAGAAGTGGCTATTACTTCCAGTGGAAAATTTCTGCCCTTGAACCCAAACACGAGCAATGCTTTCTCTCAGCTGTTGTTGATTTTCCAAATTCGTTTGCTGCTGTTTTTTTCTGCGCGTAGGAATGTTGCATTTAACAAAGCCACTTTTCAGTCAACAGACTGCTAGCTCTGTATAATCGCGGGTTGTACTTACTTTGTAGTGTTGCCGACTCCAAAAGTGTTGAGCTCTATCTAAAGAGTTTAGAGATTTTCATTGATGCAATCTGTGCTGCAAATGTATAAGTTGCCTCTAGCATGGCCACCATCAGTTTGGCCTGGAGCTGCCATTGGGGAAGCAGTGCTCTGATGTAAGTAATGGTGGTAGCTGACTGAAGGGTTAAATGTAGCAAGGCCACTATTTGTAATGGAAGAGTTCTTTGTGCATAATCCTGATGGTATTACTGCTGCGCTCTGGGCTGGCGAGTCTAACTGTGTTTAATGGCTAAATGTTAGATTTGTCAGTTATCTGAATAGGAGATCTAAACCGTTTAGAACAGAAAACATTCAGTTGGGCTACTGAAAGAGTTTCTATTTTTAACTATTGTTGTCGGTCATTCTTTTGGATTAGCTGTAGTAGTTCATTTGTGACATTCTAGCAGAATTCCAATAATTATATAAAGAAAAAATAGCTTCAGTAAATTCTAACAAGTTAACAGATGTAAGTGATCAGGGCTCAAGTGCTGGCATATGGTGAAGCTTGTCTCACTAATTTATTTATGGCTTGCTAGATCACTGCTCACCGGCCATTCTGAAATGCGATGCCTATGATGCAAAGCTGCTCTTTTTCAAATTTCATCAGCATTGAAAAGCAGAGATGTTTTGACTAGACTCTTGACAAATTACTGGAAAATGCAAGACTTTTAGTGCTGCATCATTCTGTTTTTGTTCTGTAACTAGAGCTTTATCTACTTCATTCTTTTCCTGGCTCTGTCATGAAGGTGACTGATAGAGGATTGAATATTCCTGTAGTTTGTGTTCAACAACAATACAGTGCTAAGCACAAAGATCGGCAGTAATGAGTTTCAGAACCCAGCACAAAAGAAGCAGCACCATTTCATGAAACAGCATTGGTCTCTGAATGCCTGATTGAAGTGGAAAATGCAAAAGGTTCTAACTGAAATAATGGGCTGGATTTTAATGTTAAAGGCGGATAGTGGGAGTTGGGAATATTCTTGGCTTGGCACACACACCTTGGGAGGAAGTGCCATGAAAGGTGGGATTTGATGGGGAGTGGGGAGGAAGGTGAGGGGTTGTTGGAGGTGTGGTTGGGTGCATGCTGAAGTCTGTCCCTGAAAACAGTTTTGAGGTGGCTTTAGGGACTGCTGAGTGCCAAGACTGTTCCAGCATCCGCAGTTTTTTTGTTTTTATCTCTGTTAAAAGGTCTGCCTGGGCTCTGTGGGACTTCATTCCAGTTGTTTTGTTCAATATTAGGCCCTCTAGCCCTCACCTCCCCCCACCACCACCTACTCCCCATGTCCCATTTATGCCAACACGTGCCATTCCATGCCACTCCACCCACCTCCAATGGCCCCTCATACCCTCCATGTCAACCCATGCCCCTCCACCCACCCCCAGTGGTTCCTCACACCCTCCAAGCCAACTCATAGCATTCCATGCCCATTCACCTAGTATACACCCTCCGTTCAGAACCAATAAACCCTATAGTAACTTTTGGCATGTGTGGAAAAACTTGAAAAAAAAAACACCCATTGATAACTTTCTTCAAAAAACTGCGTTTACTATAACCCTATAAAAGTGCCAATTAGCCAGGCCTTTAAAGTATCAATAGCGGAAACAGGAATCACTTGACACCTCTATTTTTTGTGTAAATAAGTATTGAGCCATTGACAAAATAGATTTAAGAAAAACAGCTGTCAATCAAGCAATGTTTTCCCTTCTGTGCTGCTGTTTCAACGAACGAATCGAAGTCTGGGTTGAGTAGTCTTCTGACACTTGCTATTTAGACTTACAAATGAGGAATATCCACTTTGACAAGGAATCAGAGAGCTGACAATACTATACTCGATATATACACACACCACTGCATGGATTCAGCAACCTTCAAGAAAGTAGGCTTGAAGATTGGGAGGAAATTGGCAGTTATGGTGGCATTTGTTTAGATGTAAAATTATCGTCTGTCACTCAAAGAAGTGACGCAGATTTCTATGTTTTACATAATATATCTTTATGCATCCTATCCTACACCTTTACCATTAAATTCAAATTTCAAAGATCTGACCTCTGTTGAAACATACCATTTTCACGGTAATCATTTCTCGTGCACTATGGTTCCTGGTCATCTTGGGCTAATCTTAAATGGCAGTGATATTATTAACCTCAGCCACACTGCTTATATTGCCTGTTCCTGAAAGCGCTTTATCAATGGCTGAACGATTATTAAAATTGCAAGTATATACAGTAGGCTGCAGTGACTGTTGGAAATCTTCCAACAATCTTCAGTTTGCCTTGTTACTGCAGCCTGTTTTGGTTTAGTGGAGTTGCCCACTTCAGGGGAATTGCCTTTGCCTGTTTCAGATTAGGCAAATTATTTAGGTCACTTTTAACCCCATTAATGTGTATTGTGCAATATCATCACAAACATGACTAGCTGCCTTTTATTTTCGTTGAAATTCTATACGTTACCATTTTGTATTATCCATAGTAACAGTTTGGAGCAAATAACAAGGCAAATATGTTAAACATTGACAATTATTTTCTGTCAAAGAATTCATCTTTGATCACATGGTCTTGAGGAGAGATGGAACTAGAGATAGTTTAAGTAAGTTATATTTGTATTTGTGGGTGTTAGGAATGAAGTTTAATATGTGTTTCTGTATTGGTGTGTTAAGAAAAGGGGAAACTTAAGTTTTAATTTCACTTTAAAAGATGCCTGCATTTTAATGAGATTTTATGACTCAAACATACGAACACGGAGCAGGAGTAGGCCATTCGGCTCTGCCATTTAATAACATCATGACTGATCTGATTGTAACCTCAAATCTACACCCCACCTACCCCCAATAACCTATCACCCCCTTGCTTATCCAGAATCTATCCACCTCTGCCTTAAGAATATTTAGTATCTATCCCCTTTTCAGGAATCGAGTTCTAAAGACTCACGACCCTTTGAGAGAGAAGATTTTGCCTCATCTCTGTTTTAAATGGGTGACCCCTTATTTTTAAACAGTAATCCCTAGTTCTAGATTCTCCCATAAGAGGAAACATCTCCTCCACATCCACCCTGCCAAGGTCCTTCAGGATCTTAAAGGTTTCAATTAAGTCACCTCTTACTGTTCTAAACTCCAGCGGCTACAAGCCTAGCCTGTCTAACCTTTCCTCATAAGGCAACCTGCCCATTCCTTATCTTAGTCTGGCAAACCTTCTCTGAACTGCTTCCAACACATTTACACCCTTCCTTAAGGTAACCAATACTGTACACAGTACCCCAGATATGGTTTCACCAGTGCCCTGTATAACTGAAGCATAACCTTCCTACATTTGTATTCAATTCCCCTCACAATAAATGATTACATTCTATTAGCTTTCTTAATTACTTGCTCTACCTGAGTGCTAGCCTTTTGTGATTCATGCACTAAGACACCCAGATCCTTCTGCATCTCAGAGCTCTGAATCTCTCACCATTTTGATAATATGCGTCCCTTTTATTCTTCCTGCCAAAATGAACATTTTCACATCTTCTCATGTTATTCTCCATTTGCCAGATCTTTGCCTTCTCACTTAACCTATCTATTTCTTTTTGTAGCCTCCTTCTTCCCTCTTCACAACTTGCTTTCCTACCTATCTTTGTGTCATCAGCAAATTTGGCAACCATCCCATCCATCCTTTCATCCAAGTCATTTATATAAGTTATAAAAAGTTGAGGTCCCAGCACTGATCCCTGTGGCGCACCACTCGTTACATCCTGCCAACCTGATAAAGACCCATTTATGCCTACTCTCTGCATCCTGTTAACCAACCAATCTTCTATCCATGCCAATATGTTAACCCCTTTACCATGAGCTTTTATTTTCCACAATAACTTTTGATGTGGCAATTTGTCAAATGGCTTCTGGAAACCTACGCACAGTATATCCACCAGTTTCCCTTATCCACAGCACATGTTGCTTCCTCAAAGAACTCCAATAAGTTGGTTAAACGTGTGTGTGTGCACGTGCACTTTCTCTGGACCCCTGTTGTTGGGCAGCAGCACAGTTTTTTTTCTATCTTGTTTGTTTTAATGCCTGTAGAAAGTGAGTCTGGAGAATTGATAATAGAAAACAAGGAATTAGATGAATTGAACAGGTATTTTGCATCAGTCTTCACTATATAGGATACATGTAACATCCCAGAAGCAGTTATAAATCAGGAATTGGAAGGGATGGAGGAACTCAGGAAAACTACAATCACCAGAGAAGTGGCACTGAGTAAATCACAAAACCATGTTGACTCTGCCTGATTACCTTGAGCTTATCCAAGCGCCCTGCTTTAGCTTCTTTAATAATAGCTCCTAACATTTTGCCTATGCCAGATGTTGAGCTAACTAGCCTGTCATTTCCTGCTTTCTGCCTCCCTTTTTTGAATAAAGGAGCTACATTTGCTACCTTCCAATCTAATGGGTCTTCCCTGAATCTAGGAAGTTTTGGAAAATTAAAATTAATGCATCAGCTATCTCACTAGCCACTTCTTTTAAAACCCTAGGATGAAGTCCTTCAGGACCCGGGTACTTGTCAGCTCGCAGCTCCAACAATTTACTCAGTGCCACTTCTCTGGTGCTTGTAATTTTCCCGAGTTCCTCCGTCCCTTCCAATTCCTGATTTATAGCTGCTTCTTGGTTGTTACCTGTATTCTCTATACTGAAGACTGAAACAAAATACCTGTTCAATTCATCTGCTATTTACTTGTTTTCCATTATCAATTCTCCAGACTCTCTCTCTGTAGGCGTTAAAACAAACAAGGTAGAAAAAACTGCACTGTTGCCAAGCAACAGGGGTCCAAAGAGAGAGAGAAATGTACACACGCACACCCCCACGCACACCATGCTGCAGGACCAGGATTTAAAGCAGTATAGGCTTGCAAGAAGTCGGAAAATCCAAGGAGACAGCTGTAGGTCTGTAACTCTTTGCTGTGGGCATGTGAAGCAGTGGTATTTAGTTGGTATGGCTGAGTATTTGAGAGAGAGTGCATAGAAGGCAAAGCTTGAATACACATGGCAATCCAGGGGAGAGAAACATTGGAAGGAGAGTTTGAAACCCTAGGGGTAGACTCTTGTGCAAGGCGTCTGTGAGAAGGTGTCCCTTTGGGAGAAGATTCCAAAGTGAGTTCTTCGAGAATGGAGATTGGAAGCCCTCGTGTGAAAGTTGGAGTTCAGCGAGACCAAATGGCTCATGAGGTGACTAATGCCTGGGGGGAGTTGATAAGGGATCAATAGTATCTATTTGGAGTGACATCTGCCACTTGATTTCACAGTGTGGTGTGTCTGACCATAGGTCGTCTATTGGTTTACATGGACTGTGTACTTATTGTGAACATTAGAGTATAAAATAGCTTTTCTAGCTTGTGTTATCCTTACGAATCTGTATATATCTGTAAAAATCTAGCTGTGATTGAAGCAGTATTGTAATATAGTTCATCTTTTCTTGTTTAATAAATGTTTTATTCTTTTGTTAAAAATTCATCAGCTGACTCCTGTTCAGTAGCCACTCTACGTATCTAAACAAAAAATAAAAGTTAGGATTTATCAAGCAGGTTCCACCCTGGGATCAGGCTTGTCCAGTAGTAACATCAGCTGTGATCATAACACACTGAACTAGTAATGCAAGGGGTCCATGGGGACACCTCTAGGGACACAGGTTCAAATCCCACCATAACAACTGGTGGAATTTAAATTCAATCTGGAATACAAAGCTAAAACAAAAACAGAATTACCTGGAAAAATTCAGCAGGTCTGGCAGCATTGGCAGAGAAGAAAAGAGTTGACATTTCGAGTCCTCATGACCCTTCGACAGAAAGCTAATCCTAGTAATGGTGATCATGACAACTATCATCGATTGTTGTAAAAACTCATTTAGTTCACAATGCTCTACAGGGAAGGAAACCTGCCATCCTTACTTGATCTGGCCTGCATGTTTCTCCAGACCCACAGCAGTGTGATTGACTCTTAACTGCTCTCTGAAGTGGCCTAGCAAGCCACTCAGATCAAGGGCAATTAGGGATCGGCACAAGTGCTGACCTTTCCAAAGACACCCATATCCCATGGAAATAAAAAAAATATTGCAACTGAACTTCAATTTGCAGACCATTTGCCCTTGAAGAACAGGAAACCAGACAGCCTGATTTTAACTTAGAAATTAACTGCCAGAATAGTTTAAATTTTCCTGCAGAATACTCATGTAGCTATGAAGTAACTTTGAGTAGGGTTACACCAATGGACCAAATCCAACAGCCATTGTTATGTTTAAAACTTGTTTCGGAGAATTTGTAGTGCATTGTGCTGACAGCCTGATCTTCATGTGAATGATGGAGGCCTGAAGAAGCACAAGAGCTCTTTAACTGCTAGTAAAAAATAGGATGTATAAAGGTCACAGTAACAGAAATCCTAAGTTAATATTTTAGGAACAGGCTAATTAATAATTGTATTTTTACAACAATTACATGGAAATTACAGCACAGAAGCAGGCCATTCAGCCGTGCTGACCCATCTTGTGTTTTTGTCCCACACGAGCTTCTTCCCGTCCTACTTTATCTAATGCTCTCAACATAACCTTTTCCTTTCTCCCTCATGGTATTTTCTAGCCTACTCTTAAATGTATCCATGCTGTTCAATCGCTCAACTTCTTGTCAGCAAGTTCCACTTAATCACCAATCTCAGTATAAAGATGTTTTTTGTGAATTCCTTATTGGAATTATAAGTGCTTTATATTTATAATCCCTAGTTTTTAAATTCTGTGACAAATGGAAATATTTCCTCTAAGTCAATTTTAGCTAGCTGCTTCATTGTTTTTAAAAGCTCTATTAGGTTACCCCCTCATATTTCTCATTCCCAGAGAAAAGAGCCCCAGCTTGTTTAGTCATTCTTATGGTTATAACCTCCCTGTTGTTATATCCTTGTTAATCTCTCTTGCATTTTCTCCAGTGCCTCTGTCTTTTCTATAATAGAGCCCAGAACTGTGCTCAGTACTTCAGTTGTCTAGTCAAGGTTCTATACAAGTAATACAGCAGCAAGTTGTAATAAAATGACCTGAGATGTTTCACAAGAGTGGTATAAAATGAAATTTGATACCAAACCACAGAGTTATTAGGACACATAACCAAAAACTTGGCCAAAGAGTTGGGCCAAGTGTTTAGGGAGTGTCTTAAAGGATAAAAGAGAGGTAGAAAAGCAGAGAAGCCTAAGGAAGGCATTCCATCACTTAGGGCTTTAGCAGCTGAAGGATAATCTCCTGCAGACCCACACCACTTAGATATCTGCGTTCCTCCAGTCCTTGCCTAGGACTAGGTGTGAGTAAGGATGTGGGTGGTAGAATTTTGGATGACCCAGTGCTTTTTTTTTATATAGCTTTGATAACCTGCAGAATAATATAAGATATGCCGATGACACCGTTCTTATTGCTGACTCTGAAGAGAAACTGCAAAAGATTTTGGATAGAATAGTGAGTGAAAGCGAGAAGAAAGGGCTGAGCATAACTTGCAAGGAAACCAAAATGTCTCGTGGTGTCCAAAAGGAAAATCATACCAGAAGGTAAGATCACAGTGAAGAATGAAAAAGATTGCACAGGTAGAAAAAAATCTTGTTACCTAGGAAGTATGTTAACATCAGGCAAAGAAATAAGACAAAGGATTGGAATGGCCAAAGATGCATGTCAAAAAATAAAAAAGGTTATGATCAACCCAAAATTAACCATGAAAGCAAAGCTGAGAACCCTGGAATGCTACATCACACCAATTTTGACATATGGATGTGAGTGTTGTACAATCAGTGAAGCAATGTCGAGAGAATAATTGTGGCTGAGTGTTGTGTCTTTTGAGGTGAATAATGAAGATATCTTGGGCAAGTCACACTGCAAATGAAGAGGTGCTTGTAAAATCTGAGGCAACGAGAACTCTGCTGACCAAGATCAGGAAGAGATGGTTGGAATTTCTTGGGTATGTAAAAAGAAATCATGATTTAGAAAGTCTGATGCTGATGAGGAAGATTGATGGCAAAAGCATTTGAGTTAGACAAAGAACGATCTTTTTAAAAAGCCTTGCAAACGGGATGAATGTACCACCAACGAAGATGATCCATGCCTCCAGAACAAGATTAAAATGGACGTTCATCATCACCAATGCCCTCTTAGGGCTTGGCACCTGGAAGAGAGAGAGAAAGAGAACGTGCATTGCTATTTTTGCTAATTTTTAGTTTAATTTATGGTTAATGGGTTATAGGTTCATTTTAAGTAAACTGGTGGCCTTTTCTGCCAGATGAGATCTTAAATCCTAGCATAAAACTGGCTCAGTTTCTAAATTCACTGACCACTGTGGCACCACACCATTCAGATGAGGAAAGTCTTAGGTTTAATCCTCAATCTGATTTTTAGCTGGAGTGGCAGTTTATTTCTCCTAACTATTCTGGGTGTGATGGGGGAGAAAGATAATCCAGTGCTTTCATTGCTGACTGCTTTGCATTGCACCTGGTAGAACAATGTGTATTTATTATTTTCCCATATTATTCATTCATGTGATGTAGGCTCCGTGAGCTGGGCCAGCATTTATTACCCATCCATAATTGCCCTTGAGAAGGTGGTGGTGAGCTGCCTTCTTGAACTGCAGTCCATGTGGTGTAGGTACACCCACAGTGCTATTAGGGAGGGAGTTCCAGGGTTTTGACCCAGTGACAGTGAGGAATGACGATATATTTCCAAGTCAGAATGCTGAGTGACTTGGAGGGGATCTTCCAGGTAGTGTTCCCATGTCCTTCTGCCCCTGTCCTTCTGGATGGTAGTAGTCGTGGATTTTGAAAGTTCTGTCAAAGGAGCCTTGATGAATTCCTGCAGTGCATCCTGTAGATGGTCTACTGTGTGTCGGTGGTGGAGGGAGTGAATTTTTGTAGATGTGGTGCCAATCAAACAGGCTGTTTTGTCCTGGATGGTATCCAGCTTCTTGAGTGTTGTGGGAGCTGCACTCATTCAGGGCAAGTGGAGAGTATTCCATCACACTCCTGACTTGTGCCTTGTAGATGGTAGACAGGTTTTAGGGAGTCAGGATGTGAGTTATTCGTCACATGATTCATACCCTCTGACCTGCTCTTGTAGGCACAATATTTATATGGCTAGCCCAGCCCAGTTTCTGGTCAATGGTATCCCCAGGATAATGATAGTGGGGGATTCAATGATGGTAATGCTATTGAACATCAAGGGGTGATGGTTGGATTCTCTCTTGTTGGAGATGGTCATCGCCTGGCACTTGTGTGGCTTGAATGTTACTTGCCACTTGTCAGCCCAAGCCCGGATATTGTCTAGGTCTTGCTGCATTTGGTCATGGACTGCTTCAGTATATGAGCCATCGTGAATGGTGCTGAACATTGTGCAATCATCAGCGAACATCCCCATTTCTGACCTTATGATGGAAAGAAGGTCATTGATGAAGCAGCTAAAGATGTTTGGGCTGAGGACACTACCATGAAGAACTCCTGCAGTGATGTCCTGGAGCTGAGATGACTGACCTCCAACAACCATAACCATCTTCCATTGTGCTAGGTATGGTCCAACCAGTGAAGAGTTTTCCCCAGATTCCCATTGACTCTAGTTTTGCTAGGGCTCCTTGATGCTACACTCGGTCAAATGCTGCCTTGATGTCAAGGGCAGTCACTCTCACCTCACCTCATGGTGCAAACATGGACAAAAGATTTGAACTCAAGGCTGTAATGAGTTCAGCTGCTGAGTGGCCCTGGCAGAACCCAAACTGGGTTTCAGTGAGCAGGTTATTGCTAAGCAAGTGCCGCTTGATAGCACTGTTGATAACCCCTTCTATTACTTTACTGATGATGAAGAGTAGACTGATAGGGCGGTAATTGGCCGGGTTGGATTTGTCCTGCTTTTTGTGTACAGGACATACCTGGGCAATTTTCCACATAGCCAGGTAGATATCAGTGTTGTAGCTGTACTGGAACAGCTTGGCTAGGGGCACAGCAAGTTCTGGAGCACAAGTCTTTAGTACCATTGCCGGAATATTATCAAGGCCCATAGCCGTTGCAGTATCCAGTGCCTTCAGCAGTTTCTTGATATCATGTGGAGTGAATTGAATTGGCTGAAGACTGGCATCTGTGATACTGGGGACCTTCGGAGGAGGCCAAGATGGATTATCCACTCAGCATCTCTGGCTGAAGATTGTAGCAAATGCTTCAGCCTTCTCCTTTGCACTGATGTGCTCAGCTCCCCCACTATTGAGGATGGGGATATTTGTGGAGCTGCGTCCTCCAGTGAGATGTTTAATTGTCCACCACCATTCGTGACTGGATGTGGCAGGACTGCAGAGCTGAGATCTAACCCATTGGTTGTGGGATCACTTAGCTTTGTCTATCATTTACTGCTTATGCTGTTTGGCATGCAAGTAGTCCTGTGTTATAGCTTCACCAGGTTGACACCTCATTTTTGGGTATGCCTAATGCTGCTCCTGGCATGCTCTCCTGCACTCTTCAGTGAAACAGGATTGATCCACTGGCTTGATGGTAATGGTAGAGTGGGGGATATGCTGGGCCATGAGGTTACGGATTGTTTTCGAGTACAGTTCTGCTGCTGCTGATGGCCCACAGCGCATCATGAATGCCCAGTCTTGAGTTGCTAGTAACTGTTCAAAATCTATCCCATTTGGCACGGTGGTTGTGCTACACATGTTGGAGGACATCCTGAATGTGAAGGCGGGATTTCATCTCCACAAAGATTGTGTAGTGGTCACTCCTACCGATACTGTCAAGGACAGATGCATCTGGATGAGGTCAAGTATATTTTTCCCTCTTGTTGGTTCCCTCACCATCTGCCGCAGACCCAGTCTATCCGCTGTGTCCTTTAGGACTTGGCCAGCCCAGTCAGAAGTGGTGCTACTGAGCCACTCTTCGTGATGGATATTGAAGTCCCAGAGAACATTCTGCACCCTTGTCACCTTCACTGCTTCCTCCAAGTGGTGTTCAACATGGAGCAGCACTGATTCATCAGCTGAGGGAGGGCGGTATGTGGTAATCAGCAGGAGGTTCCCTTGCCCATGTTTGAACTGATACCATGAGACTTCATGGGGTCGAGATTCGATGTTAAGGACTCCCTCTCAACTGTATACCACTGTGCCACCATCTCTACTGGGCATGTGATGCTGGTGGGACAGGACATACCCAGGGATGGTGATGGTGGTGTCTGAGACATTATCTGTAAGGTATGATTCTGTGAGGACTGTGTCAGACTGTTGCTTGACTAGTCTGTGAGACAGCTCTCCTAATTTCGGCACTGGCCCCCAGGTGTTAGTAAGGAGGACTTTGCAGGGTCTTTTCCAGTGTCTAGGTTGATGCTGGGTGGTCCATCGTTTTCATTCCTCTTTTTGTGATTTTGTAGTGGTTTGTTTCAACTGAGTGGCTTGCTAAGCCCTTTCAGTGGGTCTGGAGTCACATGTAGGCCAGACCGGGTAAGGACAACAGATTTCCTTCCCTAAAGGACATTAGTGAACCAGATGGGTTTTCACAATAATTGGCAATGTTTCCATGATCATCATTAGAATTCCAGATTTTTATTGAATCCCAAATCCACCATCTGGGGATTCGAACCCAGTTCCCCAGAGCATTACCCTGGGTATCTGGATTACTAGTCTAGCAGCAGTATCACCTCCCCACTGGCTCTCTGACTATTCTGGCTTGCATATGAAGGATGGCCACTCAGCTGAGGTATCAGATGCAGGCATCCTATACTGGCAATGTATTCGAGCTGGTTACTGACCTTAGGAAAGTAGGGAAGGAACAGTGTCATAAAATACATGTAGCAATTTTCAACTGGGACAACTGAATGCATTTGTAAAGCTTTTCATAAAGCTCCAAATTATGTTCCATGTTTGGAGTCGTAAATTTTCACACATGAGTTTTATAATATTTCACTAATATGCAGTATAGATTTTATCTTGCAGTTAAAGCTTTCAAGGTTCACTCTTGACTTCATAGCATAGTAACTGGAAGCTAGTTTGTGGTTTTCAACCAACATTTATTGTAGTAGAGCAGGTATACTTCTGAATTCCCTGTACCTTGTTTCATAATTTCAGTTATATTACTGAGAAGAAGTCCAAAAGGCGAGTTTGTTTTCCAGAAGAAATAAGGAAACAGCTGTATGAGATTCGAAGAGATCCAGGGCAAACAAGTGTACAAGATTAGGAGAGACCCAGGACAAAGTTACTTGTGTCCTCTTCCAGCTGAGATTCTGATTATGATGTAAGGAGTAATACAATTTGCCAAATGCTATGTTCCTGTGCATTTTGTCTGTCCCTTCAGCATATTTTTGCTGGTAACAGTTCATTTATGATGGTCAGTCTGGTCTGATGACTTATAATGATGGTCATTAATGAATGATGATTTGTTAATGACCTTGTTTTTTGCAGGTGTCACAGAATCCGTCAATAGCATTTCACTTCATTGCACAGCTTTTGGGACTCAGTAGGACCATCAATTAATTATTATTTTGGTGTTGATTCCCAGCATATTCTTCTGATTAACTGCTTTGATACTAACAAAAATAGTGTGATGAATACAAATGCTATTATTCTGAAGTCAATCATGAAACCACTGACTCAATAGTAAGTAGACTATTCAGTCTAAATCTCTCTCCATTATGAAGAATCTCCACTCACTTTTGGTGTATTAAAATGGTTTTGGCCTCCTGAGTAGAATTACATGATAAATGGACTATAATGTGCTTTCTGAGTAATGGTTCTGCATTGGAGGAGTCCTGTTTAGTTCTGTACTCAACTGCATGCCTCAAAATGATGCAAACCTGTACATTCTTCTTGTAAGCCAGGAATGTTTTCCCAGTGGAGCTCTGATTTACTGTAGCACTCTCTTGGTTTAGTTTAAATCCAACTGAGAAATGACGAATGGCCACAAGTGGTTTGTCTTTGTGCAGAAGTGCAGTCTTCTATGTCTGTAGGAACAAATAATTCACATCATTTTAGTTTCCTGCTAATGGAATAAAATGGTAATGCTGTAACATTATTCTTCTGACCCCCTAAGGATAAGAGTGACATTTTACACCATTTTTTTAAAAAATAGGAAGGAGCTCCTCAGGAACCGTCAAACTTAAGAACAGCATTTTCCCTTTGAAGTGTCTTAGACGGAAACTATTTATAGCCTTAGTTTTTTTTAAACCAAGTCATGTTTCCATGTACAGAAGTCCAGAGAGAAACTAATTTTAATGATATCAGTCATTAAATTTGACGATCCATAAATGTTACCGCAGTCAGAAGTGCTAAACTTCCTTGTGAAGATAAAGCCCGTTATTTTGTTTGGTCATCTTTGCTGTCCTCATGTCGCATTATCTTTACTGAGTGACGAATTGGTACATCTGCATATCTCACTAATGTAGTCAGACTGAACTGAGGTTGGATTAGTCTGGCAGGTGACACCATAGATTGTCAAATTTCCCTCAATAAGACCAGTTTTTAGAATGCAGTACAATCATTACATAGCACATTTAAATATAATATATGCTATGTGTTCTTTCTCACAAGCTACTTTAATATATCATTTTTAGGACTTGAACAATTGTCCAATTTCCCCTAATGATTCAATTTTTAAGCCTTTCTTATCTCCTTTTATCAATCCTTATAATCACATCATCATTTTCCGAAAGGCTCCATCTCCTATTGGGAGGATAATTCCTGATTCCAGGTTCTTTTGGTGCAAATACTCAAGTGAATTCTTTCATGGGCAGCAGATGTTGCTAGGGACAGATTTGACCATGAGGATTAAAGCAGAGCCCAACATCACCCCGAGAATCAGCCTTGGCTCAATGATAGCACTCTTACCTCTGAGTTGGAATGTTGTGAGTTCAATACTCACTCGAGTGACCTCAGTACATAATCAGTGTCATATTGAGAGGGTGCTGCCATCTTTCAGATGCAACATTAAATCTAAGACCCATTTGCTCTTTCAGATGGATGTAAAAGGTTCCATGGCAAGAACAGGGGAATTCTAATTTTTTTCTTTTATTCATTCACGGGATGTGGGATTCGCTGGCTGGGCCAGCATTTATTGCCTATCCCTAGTTTACCTTGAGAAGGTGGTGGTGAGCTGCCTCCTTGAAACGCTGCAGTCCATTTGGTGTAGGTACACTCGCATTGTTGTTAGGGAGGACTTTGATTCAGTGACAATGAAGGAATGGCGAAATCAGGATGGTGATTGAATTGGAGGGGAACTTCCAGGTGGTGGTGTTCCCATCTACCTGCTGCCCTTGTCCTTCTAGATGGTACTGGTCATAGGTTTGGAAGGTACTGTCTAAGGAGCCTTGGTGAATTCCTGCAGTGATTCTTGTAGAGGTACACACTGCTGCTACTGAGCGTCGGTGGTTGAGGGAGTGAATGTTTGTGGGTGTGGTGCCAATCCAGCGGACTGCTTTGTCCTGGACGGTGTCGAGCTTCTTGAGTGTTGTGGGAGCTGCACGGACTTTGGGAACTCAGGAGGTGAGTTACTCGGTGCACAATTCCTAGCCTCTGACCTGCTCTTGTAGCCGGAGTATTTATATGGCTAGTCCAGTTCAGTTTCTGGTCAATGGTAGCCCCAGGATGATGATAGTGGGGGATTCAGTGATGGTAATGCCATTGAATGTCAAAGAGTGATGGTTAAATTCTCTCTAGGTGAAGATGGTCATTGCCTGACACTTGTGTGACGCAAACGTTACTTGCCACTTGTCAGCCCAAGCCTGGATATTGTCCAGGTCTTGCTGCATTTGGACATGGACTGGATCAGTGTCTGAGGAGTCACGACTGAGGCTGAACATTGTGTCATCATCAGTGAACATCCCCACTTCAGACTTAATAGTGGAGGGAAGGTCATTGACAAAGCAGCTGCAGATGGTTGGGCCGAGGACACTACTGTGAGCACTCCTGCAGTGAAGTCCTGGAGCTGAGATGACTGACCTCCTATGACCACAACCATCTTCCTTTGTGCTAGGTATGACCCCAAACAATGGAGAGTCTGCCCCCAGATTCCTATTGACTCCAGTTTTTCTGGGGCTCGTTGATGCCACACTCTGTCAAATGCTGCCTTGATGTCAAGGGTAGTCACTCTTACCTCAACTCGGGAGCTCAGGGCTTTTGTCCGTGTTTGAACCAAGGCTGTAATGAGGTCAGATGCTGAGTGGCCCTGGCGGAACCCAAACTTGGCGTCAGTGAGCAGGTTATTGCTAAGCAAGTATTGCTTGATAGCACTGTTGATGACCCCTTCCATTACTTTAATGATGATGGAGAGTAGACCAGTGGGGCGGTAATTGGCCAGGTTGGATTTGGCCTGCTTTTTATGTACAGGACATTGCTGGGCAATTTCCACATAGCCGGGTAAACACCAGTGTTGTAGCTGTACTGGAACAGCTTGGCTAGGGGTTCTGCAAGTTCTGGAGCCATAAGTCTTCAGTACTATTGTCGGAATATTGTCAGGGCTCATAGCCGTTGCAGTATCCAGTACCTTAAGCAGTTTCTTGATAGCACATCGCGTGAATTGAATTGGCTAAAGAATGGCATCTGTGATGCTGGGGATGGTTGGTGCCCTGTCTAATGTCTATGCCTTGACAAACATCAGTAAAATATGGTAACTGATCATTTGTCTCATTGCTCTTTTTAGGTCCTTGCTGTATATTGGTAGTTATATTTGCCCACATACAACAGTGACTATACTTTAGAAGTACCTTAATAGTGATGAAACACTTTGGAGCGTCCTGGATTTAACAACTCTCTGAAGTGACCTAGCAACCTATCCAATTGTCAGGGTAACTAGGAATGGGCAATAAATGTTTGCCTTGCCAGCAATGTCTACATCCTGAGAATTAATGGAGGGAGAAAAGTGCGTAATATATCACAACATTAGAACTGCAGCAGTGATGGGCCAATATCTGAAATCAATTGGGAATTACAACATTGTCTTCCAGAGCTGCCTCTGATAATCTGCTGCATAGAACTTAATGTTCTTTAAAGATTTTCTGACTTACAAAAGAACCAACATGAACAGTAAATATTCAAAGTGAGTCCACTGTGACTGTTTCTATTACTTATTGATGTTCTTTGATTCAAATGTGTTTTGTCTTTCTTTACTGTAGGATCATGCTTTAAAATCTAAAATGTTTTAGGGCCGGAAATTTCCGTCAGACCGAAGATAAACTGTTTCGATCAAATTTAAATCAATGTTTTGAAATATAAAGAGTGTATTGGGAGGGCGTATTGATACTATACTATCACAAAAATGTTATCTCTAATGCATGGTAAGAAAATTGCAAAGGAATAGTGAAAAATTATCATTGTAACATGGACTACCTGATTAGTAAAGGAGTGGAGAAATACATCCCTTTGCTTCCTTGAATTGAACCTGATCTTTCAGCGACTGGAGCTTCACAAATCTTTTTCTAAGCCATTCCCAACTAAAATACCTACTTATCCTTGAAATAAAGGAAACAGGCCACCTTTATTTATTTAACCACGTGTTTATAAACTACACGAGCTGCTCCAGAGTATCTGCATATACAATAAAGGCACCTCTCAACTAGTATGCTTTTAAGCAAATTAATCCTGATTTCCAGTAAGAAATTCTGCAGCTTCCTTTTAATCTCTCTGGGTAAGGGAAGTTATCTCCATTAATCCCAATCTGCACAAATTCAGTTTTGTTTCCTCTGTCACTACAACAAGTAATTTGGCTTGACAGGAATTGCCAGAAATCATGTACCTATTGTGGTCGTTTAGTTAAAACTGTGGGTGTCTTTCTTGAAATTCCATTTAGTTCTTTCTGCCCTTACTGGGTTTCAATTTTAATCATTATGTTTTAAGTGCTAGTATTCTAGCCCTGTCGATCACCACAAGTGAAGGAAGTTACTAGCCAGTGACTGCAACTCGTATAGTTGGTAAGTGGTCTCCTTATTAGCAGTTTCCAAATCAAAATTTGAAGTCAAGTGTCAGTGAGCTGTGTGCTTGTTGCCATTGAGCAACTATTGTAGTAATGAGCTGGAAACCTCGTTCACTCCTACACAGGCTGATAGAGACAGAACACCAGCATTTTAAAACATGCTGCTTAGCATTGAAGTGCCAGTGAGTTGAGAAACTGGCATACACTTGAGACTGATGTTGCGCCACAAGACAAATGGCTGGTGTTACTTGCCAGTAAACTTAAGAACTGAAACCAAATACTACAAATGCTGGAAATCTGAAACAAAAATAGAAAATTCTTGAAACATTCAGCAGTTCAGGCAGAATCTGTGGAGAAAACAGGAGCTGAAGTTCCACGTATTGGGGCTATTACAGCAAATAGTTTTTAAAAAAAGACAGAATAAAGTGAAGAGGGAGAGGAGAAGGAATTGAATAATCTGCAGTGTTTAAGTGGAGAAAGAAGTGGCAAAAGTTTTTAAAAATATGAGACAATAGGAGCCATAATGAAAAATCAAAGAAATAAAAGGCATACTTTAAGCTCAGTGTGAATAGTTGAAGTGATGGAGGATAAGGAGATAGGAAAAGGGATCAAGAAAAACTGGCAGAGTAAAGCAGGCTCCATTGGCTGAGGAGTTTGGTAGAAGGGGGAAAAAATTGATGCCAGCGGGTTCTGAACAACTCGCCTGCATTTTTCAGTTGGGGGGAAGTACCCATCCCAAGCACAATCTTACTCCTTCCTATCTCATCCCTGGAAACACTGGATCATCTTATGAGGAGAGATTGAGGAAATTGGGCCTGTGTTCTCCAGACTTTCGAAGTAGAGAGGTGATCTCATTAAAACTTACAAAATTCTTGAAATGTGTGACAGGGTACATGTGGTTAGGATGTTTTGCCTGGCTGTTGACACTAGAATAAGGGGCAGGCCATTTAAGACTGAAATGAGGAGGAGTTTGTTCACTCAGAGGGTAGTGAATTTTTGAAATTTTCTCCCCTAGAGGGCTATGGAAGTTCCATCATTGAGTATGTGCAAGACAGAAATCAATAGAAAGTGTCATTGAGGTAGATGATCATCCATGATCTAATTATATAGTGGAGCAGGCTTGGCAGGCTGATTGGCCTACTCTTGCTCCTACATTCCTATGCACACCCATCTCAATTATAAGCATATCCATGGGAGCTATAGCCTGGAGTTACAGGGCAATTCTAATTTAGGTTCAGTTTTCTCTGCAAGCTCTAGAATATTATTGGTGGTAACTCAGTGGGTAGCTCTCTCACCTCTAAGTTAGAAGTGGGTTCAGCCCCTACTCCAGAGACTTGAGCACAAAATCTAGGCTGACACTTGTGTGGTACTGGGAGAATGCTGCATGGTTTGAAGTATCACAGTTCAAGTGAGGTGCTATGCCGTGTCCCTCTCTGTCCTCTCAGGTGTACGTAAAAAACTTGGCCAATATTTATCATGCCACCATCACTGAAAAACAAATTTCTGCATATGGTCATTATCATATTTCTGTTTGTGGGGGCTTGTTGTGTGGAAATTGGCTGCCATGTTTCCAATATTACAACGGGATCAACGTTACTTCAAAAACTACTTCCTTAGATGAAAATTCTTCGGAATGTTTTGAAGTTGAAAGGTGCCATATAAATGCATTTTTAAATTGACAATTATTGAGCTCCTGCAAAGATCAGCAATCCCTGCACAAATGTGATGGTAGGGTGGTGGTGGGGGAGGGGGGGGTACAGGACAAACCTGGAACTTTTTTGGTCTGCGTGTTTCAGTCCTACATTCATGCTATAGGGCAGCTAAGAAATAGACATCTAAAGAAAAAATCATGCTGGAAAGAATCCACAGCTCTCCTCTACAGAATAAACTCCCCAAGAAATAGGAAGCATTCAGGCTGGCAAAGCACAGCATGAAGGTGCATAGCATGGGTGAAATCAATTGAGATTAACTGTTTTGCAACACTGCAGTTCAAATCATGATAATATTTCAGTTCAGAATACATGATTTAATTAATGAGTCTGCTATTTACAGTGACACCCACGATAAGAAAATCCTGTGTATTTTAAAAGGTTATACTTTTACACAGTAAGGGTCATGAGGACTTGAAACGTCAACTGTACTCTTCTCCGCCGATGCTGCCAGACCTGCTGAGTTTTTCCAGGTATTTTTTATTTTTTGTTTCAAATAATGGCCTACAATAATGCTAAGTGGAGATCTGTAAAGCTTTGGTTAACTCCACAGCTTCATTTGTGTATATAGACTATGAAGAATAACATAGCTGGGCTTGTTTTTAAGTATATGACTCATTCAACTGCAGAATTTTGCTGTTGTAATTTATGATGTCATCTGATCTTTCTTGCTCTCCTACTACCTTGTAGCACTGCTTCCACATTAAATTAAATTCTATATTTAATCTATGTAATAGTGTTTTCTTCTTAAATTGGTCTACTATCTGTTAACTGAGTCCCACTTTACATCCCAGGTCCAATGCCCTTTTTTTAAGAATGTTTTCACATTTCTTTTATTCAATTGTGGGATGTAAACGTCGCTGGCAAAGCCAGCATTTATTGCCCGTTCGTTATTGCCCTTGAGAAGGTGGTGGAGGGCCTTGTCCTTTGACAAGCCATGCAAGAAAATCTTGTCAATTATGATGGTGGCAATTAGTGGTAATAACTGCAGATATTAATTGTATGCAAAATGAAAGCTCTAAAAAGCAGCTAACTGGATTACAGATACAGTAGAACCCCAATTATCTGCCCTCCTGGTACCTTTGAGCTTTACTGGTGCAGGTTTCCAATTGCTGTCGTCAACTGGTTAAGGTCCTGTGTTCAATTCAGTGAAACTTCTCTGCACTTTTCAAGTTAAGTTGGGTGCAGGTTGTTAGTTAGAGGTCAAATTGCAATTATTTAGCTGTATTTTTGACTGTAGATCAGGTCTTTGACACAAAATTGCTACTTGAATTTCATTAGTATTTGCTCTGTTGTCCTCAGTTAGCTGTGTTATAACGTGATCCCTTTCTTGGAAGACTCCCATTAAGTTTTGCCTAGTTTCTGTATGCTAAAATATCTACTGTGTATGATAATTTACTGTTTCTGATTTTTGTAATGTGGCTGTTTAGCAGCATGGAAGCTCTGAATAAAGAGTGTGACTGTAATTAAATTTGAGGTTTATTGTGAAGGGTATCTGATCTGTGAGCCCCCCAGATGCATTTGCAGGTCAATAACCATGTGGTATGATCAGAATACTAAGTCCAGGCATGTTGTACAGTGAGACAGAATTAAGCAATAACCTCACAGTATAAGAGCCTCTAGGCTACAGTGATCATAACATGGTCGAATTTCACATTCAGTTTGAAGGTGCGAAGTATAGCTCTAAGAGTAGTATTTTAAACCTAAATAAAGGTAATTATAGGGGTATGAATGCAGAGTTGGCTAAAATGAGCTAGGAAACTGGGTTAAAAGCTAGGCCAGTGGAGATGCTGGGTGGAATCGTCCCAGAAGTGCAGTAGCGGGCAGGTAAAATGATGTTTTACTTGTCAGCCATGATAAGTTTTCACTTCTTATTGTTCCAGACCTGCCGCATTACTTATGCATCCCCAGTATGCACGCCGTTCCTATGGTGGGCAGGCTCCCATTCACCCGCCACGCCATCACCTTACCACTTCATCACATCAGGCACCACATTTAAAGTACAGCTGCGCTCAGCGCTTCCAGCCTAGGACTGCAGCAAAGAAGACAGGGCCCTGAAAGGCAAGAAGACTGCAGCCCTTGAGCACTTCTTGGACGCTGTAGAGGCCTGCTGTGATGTCCTCTACCTCCGCCCTGGCAGGAGGGGCAGCTATATTACCTCTCTAGCTTGGTATGTGATGGCAGCAGTGGTCAGTGCCAATGCTGCACAGAAGAGGTTGGCCATCTAATGCATATCGAGGATGAATGATTTCATCTGTGCAGCCAAGGTATGGCAACCATCTCATCACTTTAAACTCTCACATTCAAGCCCATTACACATTTACTGGCATCCCACTCACTGTCAACTCAAGGGACATCATCTATTCTCTCACACATACCTTCACATGTTCATCTGGCCTCATCTCCTCTGGAGACTGCTTCCTCAGTCTTCACCATCTTGAGGTCACTTGCACAGATCAACATATGCCCCCACACACACCCTGGGATGCCCTCCTTCCGCATTACAGCTCTTGTCCTGCAGCTTCTTCCCTTGCCTGAGGCCACTTCTCACCCTTCCCTAAGCAAGACCCTGCCCTGCATCTATTGAAAAGCCACTCACCTATGGCTGATCTTGTAGGTCGAGACCTTTCCTTGAGCCCCCTAAAAGTGATGTGACACTGTCTGTGAAGCCTGGTGCTGATGACTAAGTGCTGACTGAAGAAAGGTAGGCAAACAAACCTTGAAGTCCTGAGCGAAGTGCAGCCCTCCAGGTGCTGCTGTGACACACATCGGTGTGTTTTCCCGCTGATGTGGGCGGATGATCCAGTGGTGGGTGGATGGGGGGGGGGGGGTGGGTGTGAGGTGAGTCTGGTCGGCTGGCCTTATAAATGACATGCTGATGTATTAAAGTGAGGTTCCCGATGTCTGATGGCAGGAAACGTGGCCTGCCATCGGTGGGCTGAGCAGACGCTCGTAAACTGGTTTCATGCCGTCTTGAAACAGATCGGGTCATATTGTCTGCTTACACCACTGAACACGGCCAACGCCAGCGGGCGCAGAAAATCCTGGCGGAGACGTTTAATAACTCTCAAAAACATTTATTTCAGCTTAAAAGAAAGGCTGTAGGAGAAGGATGCATCAACCATGATGTTAAGGATAACATCAAATTGAAATACTATACAAATCTGTGAAGGTTAGTGGTAGGTCAGAGATTGGACAGATTTTAAGAACCAGCAAAGAATGACTAAAAAATAGAAAAGGGGAATAAATTAGAATATGAGAGAAAGCTGGCTAGAAACATAAAAACATATAGTAAAAGTTTCTACAAGTATTTAAACAGGAAAAGAATTACTAAAGCTAGTGTTGGTCCTCTCAAGAATGAGTCGGGGGAGCTATTAATGGAAACAAGGAAATGGCGGAAGCATTGAACAAGTACTTAATCTGTCTTCGCTGTAGAAGCCTTAGAAAACTTCTCAAAGATACATGATAATCAAGAGGTGAAAGGGAGGGAGGAACTTAAAACAATCACCATCACTAGGGAAAAGGTACCAGACCTAACAAACCCCCAGGACCTGATGCCCTGCATCCTCAGGTCTTGAAAGAAATGGCTAAAAGTGGAGGCATTGGTTATAATCTTCCGAAATTCCTTAGATTCTATAAAGATTTCAGCAGATCGGAAGAAAGCAAATGTAACAATTTTATTCAAAAGAATAGGGGAGACAGGAAACTATAGGTCAGTTAGCCAGACATCTGTCATAAGGAAATTGCTAGAATTCATCATTAAGTTATAGCTAGACACTTAGAAAATCATAATGGATCAGGCAGAGTCAGCATAGTTTTTAGAAAGGAAAATTATACTTAACTAATGTGTTAGAGTTCTTTGAGGAAGTAACAGGCAAGGTGGATAAAGAGGAACCTGTAGATGTAGTGCATATGGATTTTCAGGAGGCATTTGATATTGTGCCGCATCAAAGGTTACTCCAAAAAATAAGAGCTCATGGTGTAGCGGGTAACATATGAGCATGGATAAAAGGTTGATTAGCTAACAGGAAGCAATGAGTTGGGATAAATGGGTCTTTTTCAGGTTGGCAACCTGTAACTAATGGAGTGCCACAGGGATAAGTGCTGGGGCCTCAACTATTTGCAATCTATATCATTGACTTGGATGAAGGGGCCGAATGTATGGTAGCTAAATTTGCTGATGAGACACAGATTGGTAGGATAGTAAGGTGTCCAAAGGGGGTAAAGAGTCTACAAAGGGTTATAAGTAGGTTGAGTGACTGGGAAAACATTTGGCAGATGGGGTATAATGTGGGAAAATGTGAACTTGTCCACTTTGGCAGGAAGAATCGAAAAGTAGTGCACTATTTACACAGAGAGAGATTGCAGAACTCGGTAGTGCAGAAGTATATGGGTATCCTGGTACGTGAATCAGAAAAAGTTACTATACAGGTACAGCAAGTGATCTGGAAGGCAAATGGAATATTGTCCTTTATTGCAAGGAGAATGGAATATAAAAGTGGGGAAGTTTTACTATAGCTGCACAGGTGAGGAGTTTAACAATTTTAAACCCTTCTAGTGTATTAATTAGGAGGTATTGGTTAGGCTGTCAGTAATTAAAGCTCATAAAGCACCGGGGCTGGATGAGATGCATCCAAGGATACTGAGAGAAATGAGAGTGAAAATTGCGGAGGCATTGGCCATAATTTTCTAATCTCCCTTAGACTCGGGGGTGCTGCCAGAGGACTGGAGAATTGCATATGTTACACCCTTGTTCAAAACTATTAAGTCCAGACCAGTTTAACATCAATGGTGGGGAGACTTCCAGAAACATTAAGTCAGGACAATTTTAATAGTCACGTGGACAAATGCCGGTTAGTTAAGGAAAGCCAACATGAATTTGTTGAGGGAAGATCACATTTAACTAACTTGCTGGAGGATTTTGAATAGGTAACGGAGAAGGTTGATGAGAGTAAAGCTGTTGATATGGTATATGTTGACTTCCAAAAGGCATTTGATACAGTACCGCACAACAGACTTGTGAGAAAAGTTAGAGCTAATGGAATAAAGGGACAGTGGCATCATAGATACAAAATTGGCTGAGTGACAGGGAAGAGAGTGGTGGTGAATGGATGTTTTTTGGGCTGGATGAAGGTTTGTAGTGGAGCTCCCGAGGGTCAGTGTTGGGATCCTTGTTCTTTCTGATAAAATTAATCACTCAGACCTTGGTGTATAGAGCACAATTTCAAAATCTGCATATGTTACAAAACTTGGGAGCATTGTGAATGGTGAGGAGAATATGTAGAACTTCAAAAGGACATAGACAAGTTGGTGGAATGGGCAGGCAAGTGACAGATGAAGTTAATTGCAGAGCAATGAGAAGTGATTCATTTTGGTAGGAAGAACATGGACAGACAATATAAAATAAAGGGTACAACTTGACAGGGGGTGCAGGAGCAGAGGGACCTGGGTGTATATATGTATAAATCAGTGGGGTTGGCAAGACAGGTTGAGAGCATAGTTAATAAAGCATACAGTGTCCTAGGCTTTATTTATAGGGGCGTTGAGTGCAAGAGCAAGGGGGTTATGCTGAATTTGTATAAGACAGCAGTTCGGCTTCAGCTGGAGTATTGCGTCCAGTTCTGAGTGATGCATTTTAGGAAAGATGTGAAGACATTGGAGAGAGTGCAGAAAAAGATCCATGAGAATAGATCTAGGGATGAGGAACTTTAGTTATGAAAATAGATTGGAAAAGTTGGAACTGTTTTCCTTGGAGAAGAGGTTTGAGAGGAGATTTGATAGAAGTGTTCAAAATCACGAGTGGTTTGGACAGAGTAAATGGGGAGAAACATCCCCCTTGTGAAAGAATTGAATGAGAGGGCACAGATTTCAAGTATAGTGAAGTCCTGCCATTCACGAAGATTATATTCCCGCAAATTCTCGTAAAGGGTGAAGTTGCAGACAGCAAACATATGTTATAATTTTTTTACTTCATTATTTCATGGGATGTGTGTGTTGCTGGAATGGCCAGCATTTGTTGCTCATCCCTAATTGCTCTTGAACTGAGTGGGTTGGTAGGCCATTTCAGAGGGAAGCTGAGTCAACCATATTGCTGAGAGTCTGGAGTCACATGCAGGCCAAACTAGGTAGGATGGCAGATTTCCTTCCCTAAAAGACATTAGTGAACCAGATGAGTTTTTGCAACAATTGATCATAGTTGTTATGGTCATCATTACTGAGACTAGCTTTATATTCCAGATTTATTAATTGAATTTACATTCCACCAACAGCCATGGTGAGATTTGAACCTGTGTCTCCAGGGCTTTGGTCTGGACCTCTGGAATAGTAGTCCAGTGACATTACCAGTCTGCCATCATCTCCCCCATCACCTCTTTATAATTAGAGTGAATTAGATAGGTTCCAGCCTTCCTGAAATTTGGATGTCAGTTGGGTTTATTCTCTCTCACTGAGAGACTTTGCTGTACTGAAGGCACTAGCTGACCCTTCCACCATTGCACACGGTTCTCTCTCTGATCCAGTTCTGCAGGCCGCCCCCCCACCCCCCAGCTTTCCTTCCTATTTATTTTCTTCTTTGTTTTCCCATGATAGAAAACTGAAAGCAAAAAGCATGGCCTGAGCCCTGAACTGATTCCTCTCATGCCACCATTACTGGGAGAGAGAAAACGGGGTTTAAAGGACTAGGTCTTTGTGTGTGTCTCACTCTCTGGCTCCCGCTGTGCCTCGCCGGCGCTCCCGCTGTGCCTCGCCGGCGCTCCCGCTGTGCCTCGCCGGCGCTCCCGCTGTGCCTCGCCGGCGCTCCCGCTGTGCCTCACCGGCGCTCCCGCTGTGCCTCGCCAGCGCTCCTACTCTTCACCCCCCACGTTTGTGCGAGAGCAAGAAGCTGCCACTGCAACGTTGGTTGCCAGGCCCGAGCAAGAGCTGAAAGCAACCAAAGAGACAGAATGTAATAATTGGGAGAAATGCACACTGTTTAACTAATCCCCTCTCATTTCTAAAAACACCTCTATATAAATGTGTGTGTGTGTGCGTACACAGCTAACCTGCATCTATTTTTTTCCCCCCGCCCTGTCAGTGTCTCATGCACAAGATTACGCGCAATCACGCAGAAAGAACTAGCTTGTTGCAGGAACTCGTTTTAGTTTGCTCAAATTGCGGATGGATGAAGATTTGGGGCCACAGCGGGTGATCGTGTGTACAAGGACTTGCGCGTTGGGTAAACAAAATCGTGAGAGAAGTTGTGGACTGTGGGACTTTACTGTAATTGGGGAAAAAAAGCTAAAGTGATATGAGGAAAATCTTTTTCAAGCAATGATTGGCTATGGTCTGGATTGCACTGCCTGAGAGTGTAATGGATGCAGGTTCAATCGAAGCATTCAAAAGGGAATTGGACTGTTATCTGAAAAGGAGGAATGTGTAGGGTTACGGGGAGAACGCACATTTAGCGAGCCAGGATAGACACGATGGGCCATACAATCACTGCTGTGCTGTAACAGTTCTGTGACCCTGACTTTTTTTTCTCTCTCCACAGATGCTGCCAGACCTGCTGAGTATTTCCAGCACTTTCTGTTCTTATTTTGGATTTCCAGCATCCACAGTATTTAGCTTTTATCTTGTTTTATCCCTCCAAGTTTTGGAACTTGCATCAATGAACTGTTGAGGAGGCAGTGTACAATGCAAGTGTTATTCTGTTAGGGTCAAAAGAACACCCCTGGTGCAACCAAATACAATAATGTTGGAGTTTGTCTTACTGACACTCAGGAGCTTATTTGATATTGCTTTAAATGCTTTGTTCTTCACCATTATGTACACAATACTAATGTGTTTTAAATAAGATAAATGTGATTTTGGGAGCAATTGTGCAGATGTTATGGAGATGAAATTGATCTTTGGTTGTCATCCATTTTGTGTGACCATAATCTGTCTGTTTCACACCTTGCCTGATTTCTCTTTTCCATTGAGCTCAACAGGAGGGAAAAAAGATTAGAAGGCGTATGAAACAGATGTTGATGTACTACCATCTATTTTGCCAAAGACCAATTTTACCCCTTTTACCTACTCTAAGTAACTCTGCTAATAGCTGCTGAGAGAGTGAGTACAAGTACTCTGTTGCTCTACTATCCACTGGGGAAAACCAGAGGTGTACTCTTCTGCAACTGTTTGTAACTTCACTCAAACTTTGGAATCAAATGGATGGGGCTGTTGCATTTAAAACAGATGTCTTGAGACTCTGGTGCTATTTGCAGGCATTTAAACTTAATATGGATTGCATAATGTGAACTCCCTTCTGATTTTTCCATTATATGTAGGTTTTATTTATGAACTTTAAGTACCTATGGCCCCATACTGAATGTAATTAAATTTTATGGCCATCGGCAGTAAATTACATCTGTGGTTTGAAGGCTGCTAATGACAGCCCGGGGACCTGAAGGCTTGTTTACAAATATATTTTATCAGTTTATTTTGTATGGGAAGAAAAATGGTGAGGTTATTCCCATGTATCTGCTTATGTTTTCAGTTCACAGATTAATGTTCAGTAATTTTTATAGCAGCAGTTTCTTCTTCTTGAAGACTGTGAAACAGGAAGTATCTGGATTTTGTGTACGTTTTCAATTCTGACACTACACTTTCCCCCCCGGAAAACCCAGAGTCCTGTATCTCTCTTAAAATGGGATAGGTTTACGTAGGCTACGAAGTATGCAAAAACATCTGCACTTCAGAAAAATAAACAGTCAGGATTATGAACATTTGCCATCATTTTCATATGTTCAAAAATTATTTTTCCTTTAAGGCGTTGAAAACTGAAAGCTTTCTGAAAGCTTGGTGGAGTTAATGTTTCACTCAATATGGGACTGAGCAGGAAGATGCTTGATTTGATTCATGGGCTGAACAGATACAAGCGGTGAAGGCGAGGGAGCTGTTTAGATATTATCTGATTTTAGTATACAGGAGAGAGGGGCATAATTGGCAAGGGTTCTTGTGAATGGTGAATACTGCTGCAAAATGGACTTTGAGTGTACAAAGGGAAGGTCTCCATGATTAAAAATTTGCTGACACTCTGCATAGGCTCACATATGAAAATTGGCCACTTAGGAACTTCTGCCGGTGGAATCATCACTCAGTATGACTCAATATCTTCAGGGAATGGAATAGGGAAAGCGTCTCTGCTGAAAACTGAAGATCAATGTCGACATTACATATGTAGTGTTCGTATTATGCTACCTTTTACTTGGATAATTTTGGGGCTAGAGAATTTCAGCATAGTTACGTGGATAGAAAAGGGAATTAGTTTCAGTAGACAGTTAGTGCAGTGCCCTTTGTTTATGGTGCAAACTTTAGTTTAAGCAAATTTCACTTTTTAATTCATTTATGGGATGCAGCCAATGCAGGTTAGTTCAGCATTTTATTGCCCATCCTTAATTGCCCTTGAGAAGATGGTGGTGAGCTGCCTTCTTGAACCCCTGCAATCTACATGCTGCAAGAGCACCCACGGTGCTGACAGGAAGTGAGTTCCAGGATTTTGACCCAGCTACAAGTGAAGGAATGGCAAAATAGTTCCAAGTCAGAATGGTGTACAGCTTGGAGAAGAACTTCCAGCTGGTGGTATTCCCATGCATCAACTGCCCTTGTCCTTCTAGGTGGCAGAGGTCGCGGGTTTGAAAGATGCTGTTGAGGGAGCCTTGGTGAGTTGCTACAGTGCATCTTGTAGGTGGTGCACACTGCTGCCACTGTGCATCGGTGGTGGAGGGGAGTGACTGTTGCAGGTGGTGGACGGGGTGCCAATCAAGTGGGCTGCTTTCGAGCTTCTTGAGTGTTGTAGGAACTGCACTCATCCAGGCAAATGGAGAGTATTTCATTACACTCCTGACTTGTGCCTTGTAGATGGTTGACAAGCTTTGGGAAACTGGAGGTGAATTACTCATTACAGAATTCCTGGCCTCTGACCTGCTCTTGTAGCCACAGTATTTATGTAGTTCAATTTCTGGTCAATGGTAACCCCTAGGATGTTGATAGTGGGAGTTTCAGTGATGCTAATGCCTTTGATTGTCATGGGGTGATAGTTATATCCTCTCTTGTTGGAGATGGTCATTGCCTGACACTTGTGTGGCATAAGTGTTACTTGCCACTTACCAGCCCAAGCCTGAATATTGTCCAGGTCTTGCTGTGTGTAGAATGGACTGCTTCAGTATCTGAGGAGATGCATGTGATGCTGAACATCATCTCTTCTGACATTGAGGGAGGGAAGGTCATTGATGAAGCAGCTGAAGATGGTTGGGCCTAGGACACTACCCTGAGGAACGCTTGCATTAGTGATTGACTTCCATCAATCACAACCATCTTCCTTTGTGCCCAGTATGACTCCAACTAGTGGAGAGTTTTCCCCCTGATTTTTTTTTTTATTATTCTTCACGGAATGGGGGCTTCAATGGCCAGGTCAACATTTATTGCCTGTCTCTAGTTGCCCTTGAGAAGGTGGTGGTGAGCTGACTTCCTGAACTGCTGCAAGTCCATGTAGTGTAGGTACACTCACAGTGCTGTTAGGAAGGGAGTTCCACGATTTTGACCCAGTGACAGTGAAGGAACGGCGATCTATTTCCAAGTCAGGATGGTGAGTGGCTTGGAGGGGACCAGTGGTGGTGTTCCCATCTATCTGCTGCCTTTCTCCTTCTTGCTGGTAGTGGTCGTGAATTTGGAAGGTGCTGCCTAAGGAGCCTTGGTGAATTCCTGCAGTGCATCTTGTAGATGGTACATACTGCTGCTACTAGTGTGTTGGTGGTGGAGGGAGTGAATGTTTGTGGATGTGGTGCTAATCAAGCTGGCTTTTTTTTTTCCTGGACGGTGCCCAGTTTTCTCAGTGAAGTAGGAGCTGCACTCATCCAGGCAAGTGGAGAGTATTCCATCACACTCCTGACTTGTGCCTTGTAGATGGTGGACAGGCTTTGGGGAGTCAGGAGGTGAGTTACTCGTCACATGATTCCTAGCCTCTGACCTGCTCTTGTAGCCACAATATTTATTGGACTAGTCCAGTTCAGTTTCTGGTCAATGGTAACCTCCAGGATGTTGATAGTGGGGGATTCAGTGATGGTAATGCCATTGAACAGCAAGGGGCAATGGTTGGATTCTCTCTTGTTGGAGATGGTCATTGCCTGACACTTGTGTGTTATGAATGTTACTTGCCACTTGTCAGCCCAAGCCTGGATATCGTCCAGGTCTTGCTACATTTGGACGTGGACTGCTTCAGTATCAGAGGAGTCGCGAATTGTGCTGAACGTTATGAAATCATCAGCGAACATCTCCACTTCTGAACTTATGACAGAAGGAAGGTCATTGATGAAGCAGCTGAAGATGGTTGGTCCTCGGACACTACCCTGAGGCACTCCTGCAGTGATGTCCTGGAGCTGAGATGACTGACCTCCAACAACCACAACCATCTTCCTTTGTGCTGGGTATGACTCCAACCAGCAAAGAGCTCTCCCCCTGATTCCCATTGACTTCAGTTTTGCTAGGGCTCCTTGATGCCACACTTGGTCAAATGCTGCCTTGATGTCAAGGGCAGTCACTCTCCTCTCACCTCGGGAATTCATCTCTTTTGTACATGTTTGAACCAAGGCTATAATGAGGTCGGGAGCTGAGTGGCCATAGTGGAACCCAAACTGGGCTTCTGTGAGCAGGTTATTGCGATGCAAGCGCCTCTTGATAGCACTGTTGATGACCCCTTCCATTACCTTACTGATGATGGAGAGCAGTCTGATGGGGTGGTAATTGGCCGGGTGGGATTTGTCCTGCTTTTTGTGTACAGGAATTATCTGGGCAATTTTCCACATAGCCAGGAAGGTGCCAGTGTTGTAGCTGCACTGGAACAGCTTGGCTAGGGGCACAGCAAGTTCTGGAGCACAAGTCTTCAGCACTGTTGCCGGAATGTTGTCAGGGCCCATAGCCTTTGCAGTATCCAGTGCCTTCAGCCTTTTCTTGATATCATGTGGAGTGAATCAAATTGGCTGAATACTGGCATCCATGATGCTGGGGACCTCTGGAGGAGGCAGAGTTAGATCATCCACTTGGCACTTCTGGCTGAAGATTGTTGTAAATGCTTCAGCCTTGTTTTTTGTACTGCTGTGCTGGGCTCCCCCATAATTGAAGTTGGGGATATTTGTGGAGCCACCTCCTCCAGTGAGTTGCTTAATTGTCCAGCACCATCCATGACTGGATGTGGCAGGACTGCAGAGCTTATCTCTGATCCGTTCGTTGTGGGATCGCTTTGCTCTGTCTATCACTTGCTGCTTATGCTGTTTAGCACGCAAGTAGTCCTGTTTTATAGCTTCATCAAGTTTATACCTCATGCTGCTTCTGGCATGCCCTCCTGCACTCTTCATTGAAGCAGGGTTGATCCACTAGTTTGATGGTAATGGTAGAGTGGGATATGCTGGGCCATGAGGTTACAGATTGTGTTTGAGTACAATTCTGCTGCTGCTGATGGCCCACAACACCTCATGGATGCCAAGTCTTGAGTTGTTGGAGCTGTTTGAAATCTATCCCATTTAGCACGGTGGTCATGCCACACAACACGATGGAGGGTATCCTCAGTGTGAAGGCGGGACTTTGTCTCCACAATGACTGTGCGGTGGTCACTCCTACTGATACTGTCATGGAAAGATGCATCTGCGGCAGGCAGATTGATGAGGATGAGGTCAACTATGTTTTTCCCTCTTGTTGGTTCCTTCACCACCTGCCGCAGACCCAGTCTAGCATTTAGGACTCAGCCAGCTCGGTCAGTAGGGTGCTCCCGAGCCACTCTTGGTGATGGACATTGAAGTCCCCCACCCAGAGAACATTCTGAGCCCTTCCCACCCTCAGTGCTTCCTCCAAGTGACACTCAACGTGGAGGAGCACTGATTCACCAGCTGAGGGAGAGCAGTACATGGTAATCAGCAGGAGGTTTCCTTGCCCATGTTTGACCTGATGCCACGAGAACTCATGGGGTCAATGTTGAGGACTCCCAGGGCAACTCCCCCCCGATTGCATACCACTGTGCCTCCACCTCTGCTGGGTTGGTGATGGTGGAGTCTGGGACATTATATGTAAGGTATGATTCAGTGAGGTTGACTATGTCAGGCTGTTGCTTGACAAGTCTGTGAGACAATTCTCCCAATTTTGGCACTGGCCCCCAGATGTTAGTAACGAGGACTTTGCAGGGTTGACAGGGCTGCGATTGCTGGTGCCATTGTTGTTTCCGGTGCCTAAGTCGATGCCGGGTGGTTCGTCCAGCTTCATTCCTTTTTTGTATCTTTGTAGCAGTTTGTTTCAACTGATTGGCCATTTCAGAGGGCATTAAGAGTCAACCACATTGCTGTGGGTCTGGGGTCACATGTAGGCCAGACCAGGTAAGGAAGACAGATTTCCTTCCCTAAAGGGGAAGGACATTAGCGAACCAGATGGGTTTTTACAGCAATCAACAATGGTTTCAAGGTCATCATGGGACATTTAATTCCAGATTTTTATTGAATTCAGATTCCACCATCTGCCATGGCGGGATTTGAACTCGGGTCTCCAGAGTAATACCAAGGGTCTCTGGATTACTAGTTTAGTGACAATACCACTATGCCATTACCTCCCACTTCCCATTGCCTCCCACTTCCCATTGCCTTCCGATACCCATTGCCTTCAGTTTTGCTGGGGCTCCTTGATGCCACACTCGTCAAATGCAGCCTTATTGTCAAGGGAAGTCACTATCGCTTCATTTCTTGAGTTCAGCTCTTTTGCCCATGTTTGGACCAAAGCAGTAATGAGGTCAGGAGCTGAGTGGCCCTGGTGGAACCCAAACTGAACATCAGTGAGCAGGTAAGTGAGCTGAGTAAGTGCTGCTTGATAGCACTGTTGCCGACACCTTCCATCATTTTGCTGATCATCAAGAGTAGACTGATGGGGCAGTAATTGGCTGGGATGGATTTGTCCTCATTTTTGTGGACAGGACATACCAGAGTAACTTTTCACATTGCTGAGTAGATGCTAGTATTGCAGCTGTAATGGAACAGTTTGGCTAGGAGAGCAGCTAGCTCTGGAGCACAAGTCTTCAGCTCTATTGCCGAATGTTATTGATGCCCAAAGCCTTTGCAGTATCCAGTGCCTTCAGTCATTTCTTGATGTCACATAGTGAATCAAATTGGCTAAAGACTGGCATCTGTTTTGCTGGGGACCTCAGGAAGAGTCTGAGATGATCACCTGGCCAGCACTTCTGGCTGAAGATGGTTGCAAATACTTCAGCCTTATCTTTTGCACTGATGAGGATGGGGATATTTGTTCAAATACTTCAGACAGTTAGTTGTTCAATTGTCCACCACCATTCACAACTAGATATTGGAGGACTGCAGAGCTTGGATCTGATCCATTGGTTGTGGGATCGCTTAGCTCTGTCTATCACATGATGTTTCCACTGCTTAGCATGCGAGTTGTCCAATGTTGTAAGTTTTAGGTATGCCTGGTGGTGCTCCTGGAATGCCCTCCTGCACTCTTGAACGAACCAGGGTTGATCGCCCCGACTTGATGGTAATGATAGAGTGGGGGATATGCCGGGGCATGAGGTTACAGATTGTGGTTGAGTACAATTCTGCTGCCGCTGATGACCCACAGCGCCTTGATCTTTTGAGCTGCTAAATCTGTTCAAAATCTGTCCCATCTAGCATGATGGTAGTGCCGCACAACATGGAGGGTTATTCTCAATGTGAAGGTGGGACTTTGTCTCCAGAAGGGCTGTGCAGTGGTCACTCCAAACAATACTGTCATGGACAAATGCATCTGCGACAGGTAGATTGGTGAAATGAGGTCAAATAAGATTTTTTCCCTCTTTCTGGTTCCCTCACCACCTGCCGCAGACAGAGTCTAGCAGCTGTGTCCTTCAGGACTCAGCCAGCTTGGTCAATAGTGGTGTTACCGAGCCACTCTTGGTGATGGACATTGAAGTCCCCCACCCAGAGTACATTCTGTGCCCTTGCCACTCTCAGTGCTTCCTCCAAGTGGTGTTCAACATGGAGGAGCACTGATTCATCAGCTGAGGTGGGATGGTAGGTGGTAACCAGCAGGAGGTTTCCTTGCCCATGTTTGACCTGATACCATGAGACTTCATTGGGGCTGGAATCAATGATGAGGACTCCCAGGCAGCTGCATCCCAACTGTATACCACAGTGTTGCCACCTCTGGTGGGTCTGTCCTGCCAGTCGGACAGGGAGTACCCAGGGATGGTGATGGTAGTGTCTGAGACATTGTCACGTATGATTCTGTAAGTATGACTTTCAGATTGTTGTTTGACTAGTCTGTGGGACAGCTCTCACAATTTTGGCACTAGCCCCCAGATGTTAGTAAGGAGGACTTTGCAGGACCAACAGGTTTGGCATTATCATTTCTGGTCCCTGGGTCGATGCTGAGTGGTCAGTCTAATTTCCTTCCTTTTAGACTCTGTAGCAGTTTGACACAACTGAGTAACTTGGCGGGCCGTTTCAGAGGGTGTTAGAGAGTCAACCAGATGGCTGTGGGTCTGGAATCACACCTAGGCCAAACCAGATTAGGATGGCACATTTCTTTCCCTAAAGGACATTAGTGAACGAGATGGGTTTTTACGACAATTGACAATGGCTTTATGGCCACCATTGCTGAGTGTAGCTTTTCAGAGAAAAGCCCTAATATTCATCATAAGGGAGGAATTTTAACATTGAAAAGTGTGTGGGTTTAGATGTAGGTAGGGGCGGGGGCTTAAATCTGTCAAAGATGTCAGCGATTTGGAAGCTTCTCTAACATGTAACTTCTGGGTTTACTTTGGGCACGGCTGGCTGCGCATGTGTAAACCTTTTCAGAGTATGTTACTGAAAATATTGTAATGTATTTTAACCAGTATTTAAATTTCATAGCACATGCCCAGGTTTCCTGGGCAGCCTGAAACTCACCATCGAAACAAGAAGACCAAAAGGCAACTCATGAGGCTCAGTAAAAAATCAGGCATACGATGGCAGTAAATACATGCAGCTGGTTTCTCATCTCTCACTGGGAAATGGTTTGTTGAGAGTGCTCGAGTCATGAGCCCTGTGATGCTACACTCCCAAAGAATCAGAGGATTTGTTGGGTAGGAGGTTCACTGACTCCTGCTGTACGCCTGAAGGCCCTGGTGGAGACAAAATAGTTGAATTATTACTGGCCTGGTGAGAATGTTGCAACTTTGCATTCTGAAGATGATCATATTTCACTCATTGCTGAA
This sequence comes from Carcharodon carcharias, assembly GCF_017639515.1. Classification (NCBI taxonomy): domain Eukaryota; kingdom Metazoa; phylum Chordata; class Chondrichthyes; order Lamniformes; family Lamnidae; genus Carcharodon; species Carcharodon carcharias. The sequence continues at coordinate 8,179,514 of NC_054479.1, forward strand.
AGTAAGTCAACATAACAGTGTTGTACACCATGTGGAATGTTGGTATTTAATTCTGTCACTAAATAGTTGGGAGGTCGAAATCTCGCAGTCTCTGTTAGTAAAGGATGGCAAAATGCCTCTGGTCTCCAGGCTTCCTCATTTATAGCTGTCAGTTGCAAAATCTATGGAGGACCATCTCCGGTCCCCTCCCTCTCATTTTGCACACACTTCCGTATCGGGGGAAAGAACAGACTTAATGAGTGATGTAATGGCATAGGTTCTCCCAATGGATGCAGTGCATTTGGTGATGCCTATTGGATAAGGAACAAGGTGGATGGCAGTAGAGAATGGATAGATGGGGATCTGAGGAAGTGCACAGAGTGGACGTTCCTATGGGGCGAGTGGAGTTATGTGATGGAGTAAGTTTGTTAAGGCAGCATGGGTGTAAGGGCAGATGTGTAACTGTACTCTCATGTCCTGACCTGGTTGAGTTATTAAAGTACTTCCTGCACTATATCCAGGGACTTAACACAAAGCTCATGCTGCTGAGCCCTTTGACCACCTCAGGCCACACGTTTGTTGCAGATTTCTTCCTCTCATTGGGAAAAGCATCCCTTTCCTGATCTTAACTGCACCTATAAGTGCATCAAGCGATGCATGGTTAAATTGAGATGTAGCGCCTTACCATCCTGAATTCATGATGAAACTTCTCCCTCTCTTTGTGCAAACCCAACACCTCCAAATTCCATCTTTAGATTGGCCTTTTAAATACCAGAAGTATGAGATCACATCATACGGGTCTGCAGCATGTCTGCTACTGCATATTCAGTTCAGAATCCCGTGCAGTCGTATTACAATGAGTTGTTGCTGTTAAAAAAAACTCAAGACTGATGTGCTGTAACAATTCCTGAGTTTCACACCTATATTGCACCCTGACTATGTCCTAGAGCTATTATTGGGATATTTGTGTACAAGGACAGAATTATGAGAACAGTCTGAAGATATTTGGGCTTTCTAGCCTTGAAAGAGATGAATTAGATGTGACTCTACTGTAGTGAACAGTAGAAAATGTATAGGAAACAATATTGAAAAAGTAGATCTGAAATACTACTTCAAACTCATTAAGGCAATGGGTGCAGGTTTGAAGTAGTAAAAGCAAAGTGGGATGGACCATGTCAGGAGGCTCATCTCAGAATTATCATACAGAATGAACATCCAAATAGGAAAGTAGAGTCAAAAATTCTGTCTTGTTGCAACGTTTTAATTCGTTCATATTTTTTATTCATGGTGTGTGGGTTTCATTGGCTGGGCCAGCATTTATTGCACATCCCTAGCTGCCCTTGAGAAGGTGGTGGTGAGCAGCCGCCTTGAACCGCTGCAGTCAATGTGGTGTAGGTGCATATGAGAGGAACATACTTTGGTTGTGGATGGAAGATCTAAAACAGGTCAAATAACCTTCCTTCATTTTTACCTATGTTATGAATGCTACAGTGTACTGAAGCAGAGAATTATTTGGGTCATCTGATTTTTATGACTCTGTCCTTTTTGCTCTCTCTCTCCGTCCATCCCCCTCTTTCACACACATTCTCATACTCTCACTCCCATACTCTCACTCACTTTATCCTTTTCCCCCATCTCTCTCTCCTTTCCCACTCTGTCATTTCCTAATCTCATGTTCTCTCTCTGTCCTTCCCCACTTTCACGCTCTCTGTCCTTTCCCACTCTCTCCCTATCTCTCTCTGTCCATTCCTGCCCCCTCTCTCTCTCTCGCTCTCTCTCTCTGTGCTTTTCCTCTCTCTCTCTCTCTCCCGCTCTGTCCTTTCCCCCTCTCCCGCTCTGTCCTTTCCCCCTCTCCCGCTCTGTCCTTTCCCCCTCTCTCGCTCTGTCCTTTCCCCCTCTCTCGCTCTGTCCTTTCCCCCTCTCTCGCTCTGTCCTTTCCCTCTCTCCCGCTCTGTCCTTTCCCCCTCTCTCGCTCTGTCCTTTCCCCCTCTCTCGCTCTGTCCTTTCCCCCTCTCTCGCTCTGTCCTTTCCCCCTCTCTCGCTCTTTCCTTTCCCCCTCTCTCGCTCTGTCCTTTCCCCCTCTCTCGCTCTGTCCTTTCCCCCTCTCTCGCTCTGTCCTTTCCCCCTCTCTCGCTCTGTCCTTTCCCCCTCTCTCGCTCTGTCCTTTCCCCCTCTCTCGCTCTGTCCTTTCCCCCTCTCTCGCTCTGTCCTTTCCCCCTCTCTCGCTCTGTCCTTTCCCCCTCTCTCGCTCTGTCCTTTCCCCCTCTCTCGCTCTGTCCTTTCCCCCTCTCTCGCTCTGTCCTTTCCCCCTCTCTCGCTCTGTCCTTTCCTCCTCTCTCGCTCTGTCCTTTCCCCCTCTCTCGCTCTGTCCTTTCCCCCTCTCTCGCTCTGTCCTTTCCCCCTCTCCTTCTCGCTCTGTCCTTTCCCCCTCTCCTTCTCGCTCTGTCCTTTCCCCCTCTCCTTCTCGCTCTGTCCTTTCCCCCTCTCCTTCTCGCTCTGTCCTTTCCCCCTCTCCTTCTCGCTCTGTCCTTTCCCCCTCTCCTTCTCGCTCTGTCCTTTCCCCCTCTCCTTCTCGCTCTGTCCTTTCCCCCTCTCCTTCTCGCTCTGTCCTTTCCCCCTCTCCTTCTCGCTCTGTCCTTTCCCCCTCTCCTTCTCGCTCTGTCCTTTCCCCCTCTCCTTCTCGCTCTGTCCTTTCCCCCTCTCCTTCTCGCTCTGTCCTTTCCCCCTCTCCTTCTCGCTCTGTCCTTTCCCCCTCTCCTTCTCGCTCTGTCCTTTCCCCCTCTCCTTCTCGCTCTGTCCTTTCCCCCTCTCCTTCTCGCTCTGTCCTTTCCCCCTCTCCTTCTCGCTCTGTCCTTTCCCCCTCTCCTTCTCGCTCTGTCCTTTCCCCCTCTCCTTCTCGCTCTGTCCTTTCCCCCTCTCCTTCTCGCTCTGTCCTTTCCCCCTCTCCTTCTCGCTCTGTCCTTTCCCCCTCTCCTTCTCGCTCTGTCCTTTCCCCCTCTCCTTCTCGCTCTGTCCTTTCCCCCTCTCCTTCTCGCTCTGTCCTTTCCCCCTCTCCTTCTCGCTCTGTCCTTTCCCCCTCTCCTTCTCGCTCTGTCCTTTCCCCCTCTCCTTCTCGCTCTGTCCTTTCCCCCTCTCCTTCTCGCTCTGTCCTTTCCCCCTCTCCTTCTCGCTCTGTCCTTTCCCCCTCTCCTTCTCGCTCTGTCCTTTCCCCCTCTCCTTCTCGCTCTGTCCTTTCCCCCTCTCCTTCTCGCTCTGTCCTTTCCCCCTCTCCTTCTCGCTCTGTCCTTTCCCCCTCTCCTTCTCGCTCTGTCCTTTCCCCCTCTCCTTCTCGCTCTGTCCTTTCCCCCTCTCCTTCTCGCTCTGTCCTTTCCCCCTCTCCTTCTCGCTCTGTCCTTTCCCCCTCTCCTTCTCGCTCTGTCCTTTCCCCCTCTCCTTCTCGCTCTGTCCTTTCCCCCTCTCCTTCTCGCTCTGTCCTTTCCCCCTCTCCTTCTCGCTCTGTCCTTTCCCCCTCTCCTTCTCGCTCTGTCCTTTCCCCCTCTCCTTCTCGCTCTGTCCTTTCCCCCTCTCCTTCTCCCTCTGTCCTTTCCCCCTCTCCTTCTCCCTCTGTCCTTTCCCCCTCTCCTTCTCCCTCTGTCCTTTCCCCCTCTCCTTCTCGCTCTGTCCTTTCCCCCTCTCCTTCTCGCTCTGTCCTTTCCCCCTCTCCTTCTCGCTCTGTCCTTTCCCCCTCTCCTCGCTCTGTCCTTTCCCCTCTCCTTCTCGCTCTGTCCTTTCCCCCTCTCCTTCTCGCTCTGTCCTTTCCCCCTCTCCTTCTCGCTCTGTCCTTTCCCCCTCTCCTTCTCGCTCTGTCCTTTCCCCCTCTCCTTCTCGCTCTGTCCTTTCCCCCTCTCCTTCTCGCTCTGTCCTTTCCCCCTCTCCTTCTCGCTCTGTCCTTTCCCCCTCTCCTTCTCGCTCTGTCCTTTCCCCCTCTCCTTCTCGCTCTGTCCTTTCCCCCTCTCCTTCTCGCTCTGTCCTTTCCCCCTCTCCTTCTCGCTCTGTCCTTTCCCCCTCTCCTTCTCGCTCTGTCCTTTCCCCCTCTCCTTCTCCCTCTGTCCTTTCCCCCTCTCCTTCTCGCTCTGTCCTTTCCCCCTCTCCTTCTCGCTCTGTCCTTTCCCCCTCTCCTTCTCCCTCTGTCCTTTCCCCCTCTCCTTCTCCCTCTGTCCTCTCCCCCTCTCCTTCTCCCTCTGTCCTCTCCCCCTCTCCTTCTCCCTCTGTCCTCTCCCCCTCTCCTTCTCCCTCTGTCCTCTCACCCTCTCCTTCTCCCTCTGTCCTTTCCCCCTCTCCTTCTCGCTCTGTCCTTTCCCCCTCTCCTTCTCGCTCTGTCCTTTCCCCCTCTCCTTCTCGCTCTGTCCTTTCCCCCTCTCCTTCTCCCTCTGTCCTTTCCCCCTCTCCTTCTCCCTCTGTCCTCTCCCCCTCTCCTTCTCCCTCTGTCCTCTCCCCCTCTCCTTCTCCCTCTGTCCTCTCCCCCTCTCCTTCTCCCTCTGTCCTCTCACCCTCTCCTTCTCCCTCTGTCCTCTCACCCTCTCCTTCTCCCTCTGTCCTCTCCCCCTCTCCTTCTCCCTCTGTCCTTTCCCGCTCCCTCTCTGTCCTTTCCCGCTCCCGCTCCCTCTCTGTCCTTTCCCGCTCCCGCTCCCTCTCTGTCCTTTCCCGCTCCCGCTCCCTCTCTGTCCTTTCCCGCTCCCGTTCCCTCTCTGTCCTTTCCCGCTCCTGCTCCCGCTCCCTCACTCCGCGCTCTCTCTCTGCCCTTTCCGTCTCTCTCTCTCCTTCCCCCCCCCCCTCTCTGTCTTTCCCACCCCACCCTCTCTCTCTCTCTCTCTCTCTCTCTCTCTCTATCCTTTCCCACCCTCTCTCTTTCTGACCTTTCACACTCTTTCTCTCTCTGTCCTTTCCCACTTCCTCTCTCCCTCTCTCTCTCTGTCCTTTCCCACTCTCTCTCCCTTTTCCCATTCTGTCTGCCTCTCTCTTTTCCCACTCTGTCTCTCTCTCCCTCTCCTTTCCCACGGTCTCGCCCCCCCCCCAGCCCAGGACAGTGACACAACAACCTGAGTCTTGGCAAATTTCCAATCCGAGGCTGCGCCTGGGCCCAGAGCCTGGACCTCTTCCTGGGCAGTTTGCAGTAGATTGAGCCTCTGTCCCCGGCCATGCAAGGAGCCGGGTTGGGGGGCAGTGGGGGTTGCTCCCCTCGGGCTACTCGTACTTCACCACCTGATCGGCGGCCAGCACTTTCCTGTATCTGCTCTGCGCTCCTGCTCCCAGATCTCGGGACTCGCTTTCTCCCTGCAGACTCAGCCTCTGGTGGTCTGGCAACGGTGGCTCCAGCTTCAGAACATGGCAGCAAATGGCCCAGAATGCAGCACGCAGTGGGTGCAGGGCCAGAGACGATGGAATATCGAAAATGGCAATAAACCCTAAAAACAGACCCTAAAGAGTAAATGATGTTAAAACAAAACTTAAAGCGGGGACTTACTGTAGAGAGCCTGGTTCTCTCTTTATGTGTAGTGATAATCAGTGAGGTCCATGAATATTGTTGGTACAAAACATTTATTGATATTCAGAGCTTATTGTAAGTATGTATTTCAGCAGCTGCTATTTAACTTTTCACCATCAGCTTTGAGACCAAGGAAAGATTCCAATTCAGGAAATAGTGTTTATAAATGTGGTATATGGGTCATTCTCTGTTGATTCAGGTGACTCAGTTATGGCATTACAGATAATTTTCCAATTTTTCTTCTGCAAACTAAAGCTGTGTTTATGCTGACACTGTTTTGTCTTAGAGTTGGCTGTCGAGATTTATACCTGACTTCTTATCCACATGGCCGGAGCTTTGATTTTTTTTTTGTAGGTTTATGAGTCTGCCATTGAGATAAGAAGCCAGCTTTGATAGTGTGAATTCGGGGAATCAGCTCAAGGATACTGCTTTCCTGGATTCTGAATTAAAACAGCAGCATTAAAGAAGCAGCTTGAATTTGGCTCAATGTTTTTTTTCCAAAAGTTGTGTGCTGTAATTAATGTTTGAGGAGAAAAAAAAATCTGCTTTGAAGCTGTTGCAAATGTCACTTCAGTTATTGTTGAGGGTTACTATTGTGGCACATTATTGGAGAATGAATGATCCATATAATCCATTCACATTTAGCTGGTCAATTGACTGAGCACTTGTAACAGCACTGTGTTCTTATCGTTGTAGGTTGAACATACTATTTGTATTATAATGTACCCATTCCTTCTCTGGTGCTAACTCTCCTAACCATGTTTATGTTCCTGTACTGGAACAGCTTGGCTAGGGGCACGGCGAGTTCTGGAGCACAAGTCTTCAGTACTTTTGCCGGAATATTGTCAGGACCCATAGCCTTTGTAGTATCCAGTGCCTTCAGCCATTTCTTGATATCACATGGAGTGAATCGAATTGGCTGAAGACTGGCATCTGTGATGTTGGGGGCTTCTGGAGGAGGCTGAGATGGATCATCCACTCGGCACTTCTGGCTGAAAATTGTAGCAAATGCTTCAGCCTTATCTTTCGCATTAATGTGCTGGAGCTCCTCCATCATTGAGGATGGGGATATTTGTGGAGCCTTATCCTCCAATGAGTTGTTTAATTGTCCACCACCATTCACGACTGGATGTGGCAGGACTGAGGAGCTTAAATCTGATCCATTGGTTACGGGGTTGTTTAGCTCTGTCTACCACTTGCTGTTTATGCTGTTGGCACGCAAAAGTAGGCCTGCGCTACAGCTTCACCAGGTTGACAGCTCATTTTTAGGTATGCCTGGTGCTGCCCTCCTGCACTCTTCATTGAAGCAGGGTTGATCCCCTGGCTTGATGGTAATGGTAGAGTGGGGGATATGCTGGGCCATGAGGTTACAGATTGTGTTCGAGTACAATTCTGCTGTTGCTGATGGCCCACAGCGCCTCATGGCTGCCCAGCCTGAATTGCTAGATCTGTTTGAAATCTATCCCATTTAGTACGGTGGTAGTGCCACACAATATGATGGAGGGTATCCTCAATGTGAACGCAGGACTTGGTCTCCACAAGGACTGTGCGGTGGTCACTCCAACTGATACTGTCGTGGACATGATGAAGACACATAATCAGGAAATTTCAGTAAACGAAATTTTCAACTTCCAATGTGGATTATTGATTGTAATACTTAGTTGGACACTTGTTGGCAAAAAAAATCATTAAAGTATTTTAGAAAAAAAAATCATTACCCAATGTGGGACTAGAAACAATGGCCCTGGAATTAAGTGTCCCATTATCTACATGTGAATTATCTTATCCAAACTATGGGGAAGCTCCTTGCACAGAGCCTTAACATATTGGGTCTAGTGTAAGGAGACAACACTCGCATAAAATCTCATTGCGATTAAGATCCATTAGAGTTTGGGCACTGGAATGAATTATTGCCAGCAAATTGTTGTTCTTTCCTCTGTTATTTGCTGCAGTGAAATTGATGCCTATCATGCATGTTCCAAACTCCAAGCATATGCATGTGTCTTTGGCTGCTGTGTGTGCGTATGTGCAACTACTCCTGATGGCTTTCTGGTCGGCAGCAGGAGTTACTGTTTAAAGACTATTCTGCTTTTCTATTTTTTCCTATTTAAAACTGACAACTTCACACTTCTCCAGTATTAGATTCCATCTGCCATGCTCTAACCCACTCATTTAACCTGTCTATATCCCTTTACAGCCCCTTTGTGTCCTCCTCACAGCTTACTTTCCTACCTCACTTTTGGTATCATTAGCAAACTTGGATTCATTAAACTTGTTTGCGCTATCATGGCATAGAGATTTTGTAAAGAAAAAGCTTCATACATAGAAATGCAACCAAAAGAAAAAGAAAAAAATGTGCCATATATGAAGTGTGAAATTCCATAAGATGTGCACACTCTGCAGTACTGCAGCATGCATATATATCTGCACAATTTAACAAAGCAATTTTTAAATATTGATGGAACCAAGACTGTAATTAAATAAAGAAAATGAACCCATTTGATCTTTTCTCAGTAGATGTACTATGGTCTTGAAGTAAAATGGGCAGTGCAAATCTTGCTCCCCTGCCATTGGAGAATGCTTTCTGGAGTTAATTTGACTTTAATCAGGCTGTGAACATAGATTAGGAGCAGCTAGAATAAGGCTATTTGCTCTCCTTCCTGTCCAACATACACAGCAAGTAGAATGCAATTATTTAGCTGACCCTGAATATGTTGTGTTTAGTCTTTTGCTCCTTGTCAGTGCACAGGGTCATAGAAGAGTGAGCTTAGAATAAGCGGCTTCTTGTGTTTTCTTTGTCATCTTGATCCATTGAACACAACTTGCGTGTCAAAGCGTTCAGGCATTCTGTGGTTCAGCTAAATGTCACAGTAATGTCAATAGCACCAGGCAGTATCTCCCCTCAAAGGAGCAGACAGCCTTTTTATTTAAAAAAAAGAACTACTCATAAATATATGATGCCTTTTAAAATGGGTGTTCAGTTCTTTGATTACCAAATGTGTAATACGCTTGCAGCCTGACTGCATTTTTCACATTATGGCAAAAGCTGTACACTAAACTGTTAATTTTCTAAAACTGTACCAAACTATACCATGATTGTAATAAAATAAACTGTTAACTTAGAACCGTAGAACACTACAGCACAGAAAACAGGCCATTTGGCCCTTCTAGTATGTGCTGAAATATTATTCCGCTAATATGTTCTTAATTTAGAATGTTCCTCTAACAAGTTAGCTTGATCCAACTCTAAAAAGTTTCTCACCAGGTTCTGTGGAGTTTCAGCTAAAATAAATTGGAAAGCTATGAAAGTTACAGAGAATAATGAATTAATAAACCTTTCTTCTTTGGAAAAGGCAAGGCATAGTAAGTGGTTTTAACTTGGAATGTTATAATCAGCTTAGCTTGATGCTGCTTCATTATCTGATTGTAATTCCAGAATCAAAAGTCAGCCTTACCTTTAGTAAACTAGACAAGTGTTTCTGAAATTCATGTTCTTGTACTGGATCTGATTTTGCACCACACTGATTCCTTTCTTGAACAAAAAGATACTGTCAATGTGAAGAAAGTGGTAGCAAAGAAATTGGATGGGATAAAAATGAATTAAGAGGGGGGTACTTAAAAAGTTGGTATCGCTTAAAGTTGATAAGTCTGGAATGCATTGCTGAGGGGAGCAAGAGTGGAAATAGTGGAGGCTCTAGCTATAACCTTTCTGTCCTCCTTGGGTATGGTTGTGGTGCCAGAGCACTGGAGGGTTGCATATGTTACACTGCTGTTCAAAAAAGGGGAGAGGGCTAAACCAGGGGAGTTATCTCTGGTGCCCTGGCCAATACTTGTTCCTCAATCTGTTTTAATCTGGTAATTATTACATTGCTGTTTCATTAACAAAAAAAATATTGGCGGAGTATGGCTGTTAGTTTTCAATGTTAGCAGAACCAGCAAACAAAACCAGCCCAACCACAGTGGTGGGGAAACTTTTTAGAATCAGTGGATCAGATCAAAATTAATTATCACTTGGAAAGGCATGATTAATAAATGACACCAGTACAAATTTGTTGAAGGTAAATTGTGTCTGGCATTTGATTTGAGTCCTTTGAAGTAACAGAGGTTTGAAGAGGGTAGTGTGGTTGATGATGTATTTGCACTTTCAAAAATCATTTAATAAAGTACCACATAAAAAACTTGTTAGCAAAACTGAAGCCCATGGGATTAAAGGGGCCATGACAGCATGGAAACAAAATTGGCTGAGAGTCAGAAAGCAGAGCACAGTGGCAAATGTTTGTTTTTCGTAGAGGAGGAAAGTGTCCCCCAAAGGTCTGTATTTGGACCACTGCATTTTGAAAGGCATAATGAGGAGTGGAAATATAAAATAAATGGTACAATAAAGGGGCCACCGGGTCAGAGAGACCTAGGGGTTTAAATATGCAATTCTTTGAAGGTGACAGGGCTAGTAGATCTGGCTTTTTAAAAAAAGGTGTATGAGATCCTTACTTTATAAATAAAGGCAAACAAAGGGTACAAAATCAAGAAGTTATGCTAAACCTTCAAAACACTGGTTAGGCTTCAGCTGGAGTACTCAGCAAAATTCTGGGCACCACCCTTTCAGAAGGATGCCAAGTTCTTTGAGAGAATGTGGAGGGAGTTTACTGGAATGGTAGAATATGGAGAGATTAGAGAAGCTGGGATTGTTCTCCTTAGAGCAGAGAAGGTTAAAGGGAGATTTAATAGAGTTTTTAATTGGCTTGGATGGTTCCAGCTAAGGTAGTTCATGGAGGTCAGTTTCCTTGTCTTGAGAAGTAGTGCCCCTCTAGCTATTTAGCCACTTGTCTCTCTCTGACAGAGATGCCTATAGTCCCTTGTAGACTATGGCTAATTACCAAGTGAGGAGGAACTGTTTCCAGATTTAAAGTAATTTGTAAAAGAACCAGAGGGAAGATGGGAATTTTATTTATGCAGTGAGTTGGTACAGTTTGGGATACACTGCCTGAAAGGGTGGCGATAGGAGATTGTAGATTAACTTTCAAAAGAGAATTGGATAGATAGAAAGGAAAAATTTGCAGAGCTGTGGGGAAAGAGTGGTGGAGGGGGACTAATTGGAAAATTCCTTTGGCACAGGCATGATGGGCGGAAAGGCTGCTTGTTGTGCTGTAAATTCTATAAGCTGTGAACTGCTTCAAGTGAGAACCTGGGAAGCTCAGACTACTTGATTGTGGGAAGGGGAAGCACAGTATGAAGAGTGAGAACACCACAGAAGGAGCGATTCTCTTGTAGCTGAAGTCCATACACAGTTTGGAATAGGTAGCACTGTATAGCTAGCAGAGCAGAAATCATAACTGATTTTCTTTTTCTCCCTGACGCAGTTTTGCTCTATTATTGCTGTTCTTGCTAAGAGTACCTTCCAAAAAAGAAATCAAGGATTGAATTTGTGATGTCAGTCATGGCATGATGGGTAGCTCGCTCTCTCCTGCTTCAGAAGGTTGTAGTTTCAAGTTCCACTTCAGAGAATTGAACAGAGATTCCTAGGTTGACACTCCAACTATAGTGCTAAGGGAGCTCAGCACTGTTTGAGATGCCGCCTTTCTGATGAGACATCAAACTAAGGGCTCTCAGCTTTCTCAGATGGATGCAAAAATGCCTTTGTGCTACTTGGAAGAAGAACAGGAGATTCACCTCAGCATCTTGACCAATATTTATCCCTCAACCGACATCACCTAAGAATCTGGAATTTAAAAGCTAGTCTTCAGGAGTGGTGACGATGAAATTACCAGATTGTTTTAAAAGTCCTGGAAAAACTCAGCAGGTCTGACAGCATCTGTGGAGAGGAACACAGTTAACGTTTCGAGTCCGTATGTCTCTTCAACAGAACTAAGGAAAAATAGAAGAGAGGTGAAATATAAGCTGGTTTAAGGGGGGTAGGACAAGTAGAACTGGATAGAGGGCTGTAAAGTGCCTAGTCGGAAGATGAGGTGCTGTTCCTCCAGTTTGCATTGAGCTTCACTGGAACATTGCAGCAGGCCAAGGACAGACATGTGGGCATGAGAGCAGGGTGGTGTGTTTAAATGGCAAGCAACAGAGAGGTCTGGGACATGCTTCAGTCTGTCCGCAAGCATGACCCAGACCTCCCTGTCGCTTGCCATTTCAACACACCATCCTGCTAAGCATGGAGGAACAGCACCTCATCTTCCGGCTAGGCACTACACAGCCTTCCAGACTGAACATTGAGTTCAACAACTTTAGATCATGAACTCTCTCCTCCATCCCCACCCCCTTTCCGATCCCCCTTTTTTCCAATAATTTATATAGATTTTTCTTTTCCCACCTATTTCCATTATTTTTGAATGTATTTCCATCCATTGTCTTATCTCTACCTTTTAGCCTATTTCGATACCTTCTCCCCCACTCCACTCCCACCAGGCAGATTTCCCCACTAGGGCTATCTGTACCTTGCTTGTCCTGCTTTCTACCCTTAATGTCACCTATTAGCACATTCCTTAGATAATATCACCACCGTCAACACCTCTTTGTCCTTTTGTCTATGACATATTTTGGCTATCTCCACCTATCACTGGCCCTCTCTCCAGCTCTACTCGTCCGTCCGTCCGCGCCGCCCCCCCTGCCCCCAACCAGCTTATATTTCACCTCTTTTCTATTTTTCCTTAGTTCTGTTGAAGAGTCATATGGACTCGAAACGTTAACTGTGTTCCTCTCCGCAGATGCTGTCAGACCTACTGAGTTTTTCCAGGTATTTTTATTTTTGTTTTGGATTTCCAGCATCCACAGTTTTTTGCTTTTATCTTTTGTTTTAAAAGCCCACCTGGTTCACTAATATGCTTTAGGGAAGGAAATCTGCCATCCCTACCTGGTCTGGCCTACAAGTGACTGCAGGTCCACGGCAGCATGGTTAATTCTTAACTACCCTCTGAAATACTGTATCAAATAACTACAAAAAAGCCTAGTTAACAGCATTGCAGATTGGCATTCATCACATGAACAGCATTTCAAGAAGATGGCTCACTACCATCTTCTCAAGGGCAATTAAAATGGACAATAAACGCTGTCCCTGTCAGTGATGCCCACATTCCACAAATGAATAAAAACAAAAAGATGATCTGGTCATTATCACATACTGCTTGTGGGAGCTTACAAATTTGGTGCTGTGATTTCTACATTATCACAGTGATTACACTTCAAAAATACTTAATTGGTTATAAAGCACTTTAGGGTGTTCTAAAATCGGGAAAGACGCATTGTAAATGAGCATCTTACTTTTCTTCTTGGGGACCTTATTGGTCCTTGGGGCTTGTTCTCATACTTGTTGGCACATTTATCCGCTAATAAGTTTATTGCAAGTTATGAAAGATGAATCAATTTCAGTTGTTGAAATAGAATAAATTAGTATATAGACATACACTGTCTTGGGTATAAAGCATAATTACAATTTAATAGCAAGTTAAATATCAAGTTGACAAGATTCTCAGTATTCTGATTGCAAAAAATTCCTTGATGAGGCAATGGTGTTCCTTTGTGATTAGAGATTTGATCAGCTGTATCACTTCAGATCTTTATGGTCTGATGTGTATCTATTTCAAATGGTGATAATTAATTCTAAAATTTCATGTTGCAAAGCAAATTGTAGCACAGATAAAACAGCATTTGATAGTTGATCTGAATGTTGGGTTGTTTAGTGTGATTAGCTTCAGAGTGTTAAGGTTTGTATTACTAAAAACACCTCACCACTTGGGTAGAATTAGCATATTAGCAAGTTTAAACGGGCATTCCAGAGACAATTAGGAATAAGTAGACCAGTTCAACAAATGTAGGACAATGAAGGAAGCATCTTAATGTTTTGTCCTGTTGTAGGGATTCTCAAAGGGAAACGCGTGGGGGTAGCGGGAGAAATTGTCGAATGGCGGATCCTCTGCTCGCACATTCCCTTTTTGTTTTTCTCCCATTTCACTGTAATTTGTTGCAACTTGCTTTAAATTAGGAGCTGTGGACTCTTGGTCACTGAAACTGGTGGCACTGTGGGCAGTTAAATAAGAATCTTTAAGGTTTGCCTGCAGCACTTAATTGAGTTTAAACTGGCTGACTGATCCGGTCTTTGTAAAAGAAACGCAAAACACTGCAGATGCTGGAGCCCTGAAATAAAAACAAAGTGATGCAAAAACTCAGTTAACACTTCGACTCTTCTTCGGAACTCTTTGTAAGATTGCTAATTTTTGTTAAGCATGCACTAATTCTAATTTGAATCTGAAACCCGCATCTTGACTAAGCAACACAGTGTCATTAAAATATGAAATATTTTAATCTAAAATGTTAATACTTAAATAAAAATTCAATCCTATTTTTAGCTGAGATTAATGTTAAGTCCAATAGAATGCAAGACAAAATGACACAGGTGTGGAGAATTGTAGTAACTAAAACTGGAGTTGAGTAACTTTGCTTCTGGGAAAAATAACATCCACGTTCTTGAACTTGACAGCGAAATTTCAGATAGAAAGGAATGATCAAAATTAAGAGTATCCTTAATTATAAATTCTAGATTTAGGTGAAACTGATGGGAGAGATTTGTTCTTTACCCACTTAGGTCCTTTAACGAACTTCTCTGTAATATCCATGTCACAGACTTGTCTTGGACATCTCAACTGACAGTGGACTGGAGATTGGGTTCCAAACAATGGTCCCTTTAAAATTTCATTGTTGTGCACCACCAGTTTCTTCAATGTGCAGTCCCAAGACCTGTGTGGTACCATCCAGCTGCTGCGTGGCTGTGCAAGTGTGCAGCTTAGCGGGAACAATACTGTTTATTAAGTGAATAATTTCTCTATGAATTTCCTTAAAACCAGATATCCTCCACTTGTTTAGATTAATGTATTTGATAACCAATAAAAGTGAGTATGCTGCGGGTGGAGTATACTTCTGGGTAATTGGTTTCTGCAACCCAACTTCTGCATGGGAGTAAGAGAGGGGAGAGGACTAATCCAATACCTGACTCTTCTGAATAAGTAGCATTATGAAGTTATATGGACATTATTTTGAATTGAAAATCCCATGACATTTTGTTGATAGGGGCATAGATAATAAAAGCTTATACTGCATGTTAGTGATTGATTCTGCTGCACCTTGGAGATTAATTGAGAATTTCTCAGCTTAATTCCCAGCACAGTGATCTGATCTTGGACAAATCAAGGAGATTTGAAAGAGAGGCAATTATCCACCACAGACCAAGTTGCTTGGTTTGAGCAGTATGGATAAAAGCCTTGGACTAAGTGCCGTACATTTTTCAGCTTCCTATTAATTTATGTAAGCATAGACTTTGACGGCCTGGCCTGGGAGAAATCAGCTGGAAGCAAAATAGAAAATGAAGAACTTAATCTTTCCTCAAACAGTATTTTGCTACCCCAGTGACTGACTGTTTAAATGATGCCAAGGACTGGTAAATTTTCTCTATTTTCAAACTGACCATACGTTGTGGTAGTTAATTTTAGAAACCTAAAACTGGACAGTTTATTCTTCAAGGCAGTACTGAGGTTATTCATCTCAGTTAATAGTACAATCCTGGAATGTACTGGGAATGAAGTTGGTGTACTTGTGTCTCTGTACAGTATATAGTTTTTCAGCATGATCCACTCCTCTGTTAAAGAGGTGTATCTTTCATTGCAGCATCTGCAGAGCCTCTTTCCCTGTTAGAATCCCACTGGCTGAGGTTCCTGGAAAAAGAGCTTTGTCAATTTGCTGTTGAAAACAAATGTTGGTTTACTTTTATAATGCTGTATTATCTGGAGCAAAGTGATTCCATGTCTTAAAGGACTGGACAGATATTAAAAACCCTACAAGTATGCTTAGACGGTGATGTAAATTTTACATTAAAGAAGCAGATTTTGTGTTTAATAGACCATTTCCAGCTTTTGGGCAATCTATCCATTACTTTAAACAGAATGAATATCCATAGAGTAGTAAACACAAATGGGTGCATTATTTTCTTCAAAATTCTGTGTGTAATGAGGTTTCATCGTAAATCCATCTACGACCCAGTGGCATTTAAACTGAAAAAAGATGTGCATTTATATAGTTCTTTTCACAACCGTTGGAAGCCTCAAAGCACTTTACAGCCAATTAAGCACTTTTGAAGTGGAGTCACTGTTATAATGTAGGAAACATGGCAGCTAGTTTGCACACAACAAACTCCCAGAAACAGCAATGTGATAATGACCAGATCTGTTGATAGTGATGTTGATTGAGGGATAAATAGTGGCCAGGACTCCAGGGACAATTCTCCCTGCTTAAAAACAAAAACAAAAAACTGTGGATGCTGGAAATCCAAAACAAAAACAGAATTACCTGGAAAAACTCAGCAGGTCTGGCAGCATCGGCGGAGAAGAAAAGAGTTGACGTTTCGAGTCCTCATGACCCTTCGACAGAACAGATCATTCCTTTGTCCAGCAACAATTTGCCTTCAGCCAAGGCTTAGTGGTTAGCAAGCTTATCTGAGAGTCAAAAGGCTGTGAGTTTGAGGCCCACTCTCGAGACTTGAGTAGTGTAGTACTGAGGGAATGTTGCACTGTCAGAGGAACCGTCCTTCAGATGAGAGCTTAAATCAAGGCCCACATGCACTCTCACTCTGACACATGCCTCCAATTCAGCACACAGAACAGGGTTAAAGTTAGGTGGTTGTAGGTTTCAGTATGTTTATTCACTGAGCAGCCAAGGAGGTCCTTCCAATGGAACTATTCTGCCTCAGAAACGGAGCAATAGCCTCTCTTAAGTACAGACAACCTCAGTCACTGTTTACAATGCAGTGCTTCTACTCTACTCTAAACCAGTCAACAGATTTCCCCGGTGTTCTGCAGCACCGGCCTGATCGATCCTGACAGTGGGTTGAATAACGCGAGGCTTCCTGGTGATAGAATTTGTGTCAGAATGACTCTGTTGTCAGGTTACTGGGAAGAATGGTTTGATTTGAACTGACTCTGCCTGACCCAAATCAATTTGAGGAAGGTGGTTGCTTTAGTTGAACCAGCCATGGAATTTTATGTCACATTATGCTTCCAGCATAAATACATCAGGCATCATAAAAGGAATTAAAAATCAAAGGTGTGATGACAATATGAGAGAATGGAAAACTATCACAGCATCAGCTGATTTCAAAACATATTGGATGGTTGGATCGAGCCATTGGACAGGAAAACTCAGAGTGAGCACCACAAAATCAACTCATATTTATTTACCACGGTTAATGCAATAAAATATCCAAAGATACTCCACAGGACTCTTATTAAACACAAATTTGACACGGGTCCACACAAAGCCAAACCAGGCAGGTCGTCAAACGCTTGGTCAAAGAGGTAGGTTTTAAAGAAGGAGAGAGTGGTAAACAGGTGGGAGAGGTTTAGGGAGGGAATTCCAGAGCTTAGGGCCCAGGCAGCTGAAGGCCTGGATACCAATGGTGGAGCGATTGAATTTGGGGATGCGCAAGAGAAACGGAAGTTCCTGGTCACGTGACAAGCTGGAACACCGCAGGGCCAATATTCCGGATGGTTTTCTCCAGCGGTAGAGGAGTGGTGCAGTTGGTCTGATGTTATGTACGAACATACGAACGAGGAGCAGGAGTAGACCACTCGGCCCCTTGAGCCTGCTCCGCCATTCAATAAGATCATGGCTGATCTGAACGTAACCTCAAATCTGGACTCCCATCTACTGCTGATATCCGTTCACCCCCTTGCTTATCAAGAATTGGATGATTATCTAAATAGAAACAATGTGCAGGGTTACGGGGAAAAGGCAGGACATAGGTACTAAGTTAAAATGCTCAGAGAGTTGGTGCAGACACTATGGGCTGAATGGCCTCCTTATACACCGTAACATTTCTGTGACTCTGTGATTCTATGGTCTTACCAACGCTCTGTATAACTGAAGCATAACCTTCCTACTTTTGTATTCAACTTCCCTTGCAATAAATGATCATATCCTATTGGCTTTCTTAATTATTTGCTGCACCTGCATGCTAACCTTTTGTGATTCATGCACTAGGGCACCCACCTAACTTTGACCCTGTTCTGTGTGCTGAATTGGAGGCATGTGTCAGAGTGAGAGTGCATGTGGGCCTTGATTTAAGCTCTCATCTGAAGGACGGTTCCTCTGACAGTGCAACATTCCCTCAGTACTACACTACTCAAGTCTCGAGAGTGGGCCTCAAACTCACAGCCTTTTGACTCTCAGATAAGCTTGCTAACCACTAAGCCTTGGCTGAAGGCAAATTGTTGCTGGACAAAGGAATGATCTGTTCTGTCGAAGGGCCATGAGGACTCAAAACGTCAACTCTTTTCTTCTCCGCCGATGCTGCCAGACCTGCTGAGTTTTTCCAGGTAATTCTGTTACAATTCTCCCTGCCTTTGTTTAAAACAGTGCCATGGGATCTTTTATGTCCAATGAGAAGGGAGATAAGGTTTCAGTTTTATGTCTTTTAAAAGATGCACTTTTAACAGGCAACACTCCCTTGATTTTTGTTTTGTCCTGAAGTGGGTCTTGAACTGCCAATCTCCTGGCTCAGAGGTGAGAGTGGACCAAAAGAGCTACAGCTGAAACAAATTGAAACATCTCTGTTGTATAGTAAAATGTTTGACAGCTGTTTAAAAAGCGCAGTATTTTCTGATGCTACAGAATTCCTTTTAGCTCACTTTTCAGTTTAATAAAATTAGCTCTTTAGTAGTGCCTATTAGTTTCATGTTTTAAACTTCACAAACAGTTCTGAAGCCTTTTGGTGCTTGATGCCAGACAATAAAGGGATACCCAGTGTGATCTGTGTGGAGTTTCAGGTGCACTGGAGAGGGAGGTGCTGAGTTGAAGCCAGTTCATTCTCCATAGGAAATGAGGGAGGAGTTTAATGGGGAGAATCACATAGGATCCCTAGAATTAGCCCAAAATACGAAAAAAAAGACTCGCATTTTATATAGGGCCATTTACAACCTCACGGCATCCCAAAATGCTTCACGGCAGATGAAGTTCTTTTATCTTAACGTGCAGTCAATGTTGTAATGTAGGAAATGTAGCAGCCAACCTCTGAACAGCAAGGCTCCACAAACAGCGATGTGATGATGACCAGAGGATTTCTTTCAGTGATTTTTTTTTTGTATGTTCACCAGGACACTGGAGAGAACGCCCATGTGCTTCTTTGAAATAATGTCATTGGAACTTTTGATTCCACATCAGAAGGCAACTGGGGCCTCCCATCTGAAAGAAGCCACCTTTGACAATGCAGCACTCTCTCAATACTACTCTTGAGTGTTGGCCTAGATTTTGTGCTCAAGTCTCTGGAGTGGGACTTGAACCCAGAACTTTTTGACAAATAACATTGCCACCGATGTGGTTGCGATTCATCCTTTGCTATGGGAAGTGTAGGGCCAGGGATCCTCACTGGAGTGTACATATCTACATAAATCTTGTACTGTAGAGTTTGATAAAACTGTCCTGAAAGCATTTAGTGAAATAGAAAAAGGATGCACATGCCAAATTAATGAGTACCTTACTGTGATAGTAAAATAAACAATTGGACAGGTTTTCTCGAGTTTTAACAAAGAAAGAGGTTAGCTTTATTATATTGAAGCCGATCTATGTAAAATAATAAAGTAGGCTCCAACTTTCTCTCACTCTTTCGCTCACACACTCGTGCACTCTCTCGCTGGAAGATTACACATTCATGCAAATATATTACAGAGTGGTCGCTAAGTATTATGTGCAAATCAGCACAATTTGACTTGCCGCCTGGTTTTCTCTACCCTTCATAATAAAGAAGATCCTGACTCTCCAGAATTTCCCTAGGCAATTAAACATCAAGAAATTTTGGAGGGACATCAGTGGACTGACTTACAATGTCAAGGTAATTTGCTTTATAGAATCCAGTTTGTAACATTCAAGGAATATTAATTTTTCACAGCTGCTACTTATTTAATATTCTTTTGCACTTCGTGTATACTTTGGTTTTTAATTGCCTCCTGGCACTTTGTTTTTTGTAAGAGAGTTAATCTATTGCTGGACATTGTTTGAAAGTTAGAGATAATTCAGTAGACACACATTATTGCTGTATTTTCACGCAGGCTTTCCACCGGGCACAACGTTAATACAGTGGGCCTGAAACAAAGCCAAGACTTTGGATCCAACTGAGAGTGTATGTTATTGTAGATTTGCTTTAGGAAATGGGCATTTACAGCCAGCTGCTTGTCATAAATTCAAGGCCAGATTATGTACTTAACAGTCTTTTTAAGTAGATTTAATTACTGTTTACGGGATCGATATTCTCGGAGGAAAATGCAACTTCACAGATGGCCCATATTCTTTTGTGGTCTTTAGTGAACATTCTTCTCTGCCTGATTTGATTACAGTGTTTTTTTTCTGAAATACAATTAGTCTTCTGTAATATGGCCAGTCATAGGACTGAGTATTTTTGATTGTGTTACAAGATTTCCATTAAGCAGTCCTATTTCTGCACTAGAATGATTTTGTTTTGGGCCTCTAGAATGTCTTAGCTAAAGGACATGTTATGATCTAAAGGCACCTGTCTTTCTCCTACTTTTTTTTGATGTATGCTCCTAAAATTGTGAGCTTGAATCAAATTTCTTTCCCTATTATTTAAATGTTTTTGTGTGTATTTTGTATACTCTTTGTGGCCTTTATTATGTAATTGCTCTCAACCTCGTTATTTTAAGTTATCTGCTCTCTATTCCTACTGTAAGTACCTCTAGTGTCTGTTTTATTGTATAGCTTGCAGAATGTAACTTGCATTAGTTTTTTCCTTCAATTTAAATTGCCACACTAACTTTAAAAAAACAATTAATGCAACCACAAGAATGAGTGATTCCATTGAAATAATAATATGAGTCTGCTATTAAATTTGGTGTAGTGATGTCTTGGTGCCAGTTCCAGACAAGCTGGTCTTGTGTAGTTGGCAGGAACCCCCAAGTAATCGAAGTGGATTAATTAAAGCCAACTACAGGAATACCAGTTTTTCACTGGTTCTTTCTGGTGGCTGGGTGGCTGACCTTAGTGAGTCAAACAAGTTTTTGAGTTGCTGCCTACTGTGCTGGATCCACTCTGAGTCCTCATGACACTGAACGAAATCTAGTTTAGTTATAAAGGTTGTTCCTCCTTCAGGTAACTTTCCCTAAGAAGGTGTTGGTGGGACCTTGGACTTTCATTGGATTGGTCCATGATTATGCTTGGCAAAGTACTGCAGTAGTTTGCCATTGCCTTCTGCAGTAGGAAGCTTTCCCGTTCTTACCGCCTGCCATCAGGGGTATTGATGATGATCAGCTGTTTGGCCATGTTATAAACGTACCTCCTGTGGCCATCAAGGCCTGAAGTGGGACTTGAACCTGGAGCTTCAGGCCCAGAGGTAAGGGCACTACCACTGCACCACAAGATCTCCCCATAAAGGTTAGATAGCTAAATTCTGCACTTAATGGTGCTGAAAACATATTGATGCTAACTTTACTAGATAATCAGGTATTGCATTACTAGCTGTATTATCCATAATTGAGAATCTCTACCTCCCAGAGTTGATAATGGCAGTTAAGGCATAATCATGTATTTCTTTTGCATCAAAACAGGATGCAATACAAGCAACAAAGGAAACTGAGAAGAAACAACATCAAGGCTATTTATCGTGTGTGTGTGTGTGTGTGTGTGTGTGTGTGTGTGTGTGTGTGTGTGTGTGTGTGTGTGTGTGGAGGGGGGGGGCGTTGTTGGTGGTGGTGTTGTGAATTCTTGTACTTATGTGATTTCTTGGATGTATGTTGCAGCCATTTTTTTTTGGTGATGTAAACTCAGAGGAGTTAAAAATGACCAACTATTTAGGATGATCATTCACTGTACCCAGGAAAATCCTCATCCTCTTCCTACTTGTGGGAAATCTGATTTTGGTTCTGTTCCAGTTATCTACATAGTTGCAGCAGTTAGGCTGACTATTCCGCTTAGGTATTTCACAGATTTAATGCAGATAAGAGCATGATATTTGATGTTCAATATCGCTGCCATGATGAAAGCACAGTAATGATGTTGATCATCTGGTCAGTAAGCTGCTCTTAATGCTAGAGCATAAAGAGACTTATTTAGTTATGGGGTGTGCAAGGATCTATATTAGGGGTTGAGTGGCCATGCTGCTGACAGGCGCTGGAATCAGTAGCTTGTATTGTGTATGTAACTGATGTTTTAATTGCTTGATGCCATAGAGATGCCATAGAAACTTTTCCATTCTTTGCTGCTGTTGCTGACCCTGATGGTGCTGAATACTGCTAGTTATTGTGCTCAGTAATTTTGCCCTTGCTTGATCTGCACACTTTCTAGAAGAGTAGAAGTTTCTAGATAGCACATGGGGAAAGGAATTATGACACTTTCTCCCCCACAGCCCAGGCATGATGAGAGCTTACTCATCACTGATGAGGATTAAATTTGAGACATTCTTGGTACATTTCAGTTTTTTGCTAATTAATCTTTTTGGGAAACCCACACAATTTATTCTGGATTTAACCATTTTACCATCAAAATTTTTTTCTTGCTTTGCAACAGATGGATGTGCTGAATTCTGTTTAAGTTAAGGCATTTTTATCTAATGTGAATGCTATCAATTGCAGATGCCTGATTTGTGGTCAATTCTCTGTAATGTAAGCAATCTGATCACTGTGCAGTTGATAATGCACAGCCAACTTTTTCTAACTCTTGCAATTTGCCCTACCCACCTTTTCCTGCTTGCTGCATGTGTTGAGTGAATAAGCAGAATTGGAATCTATTCCTGAATGTCTTTAATAGTCTGCAGGAGAACTACAATGAACAAATTTAATAACCTGGAGAATGATGCTAGGAAATCTCTTTGGCCTTTCCATCCCAGGTTCTGTCTCAGCTAAGGTTAAAAAAGGGCTTTTGGATACATAGAATTGCTGTAATAGTGAAACTGAGCCTCCTTCCCATCACTTCCTTAAAATAAACTTGTGTGACATTGAAAAGCCCAAGTTTAAAATCCAAAGGTCTAAATTGTAGCCTGTAAGATTTGTTCATCATATCCATTTTTGATGCACTTACCAACAGATTTCTAAATATATTTTAATGTTTTTACCTAAATGCACTCCTGGTTTAAGAGTCATTTCTTAACTACAGAAAATATTCTTGGAGCTCATTCAGTAGAAATAAAGTGACTAAAAATGTTTTCTTCAGGGTTGTAATTAGCCTCAGGCAATGTGTTGCAGCAGTTGTCAAGGTCAAATCAGATCATTGCCTCCAATAGACACATTACAGGAATGGAAATTGATTTTTTTTTACAGTGAGCACAAAAACCTACTCATTGTCAGAGGACACACTATTTTATAACAACTGGGATGTTGTTGAGAAAGCGTGTCAGGGAAAGTGTTACAGGAAGAAAGTGTGACATTAATAGAAAAAGTGTAATATAAAAGCACTTATATTATTATGGATATACATCTTCTCATTCAGGATAATTGAGAATGAGCAAATCTGGTACTATATTATGTTGCCAGGCCCTGTTCTCTCCCTTAGTCTAATGATGGACAATCTAGGGAATTTTTGTTTTGGTCAAGTTTTATTAATCCCTGATATATACTACTATTAGCTAGGAGGTGTCTAGAATTTGCACTGATTTTTAATAGCTAGGGGCTGCCAGGAAAATTGCTGCCACTTAGCTAAACAATGTGAACTATTTGAAATATTTAGGTGATGAAGAATAGTTAAGCCTTTAATTAGATAATAGATTTTTAAAAATTAATTCATGAGCTGTGAGCATCTCCGGCAAGGCCAATATTTGTTGACTATCCATAATTGCCCTTGAGAAGGTGGTCGTGAGCCCCCTTCTTGAACCGCTGCAGTCCATGTGGTGTAGGTACACCCATAGTGCTGTTAGGAAGGGAGTTCCAAGATTTTGACCCAGTGATAGTAAACAGATGAACTGATGGGGCAAATCAAAATAAATAAGTACGATTTAATGGCTATTACAGAGACGTGGCTACAGAATGACATAGATCGGAACCTGAATATTGAAGGATATGTGACATTTAGAAAGGACAGGAAGTTAGGAAAAGGTGGAGGGGCAGCTCTGTTAATTAATGATTGTATTAGCACATGGGATGACCTAAATTCAGGAAACCAGGATGTAGAAGCAGTTTGGATTGAGATGAGGAATGATAAAAGCAAGAAGTCACTTGTGGGAGTGGTGTGTTGGCCCCCTAATTGTAATCACACAATAGGACAGAATATAAAAAAAGGGTTAATGGGGGCTTGTCAGAAAGGTACAGTAATAATAATGGGGGATTTTAATCTACATATCGACTGGAAAAATCAGATGGGTAAAGGTAGCTTGGATGAAAAGTTTATAGAATGTTTTTAGGATAGGTTTTTAGAACAGCATGTCCTGGAGCCAACCAGAGAGCAGGCTATACTAGACCTGGTATTCAGCAATGTGATAGGATTAATTGATGACCTCCTAGTGAAAGCACCCCTAGGTAGCAGCGATCATAATATGATTGAATTTTACATTCATTTTTAAGGAGAAACGAGTGCGTCCAAGACTAGTATTTTAAACTGAAATAAGGGCAATTATGAGGGCATGAAAGCAGAGCTAGCAAGTGAGCTGGCAAATGAGGTCAAGGAATATGTCAATAGAAGTTCATTGGCAGACATATAAAGGGATATTTCAGAATACACAGAATAGATGCATTCCAATGAGAGAGAAAAATCCCAAGGGGAGGGCCCAGCATCCGTGGTTAACTAGAAAAGTTAAAGACAGTATCAAACTTAAAGAAAAAATATATAATTATGCAAAGACGGGCAGCCGGTGAGAAGATTGGCAAGAATATAAAGAACAGCAAAGAATGACAATAAGATTAATGAGGGAAAAAATAGAATATGAGGGAAAGCTAGCTAGTAGTATAAAGGTGGATAGTAAGAGTTTCTATTGATATTTTAAAAAGAACAGCGTTAAAGTAAGCATTGGTCCTATAGAGAGTCCGTCTGGAATTGATAATGGAAAGTAGGGGATGGCGGATGAATTGAACAGGTATTTTGCTTCGGCCTTCACTATGGAAGACACAAGTAACATTCTGGAAATAGCTGTAAATCAGGAAATGAAAGGGAGAAAGGAACTTGGGAAAATTACAATCACCAAGGAAGTGGTATTGAGCAAATTGTTGGGGCTGTGGGCTGACAAATCCCCAGATCCAGATGGATTTCACCCTAAGGTCTTGAAAGAAGTGGCTAGTGAGGTAGCTGATGCACTGGTTTTGCTTTTCCAAAATTCACTAAGTTTGGGGAAGCTTTCATTAGATTGGAAAATAGCAAATGTAGCTCTTTTATTTAAAAAGAGAGGGAGACAGAAAGCAGGAAACTATAGGCCAGTTAGCCTTACATCTGTCAAAGGGAAAATGTTAGAAGCTATAGCAGGGCACTTAGAAAAGTTCAAGGCAATCAGGCAGAGTCAACACAGTTTTGTGAAAGGGAAACCATGTTTAACCAATTTATTGGCGTTCTTTGAAGGAACCACATGTGCTGCGGATAAGTAGGAACCGATGGATGTACTATACTTAGATTTCCAGAAGGCATTTGATAAGGCGCCACATCAAAAGTTACTGCAGAAAATAAAAGCTCATGGTGCAGAGGGTAACATAATGGTATGGGTAGAAGATTAGTTAGCTAACAAGAAGCAGAGAGTTGACATAAATGGGTCTTTTTCTGGTTGGCAGGATGTGACGAGTGGCGTGTCACAGGAATCAGTGCTGGGGCCTCAGCGTTTTACAATTTATATGAATAACTTGGGTGAAGGGACCGAAGGAATGGTTGCTAAATTTACTGACGACCCAAAAATGAGTAGGAAAGTAAATTGTGAAAAAGACGTAAGGAGGCTACAAAGTGACATAGATAGGTTAAGTGAGTGGGCAAAGATCTGACAAATTGAGTATAATGTGTGCTAGTATGAAATCTTTCATTTTAGCAGAAAGAATAAAAAAGAAGCTTACTATCTAAATGGTGAGAGATTGAGGATCTCTGAGATTCACAGGGATCAGGTGCATGAATCACAAAAGGTTAGTATGCAAGTCCAGCAAGTAATTAGGAAAGCTTATCATTTATTATGAGGGGAATTGATTACAAAAGTACGGAGGTTATACTTCAGTTGTACAGGGCATTGGTGAGAACACATCTGGAGTATTGTGTACTCCTTATTTAAAGAAAGGCGTAAATGATTTGAGAAGCCGTTCAGAGAAGGTTTACTAGACTACTACCAGGAATGGGCAGGTTGTCTTATGAGGAAAAACTGGACAGGTTAGACTTACATCCACTGGAATTTAGAAGAGTAAGAGGCAACTTAATTGAAACCTTTAAGAATCTGAAGTGGCAGGGTGGATGTGGAGAGAATGTTTCCTCTTGTGGGAGAATTGAGAACTACGGGTCACTGTTTAAAAATAAACTCATTTAAGAGAGAGATGAGGAGAAATTTGTTCTCTCTGAGGGTTGAGAATCTTTGGAGCTCTCTTCCTCAAAAGGTGGTGGAAGCAGTGTAGGCAGGAATGTGGAGTTGAGGCTACATTCAGATCAGCCCTGATCTTATTGAATGGTGAAGCAGGCTCAAGTGGCCGAGTGGTCTACTCCTCCTAATATTTGTACTTTTGTACGACAGTGAAGGAATGGCGATACAGTTCCAGGTCAGGATGGTGTGTGGCTTGGAGGCGAAGTTGCAGCTAATGTTCCCATGAGTCTGCATCCCTTGTCCTTCTAGGTGGTAGAGGTCGTGGGTTTGGAAAGGGCTGTTGAAAGAGGCTTGGTGAGTGCATCTTGTAGATGATACACAATGCTGCCATTGTGTGCCATGATGGAGGGAGTGAATGTTGAAGGCGGTGGATGGGGTGCCAATCAAATGGACTACTTTGTCCTGGATGGTGTCGAGCTTCTTGAGTGTTGTTGGAGCTGCACTCATCCAGGCAAGTATTCCATCGCACTCCTGATTTGTGCCTTAGTAGATTCTGGACAGGCTTTGAGGAGTTAGGAGGTGAGTAACTTGCCACTTGTCGTTCATTCACCTTAAGCCCTAAGGCCCCATTTGTCCCCTTCTCTCCAATTCCGCATCACAACCTGTTCCTGGATCTTGTCTATTGTCTGAAAGAAGGCCTGTAGATTACCTAGAGCTCTGAACTATGAAAAACTACCTGAACAGAAATCTTAAATAAATTCAGAATTAATCTGTATTGGAATATTGCTACCTTTCTAAGAATTACATTTTTATTGTAGTCCCAAAGTCAGCTTGTACATTGTTTTTGGATCATTAATACACCTTGTTGGAACTCTGCCTTAAAGTAAAGCTGAGTGCCACACTGACAAAATTAACAAAAAATACTCAGATGCATGGTTTTTGTAATGTCCCAAATGAACCGATCTAGGACACTTCTTGTCCAGTCACTCATGAAACTAAAACTGGTTTTGCAGTCTAGCAATGAAAGACTGGGAGAATTTACGCTGAATGCAGATGGTGTTCTTTGTCTGTCATTTATAAACTAGATTGCACAGGAAGTTGGAAGAACTCCAGCTTCCAATTGACATTATAAACAGGTCACTAGATCCACTACAGTGATTTTGGAGTAGTTAGGATAAGGTTGCCATGCCCACCCACCCCTCTCAGTGTGCACACACTCTTAGAGAGATGAAGTTTGGCTTCATCATTATTGGCTGTAGTGGACTATGCTCATTTTGTCCTTGCACGTAATTGAAATTGAGATACTTTTCGATTTGGGCAAAGCACCAATCTCTCAATTCTCTTAGTTACAAAGCTGTTAGCCTGCAGTAATAAATGCAGAATTAGCTCAAAATATCCACAGTTGTAATAAGAGGCTGGTTTACCTTTATTATCCATCTGTCAGCCTCCTGACGTCGCTTCCAATTTGGCACTTGCAGTCCTGATTTATTTATTTTTGTTGATTTGTAACATATTTATTATTCTTGTTTAGTGATTTCAGGTATTTAATGTCCTAGCAGTGATTATCTTGTTATGGCATACACCAATAAAAAAATCAAGGCAAAAAGTAACTACAGACCCAGGCTTTGCTGACTTTTCAGAGTACAGTTTCTTCACATGCCTAAGCTCAGTGACTTATCACCACAGGTAATTCAGGGTGCACGTATGTACAGATGAGAGCTAGAGCTTCTCAGCTTCTTTTAACGTAATTCAAAACAAATTAACTTGTTTCATTTCTCTAATTTTCCATCCAGTTCCTTTTCCTTTACTTCTGCAAACCTGAAGGCCATGAATTGTACTGGAATGGTTTCTGCAGCCTTCTGGCATCTTGTAAATTAACCTTTATGCATGTGTGAGCCTGAAGATGAGGTTCAGTCACCTTTCTCACTGAGGGGTCATTAAGGTTTTGATGTTGTCGCATCTAAATGGGCAGTTGCGGAAGGTAACATATCAGTCAGAAAGGGGAAATCTGGGCATCAGCCCAGAGACATTTGTAGCCAGTTGTTTATACAGTAGTGCTGTTCTAGCTAAGGTTGGTTATTTCGACAAGTCACCAACTTTGCTCAGCAAAGTTATCCTAAAATTAGCTGAGCCATACAATCCAGGAATGTCCCTAGTTTGATTCCTGTATCTGAACTGGCAGATGTGGTGTTGCAGATGACTTACCTATTGCTCCTGTATGGAGAGGTGATGATCCTGCTTGTGATCAATATTCAGCGATCCATTATGGGAATCTGCAATTGTTGAAATTGGCTAAGGGCAGGGCTGAGCTTAGGTAGCTGCCACTGCCAACACTCAATGTGGAAACATGCAGAAAAATGATAGTGTGGCAATCTTCAAGAGGCACGACAGAAAACGCAACAACAATTTACATAGTTTCTTGCTTTTGAATGTAGACAAACACCCCTAAGCATGCCAACACAAAGAAGGATATGTTAGCAGGGGTGATCTAACTTTTGATCAAAGAGGTGCACTTTAAGGAGTGTTTTTAAGCCAAGAGGTAGCAAGGTAGAGGGGTTTTGGGAAGAATTCCAGAGTGTGGAGCTTGGTTAGCTGAAGGAATAGCTGCCAGTGGTGGAGC
The DNA here is from genome assembly GCF_017639515.1 of Carcharodon carcharias. Classification (NCBI taxonomy): domain Eukaryota; kingdom Metazoa; phylum Chordata; class Chondrichthyes; order Lamniformes; family Lamnidae; genus Carcharodon; species Carcharodon carcharias. The sequence goes on from NC_054479.1 coordinate 8,208,092, forward strand.
AAAGGGAGGGCCTGATTCGTAAGGGGCCAGAGTCAGAGGTACTGAGAGTTTAAAGGTAGGGTTGTAGGGCAGTAGATGGTTATAGAGGTGGGAGTCATGAGGCATTTAAACCTGAAAATCAGAATTTTAATTTTCAGATGTTGGGGGGAGGGATGGGGTGATGGTTGAGGAGGACCTGATCTGTCATCGAAAACTCTGCTGTCTGTATTCTATGGGCTGATGTTTATGAAGGGTGCAAGGATGGCCAGGTATGTAACAAAATAATCAATTCTGGATGTGAGAAAGGCACAGATGAGATTTTCAGCAGCTGATGAACTGAGGTAGAGGAGAAGGTGAGCAATTTTAAGGAGCTCGAAATAGGTGGCCTTTGATGTTGAGAACATATTCTCGTTTAACCTGAGATGGTGGCTATGGAACGGGATGGATTTGTTAGTGGGGGTGTGGGATTTGTGGTAGAGGTTGAAAACAATGACTGCTTATTCCAATGTTTAGCTGGATGAAATAGACTATATATCCAACATTGAGTCAAACTGCGTGGTGTTATAATGCATGTGTCTGTGGAATGTGTCACCAAGACACGGAATGTAAATGAGAAAGTAGATGGGGACAGGGATAGATCTTTGGAAACTAGGGATGTAATGGTGCAAATGGTGAGAATTGTTGCCATTGTTGGAGATTTTGTGGCTCTGCTTTGATCAGCAAGAGTGAAACTAAGTCAGGGCAGCTCCATTGGTCCTGAACATTGGAGGAGTGAGGTGTGGTCCACCAATTGAAGGAGTGTTAATACATTTAGTCACAGAACACATACTTTGTGACTTTTATTAATGATTTTGTAATGCTGTAAGAGAGGAGGAAATCTGATTGGAGACATTCAGACATGAAATTGTTGGAAAGTTGGGCACAAATTCAATTTTTCAAGGAGTTTGGCGAGGTGAGGGAAGTTGGCAATAATATTGCAATGCCAGAAGTCAAAGGTTAAAAATAGATTTTTAAACAAGTGCTAAAATGTATAAAATAATTTCTTGATGCAACAAATAGGAAGTGTAATTTTTGTTTATCTGTCACAAATATGGGGCAGAATCTTCTGTTCAGCATGGGGGGTGGGCCCCGTACGCCAATGTGTAAAATAATGCACGGTGACATTGGGCGTGCATCCAGATGTCACTCCGTGTCATTCTGGTCTTCCGTTTGGCGGGTGCGCACCAGAGTCGGCCACACGCCTGCCGAACTGGCAATTGAGAAAGCTGCCCGTCCAACCTTAAGGTTGGTGGGCAGGCGAAGAGCACAGGCAGTCTTCGCATTTTTCATGAAACCTCATCAACGGGTGGAATGAGGTTTCATGAAGGGTTTATAACGTTAATAAATTTTTTTTGAACATTTGGAAAACATGTCCTAGCTTGTGTGATGCTGTCACTTGAGGGGTCATGTGTAAATGATTTTTTAGTTTACTTATTTAAAACCCACATTATGAAATTAATCTCCCTGAGGAGAGACTCTCCCTCCCCTCCCACCCGCACAGTTAGTGCGGGTGTCATGCTGTGTGGGCCTTACTTGGCCCGCCAATGCAAAATGGCGGCGCGTAGCCAATCACAGGTGGTGATCGGCTCCGCTTGCTCCCGACCAACAGGGAGAAAATTCTCTCCATAGAGTATATCATTAACATTACCATATATCTATGTTAGATGATCCACAGTGTGTATTGCTCATGGGCTAATGGCATTTATTGATATTTTAGAATGCTGTTTAAATGTACTTTATATATGTTAACAAAGGGATTCTGTTTTTCTTAGGTTTGCTTTCTAAATTCTACAGAATTTTATTACCATGAACTGGCAATATGAAACAGTGATAAAAACTTTTGTTCATACTGACTTGATGTTAGGTTTTCAAAGCAGTGTACTTACTGAAAATGATACTGGGTACAATTATACAGTACAAGTGCATATTGCAGATACACAATGAACGTTGAGTTTCTTGAGAGAGAACTGCTCTCTTGTTTTATTTCTTGGTTTAGTAATTAGGTCCTCCGCACATATGCTGTATACTCTTTTTACTCGTTCGGCTTGGCACAGAAGGCTGCAGCTGTCTTTGGCTGGCTGTGATGTGGGCTGGAAGGTAGCTAAGCAGTCTCATACTAAAATGCTCTTGAATTGAAGGGACGTGTTAGGAATGTGAAGAATTTCACTCTCTTTTGTCTTAGGTCCTCATTGCTGCCATGTCAAGTCTCTAACCCACTCAGTGCATTGTATGTCTGACATAGTCAGTCACAGTTGTTAATTTGCCCACAAGGGACTTTTGACAGGACATTGTCAATGAATGGACACAATGAAAGGAGCATTTTCATGCTTGAGTGTGCTTTCACTAGATCCTGTATTAGAATACCAAAAAAGGTTGCCATTGCATAACATAGGCAAGCTTAAGAGAGTAGTTAGCCTGATCCTAATTGGCATGAAACTCACTGAACTACTTTCGTTTCCTTTTGATTGGAGAATTACATTATGTTTGCATGATATTGACATTGATCTCAGAAAACAGCTACAAGAATTACTCCAACTACAAAAATGTTTCAGGATGCAATCTGATGTAGCTAATAATACTTTTAAAATCTGTGCATTGTTCCTTTGGTAGAGTTATTTTGCTTCAGTGCTATAATTATTCTTGTGTACATAAATCACTTTTGTTGTACTAACAATATGATATATTAATCTTTTTTGCATTGATATCCTGAGAAATAAAAATTGTCTATTTATGCAGTCTCTTTGTAGATGTAGAGCAACAACTATAATTTTATGTTCAGGTGATTAGTCAGATAATTGCGTCAGCCGTAGTGGAGTGTATGCCTCCTTTGTATTTGTGAATAGGGCTTTGAGTCATTCTATGTTCCATAGTTTGCTCTGAGTGACCACAGTTGTATGGCTGGAGAGTTTTTAATTTTCCATTCATGCACCGAGTATCCACACCTGCCATGATTAGTATGTAAGCAGTATAAGGTTGCCCATGACTGTTTGGAAAGATTGAAGCCAGGGACGTGCTGCTTAGTGTCTTTCACAAGGTGTTGGTGACTTCTTGCGGTCTCCATTCGGCTTTCCAGGCTGCTTCAGGGCTGAAGCTTACTACCACTTTCTCAAGGGCAATTAGGAATGTGCAATAAATGCTGGCCTATTCAGTGACACCCACATCCCACGAACGAATTAAAAAAAAGCTATAAAAGCAAGTACTGTGGATGCTTAAAATCTGAAATAAAAACAAAATGCTGGAAAAACTCATTAGTTCTGGCAGCATCTGTGGAGAGAGAAACAGAGTTAACATATTGAGTCTTTTATGACTCTCAGAACTGACTTCATCAGTTTTGATGAAGAGCCATATGTTAACTCTTTCTCCCTCCACAGATGCTGCCAGACCTGCTGAGTTTTTCCAGCATTTTCTGTTTTTATTTTTTTTTAAATCACACTGTCTGTACACTGCTGAAGTTAAGGTTGCAGATGTATTATGTGTCTGGACAGTGAACTGTGCAAAACTTGATGCTGCATCTTTCAGTCCTTTGAACAGGGACCTGATTTATATTTTTGATGTATTTACTTTTCAGTTGCTTAGCATAAGGCAGATAGTATGTACCATTGACCAGCACCGTCCCTTCAGCAAATAAATAAGTACATTAATGACATCGATATTGTAATTAAGTGGAGAACTCAATTTCCATTCACTTCAGAAGCATGTAATTTCATTCAGGCTTTTGTTTCTGTTCATTATTCCAAGAGCTTAAATTTACATAGCGCCTTTAACTCCGAAAAATGACCCAACGTCCTTCAGAGACAGAATCAAATGAATAGATGCTGAGCCAAAGAAGGGGATATTAGGAAGGGTGACCAGAAGCTTGATCAAGGAGGTTTTAAGGAGGATTTAAAAGGTGTAGGGGAGGTAAGGTACAGAGGTGTCTCAGGGAGGGAATTCCAGTGTTTTGGGACTAAGCTGGCTGAAGCATTGACTACCAGTGATGAATTGGAGGATTGGTTAACAGACAGGAAAAAGACAATAGGGATGAACGAGGAACTTTCAAGTTGACAGTCTGAGACTAGTGATGTGCAACCTAGATCAGTACTGGGGCCTCAGCATTTACGATCTATATTATTGACTTAGACGAAGAAACCAAGAGTAATGCATCCAAGTTTACTGACTACACAAAGCTAATTGGGAACGTAAGCTGTGAGGAAGACACAGAGGCTGCAAAGAGACATATTCATTTTAAATGAATGGGCAGTATGGTGGCAGAGGTTGTGGGGAAGTGTGAAATTATTCACTTTAGTTATAAGAATAGAAAAGCAGAATATTTTTTAAAAGTAAAACTGAAATTGTTGATGTTCAGAAAGACCTTGGCTGTACTAATACAAGGAACACAAAGTTAGCACACAGTCACAGCAAACAATTAGGAAAGCAAATGGCATATTGGCCTTTATTGCAATGTGATTGGAGTACAAGAATAAGGAAGTCTTGATTTGTTGAGACCACACTGGGAGTGCTGTACACAGTTTTGGTCTCCGTATCTAAGTATATCCTTGTCTTGGAGATACAGCAAAGGGTCATTAGGTTAGTTTTTGGATGAACATTTTGTCCTATGATGAGATGTCCCTGAAGTTTAGAAGAATATGAGGGGATCTAATTGAAACACACAAAATTCTGAAGGGACTGACAGGGTAGATACTGAGGCTGTTTCCCCTGGCTAGGGAACCCAGAATAAGGGGGCAAAGCCTCAGGAAAGAGTTTGCTTATTTAGGACTCAGATGAAGAGAAATTTCTTCACTCAAAAGGTTGTGAATCTTTGGAATTCTATACCACAAAGGGTTGTGGATACTCCATTGTTGAGTATATTAAGGCTTAAATAGATAGATTTTTTAAGAATCAGGTGACATGGGGAGCGGGTGGGAAAGTGGAATTGAGGCAGAAGATCGGTCATGATCTGTTGAATGGTAGGGCAGGCTTGAGGAGTTTTATAATCTACCCCTGCTCCTGTTTCTTGAGCATATTCTTACAGAAGAACTTAAGAAGCTAGATCCATAGGCATAGAGTGTTTGTCAGAGATGGGGCTGGACGGCTGGAGAGATGGTGGGATGGAGGCAAGGCCATGGAAGGAGCAGGACTTTGCCTAGGATGAATACAGCTCAGGTTTGGATGGCCTGAAGTAATGAACAGGAGGTTTTGAAACAGTTGAGTCTAGAGGTGACAGAATCATGGATGTGGATTTCAGAAGCAAATGAATTGAGGTAGAGATGGAAGAGGGTGCTGTAATGGAGGTGAAAGCAGGTGTTTTTTGTCATGTTGAGGATATGAGGTCTGAAGGTCAACTTGGGGTTTCGTTGAAAATGGTAGTTCAAGTGTGGCTAGTGAGGGAGTGAAATCACTGGCAGGTATGCAGAGTTTCTGGTCGAGGATGAGGTGATAGCTTTGGTCTCACTAATATTTAACTTGAAGAAATTGTTGTTTTTCCAAGATTGGATCTCTAGCAGTACAGAGGTAAGAGTTAAAATGTGGTGTCATAGGGGTACATATGGAAGCTGACTGCGTTTCTCTGATGCTGCCAACGGCTGCATGTGGATGAAAAAGTAGAGTGGGAGGGGCAGAGGAAAGATCCTTGGAGGGTCCATTCCAGAAGTAGAAGTGTGGAGGTTGGAAGAAATACTATTGCTGGAGATGCTTGGGTTACAATTGGGTAGATTAGTGTGAAAGGAGGTGAAGACAGTCCCATTGAACTGGAAAATTGAGTTCGAGAAGGACATAGTGTGGTTGACAATTCGAAAGGCTGCAATGTGTATAAGGATGGATAATGCATCATGGTAACAGTCAGAGTGAAGGTTGTTTGTTACCAGGTCTCCTGTTTTCTCCAGCTACTGCTTAAACTCCAATCTTGCTTATTCTTCTTATTCTAAAGTCCTGGGATATGTTGTTCTACTTGCAATTATGCTCCTACTTCCTCTATTGCTTGTTCAAGGCAGTCTAGGAGGGATTCTGACCTGCTCACAGTACAGAAAATGCTGGTCAAAAATCAGATGCTATCCTGTGTGACTGAAATGGTGGTTCTATGTTTCTCTTTATCCACCTTGAAAACTTGCTACTTTTGATTCAGTCACTCCACACTGACTTGGGCTTTGATGGATGGAAACAATGATGTGGTTTCACTTGAGGCTACATTGGGAGGTGGTTTACTGCTTAACCTCGTGTTGAACTTCCTTGGCCAAATTCATTTTGTTGTGAAAAGTGCTTTCTTCTGCTTCCGCAACATTATCCTCTTGCACCCACTTCTCACTGTTGCTGAAACGTAAGGCAATATACTGAACACCTCAAAACTTGACTTCTTACACTCTTATAATGAGCCTCAGCCATGTCCTCACCTTGTAAAAGCTTTCACACACCCACTGTCTTTTCCCAGCTCTCTGTTTCTCACCTTATCATAGTAATCTCCTCTATCTATATAATCATGCAGGCTTCTGAAAATAGGTTATTTTTCCTCCACTCTATTTGTCAGTGCCTATCATTTTGACTAACTATGTCCCTCCCTAGATTCCTCTACTTTGCCACTGCAGGTACGCTCCCTGCTTTCATGCCCTCTTTTTAAACCTTCCCACCCCCTTTAATCCTTTTATTTTCCCTAGCACTGTTTTACTATTTTTCCCTCTGTTTGTAAAGGTTTTTCTTTGCAGAAGTTCTATAGAAATATAACTTATTCTTTCAGTCTTTTTATTATAGAATCAAGGAAGGAGTGAATTTAAATAAAAATTGTGTATCGAGGTAATTAATCCACTGATTCATTTACTTGATGATGACTGCACCACTCCTAGCTCCTTGACTGAGAAGTAGTGAAGACCACCTTGTCAGATTTGTTTTTGGGATTACTTTACTTACAATGTTTGAATATTTAAATTGATAATAAAAGCAGATTGTAAGTATATTCTCACAGAGGCTGCACTAAGGTACAGAATGGCTGTTATGGTAGGTGTTGCATGCCAGTGAAATGAGTCACAATAAATGTCGTATTAACTTGTCCCTTCCAAAAATTATTTTAAATAATTTTTAATATTGTGAAATACTGGCAGCATGGTGCACATTGCCTACGAGTCAGTGAGTTTGATGGATTCAATAACTGTTGCTGCCTTGAAATGATGAAGCAGTGTTTGTATTCGATTTGACAAGTGAGACTGCAGCAAAGAAGCATGTTCTGTTACTACTGGGCTTGAGATTTCATGGACTGGGTCACTTGATAGATTTGTTGTGCACAGGAAAATGACATGCTCCATATAATGAAGTGCAGCAACTTATTCAGGCCTACAGCTCTGCAAAGCTTTCTGTCTTTCACGAGATTTAATGGGAAAATGATAGGCTGTCCTTTGGCTTTACTTTGATTTAGCCAACTGTACTGCAGACTAGCATTCTTTGCAAGTTTACTGTTATCTAGGGGTCACTGACATGAAATCCCATTTGTGTTCTAACAAAATGGAAGCTATTTGAATTAAATGCTGCTTTGTTTGATGAGTAGTCACTTGTGTCTACTTAAGATGAAATAATCATCTTTAGACTATGTTGTACTTTAAACCTTCAGTGTATAAGAGACAGCTTTTTGCAAAGTTCTGTCATCAGCTGACTCATCATTTTAATTTTATAAGGGTTTTCTCCTTACACGTTTTGGGTTGTTTCTCAATCTGTGTAATAGTCTGAGCTGATTCCTTGGCATTGGTATTTCCACCTAACAGTAACTGCACAGTATAATTTGGTATGTCTGGAATGCTTGGGATATTTCTGAGAGCTGATAAGTGATCTATCTGTAAATGTAAGTTTTTTTTCCCCTTGTGAATCATCCCACAACACTGAAGCCAATGTGCAATTGTTAGCCCTTTGTTCTAGATCCGTGTGTCTGCATGATGACATTATTGCTCACTGATATGTTAACCTCAACATTCAGAGACCATGGGAAATTTAAATCTAACTCTTCCAGTGGGAAGCTGGTGCAGTCAGATCAGTTGCTGTTTTACAGGCTGCCATTATTTTTTGTTGAACGGGCTGAAAGTATAATTGGAAAGTGTGTAAAACGGAGCCAATCTGATCACAGTTCACCACTGGGTAAGTTGCATTTAAAATGACTCTCTTTGCACATATTTCTGACTTGTAAGTGAAAAATGCTAAATGATGCCTACCATTTAATTGGTGAAGACTGGAATCTGACATATGTTGCCAGGCATGAGGCAGGCCTCTTGTGTTTTAGTTTAATTTCTTCTCAATACTAATCTTTAGTTTTCTGTTCATGTGTGTGTCTGTGAGCATGTGCACGTCTCATATGTACCTACAATATCTTCAGTTCATATCGATGCATTAAGGCTCATAAAAGTGTGTAGTTCTTGTGAAGTTACTGCACAATCATGCCAAATGGTAAAGTATATTAGTTGTGATATTCTTAATTGGCTCGCTCACAGAAGGTTGAGGTTTCCTATTATGATTTCCAACTAGAAATCAAAAATTTGAGTATATTTTGCTGAGGCAGTAAAATTTCCTGTGACCTGAACTGGCTTAGTGTTCCTGGTTTGAGACTGAGATTAACAGTGTGTAGATCTCCTTTCAGTTTCACTTGATATTCATTCCCCCTCAGTGGTCTGTGCTTCAGTATACTGATGTTGAGATGGCAGCAAAATTGCCTTGCTGCATTTCCCAGTATGTTAAATATGAACATAGTTGGAAAACCAGATTTCCCAGCAGTGATTTGGAATCTGCAATGTTGGCTGAAATTTGAAAAGCACAAGAGGCAAATCGTAGTTTATGCAAATACTTTGTTACTCCTTTGATTATTGCAGAAGTTGACTGTTGCATTATCATTGATTTATGGACTTCGCAAAGCTGATAAGTTATCATTCAGCCATTGTAATATTGGAAGGTGAATACTCCTCTCTTCTTCCCTGCCAGCTTTTTATTTTCAAAGTTGCCATTCCCTTGTCAAATTTGTGTTTTTGTTGTGGAATCTGAAAAGACATTGAAACCCTTTATTATTATTGATTGATCCTTATCTTTTAACTTGTAGCGGTACAATGGATGATGCATTCTGCATGGCATATTAATTTATAATATTCTGTAGTCCCTTGCAGGATTATATTTTGGCGATTTTAAAATTACTTTACAATCCCATTATACCATGTGATAATATCCTGGACCCCATGTCAAGCCATGTCCTGTTAGTATAGTTTTGCCTTATTTATTTTGAGTGAAGCTTTTTAAAAAAATTATCTTTTCTGTGTCACGCATGATCTATGACTGTAATGAACACCATCACGCTCCCTGCTCAATGTAACTGCCTATCTGCAGCTTTTTGGATGTGGAAATTTTAAGTTTTTTTAATCAATTTTCCTCCATTCTACGCACTGGGCACACACCAGGCTCTCCTACAGTATTGCAGCTAAAGAGCAGCATACAGGATTGCAGGTCCAAAACCTGCATTATTTTGCTAATGTACTGTCTAATTTTATTTTCTGAAGAGTTTGTTTTAGTGTCCTTTTCATTCCAATTTTCCCATTCACAACTAACCAGCAGTTTAGCATACAAATGTTACAGCTTTCCAAAGTTAAATCCCTGAACACAACCACTTTGTAATGTTGCCCAATCAGACAGATACATCAAGTCACGGCATTAGGACCTCAAAAAGAATCAAGCTGCGTTAGTGCTCGCACGTACTTTCAAGTGTATGTATGTTGAGCACTGTGGATTTGTTAATTGTAACTTTGACATTAATATCTGAAGGAGACGATAAACTGTTATTATATAGTCATTAATAGCAGCTTGATTATTGTTGAAGTTGTGCTGGTGAGACTTGGATCTGTCTGAGCACCATTACAAAGTGGTTGCGTTCAATGATTATAGTAGTATGCAATTTGCAAGACTTTTAAAATTGTGTATAGGAGTGAAATATAGCATTGCAGCATGGTATAAGGCACAAGGTTGCTGTAAGGTACAACATCACAGCAGCATATTATGAGACACAGGAGTGCAGTCAGGTATTACTGCACCCCAGAGTGCTGCAGAATACAGGAGTGCAGAATAGCACTGCAGTATGGTATGGCAAAAGGTCTTAACTGTGTCTTCCCTCCCCACCCTTGAAGTGTGTCAATGTGATACCAAAGCACATCTAAACAGGGAGGGTTAGGGAAATAGAAGGTTAAATGGACTAGAGGGCATTTTTCATTCCATGTGAATAAACTTTGATGAGGCTTGACAATGTATCTCAATGCGATAACTCTTTTTCAGATATTCTGTGATAACTGTGTAATTTTATGAGATATAATTTGGTTGTTACATTTCCTGATATTTGACTGCTAAACCCAAGAGGAAGTTTGGGTAACTTTTATGCTAAGATATTACTATTAAGTAAAATTCAACTCGACAGAAGTTAAAGCTACAGCATACAACATTTCAGAGTGCCAGATTATAATTCAGCACATAAGGCATCAGATCCTGGTGAAATGGCTAGGAAGATGGTGTTTTTCACATATCACAATTTAAGATAATTGAAATATTTCTACTGTATATTCACAGGTGATGGTGTGAGAATGGCTCCTTTTCACTTAGTGTAGCACAGGCTTGGCTGAACAGGCCATGTGTATGGCAAGGTTTCTAATCTAAGATAGTGTATTTGATGGGCAGCTCAGCCAACCAGCTGAGCCCCAGATAAAGTACGGGGGAAGGTTAGAAGTCAAACCTTTACCATCTTGTCCAGCTATGAAAGGCACATGCAGGCTGTCTGCGAGAACATAGAATGGAAACAGTCCTGACAGGATGAGACACCTTTTTAAGGTTTGAACCAGTTAGCTTAGCAAATATTGATTTGTAAAAGTTAAAGTAGGCCTGCAGGAAAGGTTTTGTTTGTGTAATTATTTTTGGTGTCACAGAGTAAAATCAAGAAAAATTGCACTGAAGGCTGCTCTGTCAGTCCTGTATTTTGTGTAAAATAAATTCATCTGTTGGTATATGATGGCTTTGTCTTCCTTGAGTCTGTGTCGGTACACCTGTTGAAAGGTCAGAGACATTCAGGTGGAGGCACAAGTAATTGTGCAATATTCCGTTCACATAGCAAGAAATTTCTTTTTACTACATTGCGAGATTGGATATAAAGGTAAACTCCTGATTACAAGGGAAGTGGGATCCATTTATAGGCGAAACGAGTGACTATGAGCTTGAACATTAGCACAGAATCAAAATTTGTAACAATAATATTCCATCCTGCTTTGTTGTGTTGTTTACATTGAAGGGATGGAAAATATCACAAAGAAGTCAAATCTAAAGCGACATTCAAATTTGATCGCAATTTGCACTTGCAACATTTGTTGATATTGCTGCTACCGTGGTTTCATATCAATATAATGCAAGTGTAAAGCTATTTAGTGTTTCAATTAATTTTGGTATTGGTACTTGGTAATGAGTTTTCATTTCTAATGGCATTCACAAACTACCTTCTTGTCTCGGGGTTCATTGCACAACAGGATTTAACTTATCAAACCAGGAACTTTTTCCTCTCGCCACGAAAAGAATTTCTGCTTAACACTTTGATGTCAACTGTGTTAAAGCAATGGGATAGTTGGACTGTCTGGCAGCATGATTGGAATCACTTACCTCTGATCTCTATACCAAATCCAGAAGAGTAGTGACTAGTTTTTCTTTGGCTTTTAATAAATACATTGCAAATTGCATTAAAACATTCTCATTGGGCCTATGCCAAACAAGTTGCTTAAGGCTTTTAAATCCAGGCAAATCATGAACTGCTTTTATGTCTTGAATGTAACCACAATGGCAGCTTTAAACCACGGTTGTGGCCTTATTTAAGGCAATGACTGGTTATTCTAGAGGTACGTTTAATTTATATTGCTAATCTTCTTCTACATATTTACAAAAGTAGTCTACTGCATTGTGTTAACATAAAGGACATTTCACAAAGGTAAAAAATATTTTGTGTAAAAGATTTCTGAAATGATTGTGGTTTTGAAATGGTCCTAAAACCACTTCATTGTAAAAACTAGCATACAGTAAGTCCTCATTTTAAATTGTCCTGATTTAAGTTGATTCACTATACAATGGTGTTTGTTTTAGGTCCTATTTCTCAGTTACAAATCCTGATTTCTGGTATAAAGTTTTTTTCTTGCATCATCGAGCAACACATGTCATTGCCGGCTGTGGTGTAATCGCATTTCAAATGTCATACCTCAGCGCATGTCAACTTCCTTCATGCAATATTGGGTTCTCTCAGGTTGGTGCCATCATTAGTAGTGTGGTATTCGAGGCAACGTTGATTTTTTTTTTTAAAAGAGGCATCCAAAGCCGTGTTCATTAAATTTTGGAGTTTTGCTATGAGTGAGATTTTTGAATCACTTTTAAACATGAGTGAGAAATGCCCAATAAGTGGTGGTAGTGTGCATGATGCTGCAAAGAAAGCAAGAAAAGCCATCAGCCTAGTAGTGAAATTGGATGTTTTAAAACATCTTGAGGCTGGAGAACAAGTAATCGATATTGCTTGTGTTCTTGGGCTCCCTCCTACAGTGCAGCAACCAAGTTTTCCCCCAAGCCAACATGCTTCAAGGCTCTAAATCACTCAGTCACCTCTACTGAAACGTTTTAGGGATGTCCTCAAAGTATCCATGAAGAGCTAAAGCATCTCCCCATTGAGCCAGAGCAGAAGCAAGGCATCCCTGAATCTGAGGGACTGCCTATGAAGAGAGAGAGAGAGACTGGTGAGTGCAATCTAATGTGAATTTTTACAGGATTTCTTTTATATTTAGTGATTCATTTTTCAAGTTATTTCAGCTAGGAACGCACAGGCTGCACATGTATGGTACAGTATTTCAACTTGTACGTGGTTTTTTTTGGGCGAGAAATGTCTGGAACACCACTCCAGCTTTAACATTGAATCCTGTGGGAAACCATGATTCACATAAAGTTGATTCACTTAAAGTCGAGATTTTCAAGAACGCAACCACAACTTAGAGTGAGAACTTACTGTACTTATATTTGAACCTTTCCATTGATTTTACTGAAACATTATCATTACTTCATAATAGCTTAAACTGTTTGATTCGGTTGTTCTGCTATTCGGACCTCTGTGCCAGTTGACCCATTGATCAAGCTTCAAATTTTATTTAAAATTCAGTTGTAAATGGGTTAATTTTGGGAGGTATTGGCTGTTTACCCCCTTTGGCTTTTTAATCAAGGTTACCAGAAGGACGTATTTGACTGGGAGATCTTGTTTTGGTGTCAGTTGACCACTTGTGATATGTCAAGGAGAACTGTTGCCTTGTTGTGGCCAGTAGCTACTTTTAAGTGGAATAACAGTGGCTTTGGACATCAACTGCAAATTGCCAGTGGGTCTTTACAAAATAAAATTGTGGTTGAGTGGAGAAAGCATTAAATACTGACTCAGCTGGTCCCAGACAATTTGAAGCAGTATTTTATTCAGTACTCAAGTATAGCATATAAACGGTATGCCTTCTCTGGACATGACAAAAATCACACTTCATTAATATAGCATGTTTTGCAAAGTCTTATGCATCCTGTAATTTTACTTTGTGAATTATTCTATTCATTGATGTGATAATAGGTTCATGGTGTGTCATTGAAAGAATGCTTCTACTGTATTCAGATCTTATGGACCAATATCTTTCAGTTCTGCAATTCAAGATCACAGCTGTGCAGCCCTAATATATTTTATGTGACTATTTTTTCAATTAAAAAATTAAGAACCCCTCTATTAAACATTTAATAGTTTTGATTTTTAGGGCTCTTTTAACTGTAATCAAGTCAAAAACAGTTAAAATTAACAGCAGGTGTTTTTTCAAAGTTAAAAATAAAATTGTCAGTCAAAATAGATCAGATTGTATGCAATTTTGAAAAGTTGAGTGATTTTACTTGAGTGGAAATAGCAATTTTAATTACAATAAATTACTTCCTTATGTTAATATTGTACTGCTGATTAAGATTACACCATGTATGGATGAAAGAGATGAAAATATCCATGAACTCCTTAGGTTTGGTACTGATGGTGAGAATGGAGGGGTGGGGGGGGTGGTGGGGGAGTGAGGGCGGTGGGTGGAAGAAGAGAGATGGAAATGCAGAGGTCCAAGGAAGCAGTTTGTCAGAGAGAAAAGGTGCAGTAGGTTGTGCTTGCCCTCCAGGATGATCCAGAATTAATAGGATTTGGCTGAGGAGGGTGATGCGCAGTAGAAATTAATGTGGTTAGGCCAGATTTGGAGATGTATAACTAAATTAGTTGTGTGCCAAGAGTGCTCAAGCTTATGGTCATCAGATGGCAGCGAAAGTGTGAATTGTATCAGAATTGACAGGAATGGGAGATGATGCGTGACTTGTGGGAACATGGCGCCGAAGGCAGAGCTGATGGAGCATTCCATTGATTCTTTATACTAGTGAATCTCCTATGATGTTTCTATCAGGTGTTCATTGGTTTGCAACATGTCTGTACCATTAGGCTGTTAACCATTTCTCTCCTTATTAGCCATTGATCTAGTATTTGCTGTAAGAAAGTAGCCTAAATTGGCAAAGGCAGGTAGCTTGTCAGCCCCTGAGATCAGAGGGCAATTGTAATTGCTGAAACATTAATGGCTGCAGATGAAAAGGAACCATCATGAAATAAATTGAGTTAAGAAATTAGCAATTCGCTGGTAGTAAATTGAAAGCATATTGTGCCAGTGGCTTGTGATTGGTATCCTGTTCTTTGAAATTTGCCAATTTGTAATGCTAATGTTTAAGCTTGGGAATTTCAATATTGTGTTGCAGATTGCTGTGTTTAACTGCCAGTAATTATACCAGATATGTAAGTATTGTGACTATGGGTTGGGCTAATGTTTTGCTTCAAATGGTGGAGCCAGTGATCGAATTGCGACTATGTGTAGAGGAGCCATAACAAGTAAGCAAATGGTTGCAGCCAGCATGGAAAAGCAATGTAAATCAAGAGCAGTGTATGGAATTACAGAGGTGACACATTGGAACAGTTAAAAAGTGAGAATTAGCAGTGATGTAAAATTAATGGGTAGTTATGGACAGAAGGGGAAATAACATGGAAATAACACTTGCAGCAGCTGACAGTGTACTGCACACTGAAATTCATATTATGCTCCTGTGCTTATAGAGCCATCGATCTCCAATGTAGTATGGACAGCAGCTTAGAAGATAAAAACAACATATTTTCAGTAAGCTATAACAGCACTGCAGCTAGTTTAAAATTTTCACAGAATTTGTCCTTCCAAATGAAACATGATCAAAATTAATTTAGAGTATCTAGTCCATGCCAAATGAAATAAAACAGAAAATACTGGAAATTAGCAGGTCTGGCAGCATCTGTGGAGAGAGAAACAACTTATTTCCTTTTTTTTTTCTCTACAGATGCTGTCAGACCTGCTGAGTTATTTCAGATTTCCAGCATCAACAATATTTTACTTTTGGACCCATGCCAAATGAAAGCTGGAATGTAGTTGATTCAAATTTCAGTGTCACTGCTTGATACGTTTACATGATTTTTCTTATTTCAGCTGTGAAGCAATGTTAGTTTTCCAAAAAGAATCTTCCTTCCTGCCTCTCCATCTATTTTCCTTTCTTCCATGTTACCACATGGAAATTAATTTTTTATATTTCAGCTGTGAACCAATAATATTTTTTCCATTTTGTTTTAAGTTTCTGTTTCCTTCCCTTGCTTCCTCTCTCTCTCTTCCATGTTGCTACTTGACATGGGAATAAAGATTTTTCCCAATTCCAGTCTCAGATTGGCACAATGTATAAACCAAGTAGTGTGTTACAGTTCTTGGTTTTGACATAGTGTCACTCAGTGGCATGAACTGGGTACTACAAAATATAACAATATTTGCCATGGTATTGGGCTTCTAAGGAGGATTTTCTGCTAATCCAAATTTTTAAAAATCCTTGACAAGCCAGTAGAATTTTGATGTCAATTTGGAGTCAAAATTATCTAGAAAAATTTGGTAGTTTAAGCTGACTGAGCTAGTTTTGACCATTAACTCAGTTTATTTTACCTAGACCATGTAGAAGAAGAAATAGCAGTGACTGTTCTCCCCTGTGATGTAATTTACTGGTTCTGGCAGCTTATGTTGATGGCAAGGCAGAGATTCTTGTAATTTGAGGAATTATAGGTGTTAGCCCATGGCTCGTCTGTCTGTGGTATCATGTCAGAGGTCTCACAAAGTTAACTGACACGTACTATGAGGCAACCTTGTTTTGAAGAAATAGTAGGACAAAAGCAAAACAATCTGGATGCTGGAAATCCAAAACAAAAACAAAAATACCTGGAAAAACTCATTAGGTCTGGCAGCATCTGCAGAGAGGAACACAGCTAATGTTTTGAGTCTGAATGACCCTTCAACAGAACTAAGTAAAAATAGAGGAGAGGTGAAATATAAGCTGATTTAAGGAGCTTATATTTCACCTCTCTTCTATTTTTACTTAGTTCTGTTGAAGGGTCATTCGGACTCGAAACGTTAACTGTGTTCCTCTCCGCAGATGCTGCCAGACCTGCTGAGTTTTTCCAGGTATTTTTTTTGTTTTGAAGCAATAGCGCTTTGTCTAGATAGTTAAAATGGAAAAAAAAAGCCTATGATTTGAGTTTGAAGTTTATTTGTTGCACATTTGCTAGCCAGGCAGTATATGCATTCCAGCAATGTGTTTTCACATGCACAATACACACACAATAGAAATTGTCACTTTCCTTGAGTTTCAGTGTGGTAATTTAGAATTGCTCCTGTGGTCGTGGATCGTTAGTTTTTTTAATCTGACCTGAGCAGATTCTTTTGGTAGTAAGCTTGCAGCATCTTCACAGCCTCTGGTCTTAATCCTTCAAGTACAACCATGGAAAGTGCTATATAATAGTTCTATGTAATAAAATATTATCTCAGTAGAGATGTTAACACATGGTTGCAATAGCCCTAGGCGAGGGCGGTGATAAGCAGCCAAGATTATTGTTGGAAAGTTTAGTAGTGTGTATATATAGCAAGTAGTATCGTAGCATAGTAGTTATGTTACTGGATTAATAATTCAGAGGCCCTGGACTAAGATGTAGAAGTATTCTCACCATACCACCTGGGGAATTTAAATTCAGTTGGTTAAATAAAACCTGGAATAAGAAGCCAGTATCAATAATGGTGACCATGAAACTACCAGATTGTTGTAAACCCTTCTGATTCGTGAATGATCTTTTTTAGGGAAGGAAATCTGATGTCAGTACCTGGTCTGGCCTATACCTGACCCCAGAACCACAGCAATTTGGTTGACTCTTAACTGCCCTCTGAAATGGCTGAGCAAGCTATTCAGTTGTATTCAGGAAAGTGGCTCAGCACCACCATCTTGAGGGAAGTTAGGGATGATCAATAAATGTTGTCATTGTCAGCAATACCCACATCCCATGAATGAATAAAAAAAGTAGTTATTTGGGCAAAGGTATTTACAAGCTGAGTAATTGTGATATGGTAGCTTGGCTTTATCCAGCCCAAAAAAGAAAATTGCTAGAGTGAGGTGGATGGGTGATGGATTACCTTATGACTTTCCCTTCCCAGACATTTTGTTTTGATCATGCTAGTTATCATACAGATTCAGGAAAGATGTTATGTGAGGTCTGTATTTCCTAAAAACAAATTATAAGCAAAGTGATAATTCTCTTGGTAACAAGCACATGACACAATTGCCCTTTAAGCAAAATGTATGCTGCGCCTGTGCTGAAATGGTATTGCAGCTGTCAGTCTTATGATTCAGCCAAAGTGATGTCAAAAAACTGGTCTTTTTGTATGGAAAGATGAAAAGGCGTCAAGATAAGTTCGCTTTGTCAGTTTCTCAAATATGGTCAGATGCTCCAGTTTGTGTCAATATGTATAACTATCTAAGTACCATGATAGACTCTTCATCAGAGTGTGGTACTCTGACATGAAATGTGATGGTCTTGTCAGTTTATGATTGATGTCAAGCACACCTTAAATTCAGCACCAAAGCAACACCTTTGTATTCGCTTCAAGGAATCATTCACTCATTTTAAACATCGTCAGCGATATGCAGTATACCTGTGGATCTTTTGGCAGCTAAAATCAAGTGACTGGCAAACGTCAAAATGTAAAGCTGCAGAGGCCCAAACAATCCCCATCCACCACTACTCTCCTCTGTCTGGCTGAACTTGTTCTCACACTGAACAATTTCTCCTTTAACTCCTCTCACTTCCTGCAAATAAAAGGTGTGGCTATGGGTACCTGCAGGGCCCCAGCTATGCCTGTCTCTTTATGGGATATGTGGAACATTCCTTGTTCCAGTCCTACTCCGGTCCCCTCCCACAACTCTTTCTCCGGTACATTGATGATTACTTCGGTGCTGCTTCATGCTCTCGTTGGGACCTGGAAAAATTTATTAATTTTGCTTCCAATCTCCACCCCTCCATCATTTTCACATGGTCCATCTCTGACACTTCCCTTCCCTTCCTTGACCTCTCTGTCTCAATTTCTGGTGATAGACTGTCCACCAAAATCCATTACAAGCCTACTGACTCCCACAGCTACCTCGACTACAGCTCCTCACACCCCGCTTCCTGTAAGGACTCCATCCCATTCTCTCAGTTCCTTCGCCTCCGTCGCATCTGTTCTGATGTTGCTACCTTCAAAAACAGTTCCTCTGACATGTCCTCCTTCTTCCTTAACCGAGGTTTTCCACCCACGGTAGTTGACAGGGCCCTCAACCGTGTCCGGCCCATCTCCCGCGCATCCGCCCTCACGCCTTCTCCCTCCCAGAAACATGATAGGGTCCCCCTTGTCCTCACTTATCACCCCAACAGCCTCCGCATTCAAAGGACATCCTCTGCCATTTCCGCCAACTCCAGCATGATGCCACCACCAAACACACCTTCCCTTCACCCCCCGCCCCGCTTCAGTTTTCCCTTTAATACTGTAATTTCTGCAGCAAAATAATACCACTCCATCCAAATTGCACATTTTTCTATATTTTTTATCAAATTTGTTTGCTAATATGACAAGGAATACATAAGTAGCAATGTGGCACATTACTGCCTCAATATCTAATGGATAATAGTGGAGGGGGAGGGTGAGTGCAATAGACAGGAATCCTGTCTTTTCGGATTGTCCTTTAGTCTCAGTCCAGGAATGTAAGCTAAAGCTAAATTTGGCCTACTACCCTGCTTATGAGTTGATTCCACTCAGATATGAACCATATATTTTTGTTGTTCTAAATAGAAAAGGCCTTTTGGAGGGAGTTAACAAAAGAGAGTTTTGAATTTTGAATGTCAAGGAGTTGTGTAAATTGTGGAGGAAAGTCCTTAATATGTTTTCTATTCACAATATACTCTTTTCATCATTTAGCCTCTGTGGAAAATAAATTTAACAAATAAATATACATACTGGAAAAGCTGCTTCTATATAACAATGTTCATCAAAGGAATGGAAATAAATCTAAACTGTCACGTTTTTTTTATACCTCCCTAAGTGCAATTCTAAATTTGTGGAAGATCTTCTCAACTTATCTTAATAACTATTCTACTGAAACTTAACTGCTATAAAAGCAAAGTAGAACAAAATAGGCGAGCACCTTGTGCACAGAACCACTCATTTCTGTTACCTTCTCTTCAAAAAAATTATTTGCAAGATGCTACAGGATTGGGGTTAAGTTTACCACTCTTTGTGGGGACCGCAACTTGGCTTGTCTTTAAAACCGAAAAAATGGAAAAACCATGGAATGCATTTAGTCGTTGTTAGCTTTGTGAGAGTTGATAGTTAAGTATCATGACTGGATGAGTTGAGCCTAAACACTTTCTTTTCAAAATAGATTAACTATCTAGTTGTTGTGTCTATCTCTGCAAGAGTTTACAAAGCACAGGCACAGTGGCTGGCTTGATTAGTTTTAGTACTGAAGGAAATGCCTTTGGATTCTGTGATAATTAGAAACTGAAAGTTGTTCTTTGTTTGGATTAGATCAAAAACCTGACCTCCAAAGCATTGTGTCTTTAGGTCGATTAGCTGACTAGTTACACTCATCTGCATCAATGCAATGGTAAATAGTATTGCATTAAGATTCAAGGTGCAGTGTAAATGGGCTGTGCCAGTCATGGCTCAGCTCGTAGCACACTCGCCTCTGAATCATAAAGTTGGAGGCTTACATCCCACTCCAGAGACTTGAGCACAAAAATCTAGATTTGACGCTCCAGTGCAGTAGCGAGGATGTTCAGCACTGCCTGAGGTGCCATCTTTCAAGTGAAATGTTAAATTAATGTCTAATTAGTTGTGCCTTATGCTTTCAATATTATCAAAGAACAATCAACATGACCTTTTAACTAAAATTGCAAGTTTACTATCTTCCAGGTGCTGGTGAGTAGAGAGAATTCTGTACTTGCATTCCAGTTCTCATACAGAGAGTCACTTCATTACAAAACAAAACAGTGCACTTTTGGAATTCTCGCTCTTTTAAAACAGGTCCAGGAGTCAAATTTCCACCTGTGATATAAAAGGCACCATTATACTTTCCAGGTTATTGCTAATGTTATTGATGCCCTGTTTCACTTCTAAATTGATGCTGCATTCATGCACACCTGATCGTGAATATGTTGCCATAATATGTGAGGTATTAATCCTCATTAGACAGTGATCAGAAAATAAGTATTGGTGTTTAACTCAGTTTCAGTCATATATCCAGGTTAGCCCTCCAGTGTTCAACCCCATTGCATCATGCAATGTTTTCCTTAATGATTTCAGGATTTCTACCTCCACTACACTGGCCAGAAGTCCATTCTGTGTGTTGATCACTTTCAATGAAGAACTTCCTATATTAGTCCTTGATTTGCCTTTTCCTACTTTGAAGCTGTCTGCTTTGCCCTAATTGTACAATTTAACTGGAAGTAATTTCTGCAATCTGGTTTCCTTATAAAAGATCACTTGCCAAGGCTTAAAAGCCCAATTTTTTCTAGTCTTCCCTCAGATGACCCTACATCTGAAGAGAAATTAGATAAATACACAAGGAAGAGGGCTGGGAGGAAGCTTGTGTGGAGCAGTTGGACCAAATGGCCAATTCTTGTGTTTACATTATGTAATCTTATGTAAATATGGGGAAAACCTGGAAAATCTTTAATAGTGCATTCGAATTTAATGGCTCCAGCTCAATATAAAGAGCTTTCATCCCTTTAGCTATGCATATAATTGTGTACAGTATTTATCCCCTTAATGGCATTTAGAAGGAGGATATACAACTCTAAACATTCTGCCTTTTCCCAGTAGGCAAAGGCAAATTGACCATTTTAAATGTAGAATAGAATTTCTCCTTAGAAATTAACCAAAATGTGAATTTTTTCAATAACTTTTTCAGTTTATTTGACCTTTTCTAAGGCACCTTTCTAGATTCTTTTCAATTCTCCATCTACCTGGTTGCTCTCTTAGCTTTTCCCCAGCAGATCTATTTTCTAGTTTTAGCTAACTATATGAGACTCGCAGTTTGGGAGACATTAACATTGATCTTAAGCTATATCAACACAGCTGTAAATTAGATTGTTCCAGATTTCGATTTATCCTGAAAGAATAAGTTCTGTTCTCAGTGAGTGGGACCAAGCAGAGACCTTGCAAAATGAGCTGGGGGTGGGTGGCGTGAGATGGATGCAGAGGAAAGAGTGATCAATGATCTTTTGTAATTGGACTAAGGAGTTATTTCACAGTACTTGACATAACTGGTTTCTCTTGCTATTCATGTGAACAAAGTGCAGAGAAACCAGAACTGCACCTGTAAATCAAAACTGACAGCAGACTGGTTGCCATGTTGGCAATTACCATTTTTTTCTTTATTCTCCGGACCATAAAGAATTCCACAGTGCCGTGTTTGCCCCTTCTGCAAGAAAATGCTGCTGTGCAAAATACTGGAGTTATCCTTTTGAGAATTATAGAGTCTTTATTTAGAATTCCTACCTCAAGTTTTAAAGGATGGCATAGCAAATTTAGTTTTTCTTTTAAAGCTCTGATGCGCCAGACCACTTTAGACAATGCAGGAAGTAGGCAAACTTACTCCAAATTTTCCTCTGTTTCATCCCTCTCCCCAGTCAAAACATCATGGCGAACATGTGTTTTTGTTAAGTGCCGCTTAAGGCATCACTGGGACCATCATTTCAATCTTACAAGGCAATAGCTAATGGCATTGATTTTAGTTTTAGATAAAATAAAACTAATTTGTGCATTAACAGTCACCCCTGCAAGTCAGTGACTTGGTGCTAAGCCACACACAAAATTCAGTATTAAATGATTTCAGCTTCTTGTGCCTGCCATTTGTTCAGAGGAAATCCTGTTTTATTAAAAAAATAATTAAGTTGAAGGCAGCCTGAGGCAGTATTCTTTTCAGATTAGATGTTAAGTAAGCAAGCAGCCTTTCAAATGGGAACAGTCGAGTACAATGTGGATACATCAAGATTTTAACCATCACTATTTCTTTCATAGAAAATTGATGGTTTTCATTTCTATTATGGTCTTTACAAGGATCATGTGAGATTGTGGCTAATTCTGCCTATTGCAGCTGGGATTTTGGTCATTCTGAAGGATTGTTAGCCAGTTTAATCCATTCTTACGATTCAAGTACTTTTCTAATACTCAACATGGAAATCGAGGTAAAACCTTGCGTGCTAAGTAATCTGGGTTAGAACATTTTGAGCAAACAACAGACCCATTTATTAACTTGATTTATGCTGGATTTTCACGTTGTGTCCATGGCACCTCAGAGAATGATCGATATTGATTATGCCAGATACTTACCTAACAGGTGAAAATTCCAAGCAGATTTATTTACACAGTCATTCGTTAAGGGAGGGAAATAACAATAAACTATTGAAGTTAGTTTAAATTATGAGCCTCTGAACTAGCACTTGAAAGGGTTAAACAGATGCAGCAACCATTGAGTTTTGTGAATGGTTTTCTCTGCAGATCTTTTAAACAAAAGACAAATACTTTTCCAAGGGATGAGATGCCAAACCCCTACTCATTATAGTCTATTTTTTAAAATTACTTGGGCATTCTTACCTACAGGTTGCATTTGCATCCATGTCTGTTGGATCAAAATTATAACTAACTGATACACCAAGAGCATCCAATTCTTAAGTACCAAGAATAAAATGAGATATGCTTGTCCATATCTTATAGTGCTCTCCCTAGATTGCATTTCCTAGCTTAAAAACAGATTTGTTTAAGAAAGGTACCATTTTTAAGATTACTTTTGTACTATATGCTTGGAAATTGGTTTCTATTCTTTTGGCTCTGTATTAAGTATATCAGTGAACCCATATTTTTGATTACTAACAAATGTACACAATTTCTGCCTTCCTACTCTTCCAGTCGTTGCTCCATCTGAATCTTTTCAACTTCTATATCCTTTATTTCTAGCCCTTTTCCATCCTCCCTTATTGGCTGTTGTGGCTTTCCCCCATGTGGTTTTGGGGGGAAAAGGGGCACTGATCACTGGGTCATGAGGACTCGAAACATCAACTCTTTTCTTCTCCACCGATGCTGCCAGACCTGCTGAGTTTTTCCAGGTAATTCTGTTTTTGTACTGATCCCTTTAAGTTCTAGATTTCTCTGGGATCTGATTTATAGTAAAGCACCTGGCTTCCATAAATGATGTGCCCAGGTTACCAGGGAGATAAACAATAGAGAAAAAAAAGTTAACATACTTTAATTATAAGGGATGAGTTCTTAGGTTTTAGAATAAGCTGGCTGCTGAGGAGAAAACCTCTCTCAAACAAAGTTCAGTTGAAATTTTGTGTTGGCTAAAATAGAGTAAAACTTGTTACTGAAGGACTCCTAATAGTGACTTGAACTTCTGACATTGAGAGAGTGAGAGTTTTAAATGCAAAACCCCAAGAGTTGAAGAACACTAGAACCAGTAGAATTCTGACCTGAGGTGGCAACGCTTAAGACGGTAGAGATGGCTGTGTTGAACAGGGAGTTTGCAGCTATAGGACAGTTGGAGCAGATTTGAAGGGACAACTTTTCCAGAAGTAAGCAGAAGACCCAGGAAATCTCTACCCTTATACAAATCTTCAAACAGTACTCAGACCAAGCGGTTAATCTTCCAAATTTTTGATGAGTATCTGACTTAACCTATTGCGGGTGTAAATTAAATAGGTGTAGAAGGAGGGGTGATTTAAGGAGTTTTCTTTAGATTATAAAGATTACAGAGGTCCTTGTACCTTTAACATCTTTGACTTAATTGACAATTTAAGATAAAGGGCAGAATCTTCCCAGATTTGCACTGTGCGGTAGCCGGGGGCAGGGAGGTAAAACGACCGCATATAGGGGGAGGCGTTGGAGTAATGGTCTTGTCACTGGACTGGTAATCCAGAAACCCAGGGGTAATGCTCTGGGGACCCGGCAGGTGGTGGAATGTGAATCCCAATAAAAATCTGGAATTAAAAGTCTAATGATGACTGTGAAGCCATTGCCGATTGTCATAAAATGGTTCACTAATGTCCATTAGGGAAGGAAATCTGCTGTCCTTATCTGGTCTGGCCTACATGTGACTCCAGACCCACAGCAATGTGGTTGACTTTTTAATGCTCTCTGAACAAGGGCAATTGGGATGGGCAATAAATGCTGGCTGATCCAACGATGCCCACATCCAATGAACGAAAAAGAAAAAAATTTAAAGTCTAGCCGCGTGCACACCCTCTCAGTGCTTCTAGCCCACAACTGCTGCAAAGAAGACATGGCCCTGAAAGGCAAAAAGGCTGCAGACCCCCAGGTTCAGTGACGTCTTTTGGATGAAGTGGAGGCTCGTCGTGAAGTCCTCTACACCCGCTCTGGCCGCAGGATGGGCAGCAGCCTCGCTAATCTGGCTTGGGAGGTGGTGATCAGTGCCAATGCTTTTCAAAAGAGGACAGTCACCCAGTGCCACAAGAGGATGAATGATCTGCTCCGTTCCACCTGGATAAGTCACTCTTCTCATCATTCTCAACTCTCAAATCCATCACACATCCACAGGGCCCTCACTCACTGCCAGTTCAAGGGACATCATCATTTATTCTCTCACACGCACCTTCATTGTCCTCATCCCATCATGGGACCACTTACCACCCACACATGCCAGGCATATTTATTATCTGGCTTGGCAGGGGTCCTACTTCCACTCCCTCCATCTCTATTTATGTAGGACAAGCTGGCACACAACAACAGGGAGAGGTCGCAGATTGTTGAAAGAATGCCTGAAATCAAGGTCCTCTCAGAATTTGAAAACAGAGCCATCCAGCTGGCCAGTGAGGATCTGGACCATTCCTGTGCTGATGGTGAGGTTGGCGGTGCTCCACCAAGGGAGGATCCAGCAGTGCAACACCCATCAGGCAACCACACTGTGACTGATGTGCCCTGTTTCACAGGCCACTGTCATGCACTAATTATCTCCCCTTGCTTCCACAGGCATACCTGGGAAACCGCCAACAGAGTCCATGACCGAGGGCCTCCACTCAAGCCCTGAAGAAACCTCTAAAGACGAATCTTGAGGCATCCTCCTTGAAGTCCTGTCACTGCACTTACCCACACCCTCCACCAGTGCAGAGACACACACCTCGGTGGGACCTAGCTTTAGAGTAGCATCAGGATCACAATCTGGTGAGCACCTCGCACTGTCTAATCTGCTGCAGGCAGCAGCAGGGACTTCTCAGGTGTCTGGCACAGAGGACTGCTGGAGGCCAGAAATTTTTTGAGTCCGAGTCAGATGACTAGCCTCTGGACTTGGTCATGTCACAGTTGCTGGAGCTGCAAAGACAAGCTCGGAAACATCAAGGAAGGGACATCTGCTATACTCCTCAGACTACAAGGCACGATGGAGGAGTCTGTCCGTCTTCACTGAGGTGATAGCGCCGGCATGCCAGCACACTGAGGTCAACGTTTGTAGGATGGCGGCCACCATGGAGACGTTGGTCCAGGAAATCGGTCCTGCACTGCTGCACAGGCTCAACTCTGTTGCTGATGCCATAGTTGGCCTCAATCTCACTCCAGCTACCCCTTCTCCTCAAGGAGTCAGCCAGGGGCCCTTGGGCACCCATAGGGAGGAGGATCAGCAGGTGTACCCTCCTGAGCCATCCATCCAGGTGGCTCTGGGAATGTCTGCCCCTTCCGAATCGCCTCTTCCTGTGACCTCAGTAGCTCTAGCTCCAAAGGCTAAGAAGGGTGCCCCTGCCACATAGCAGGACCCCAAAAGCAGGCCGGGGCCCTCCAAGTCTCAGCCCTCAAGGACAGTCGCCAACGTCATCACAGGCAGGGCGTAGCTGTCAGCAGGCTGCCTCCACCTCTGCTGTGGATGTCCAGGGAGCATCAAGATATAGTGGCAGGGTTAGGAAAGTTAAGATGATGTAACTCTTTCGAGTTAAAACCAATAAAACCAAATTAACAAAATTGGGATAAATCAGGCACAGCCCCTAATTCAGGTCAGCTGTAAAACCAAGAACAAAGTTTAAAGGAAACTTACAAACTTTAAACCAAAATGTGATTAAAGGGGTCAATAAAACACCCCAGTCCCCGCGGTGCCCACCGAGCGCGGAAGGCCTTGAGAGTGCCAGCAGACACCGCGTGCTCCCTTTACAAAGATATCCGGCCGCGAACGTAGCCGAGTTAAGATGATGTAATTACACAGCCTAGACACAGGTGTTAATCACTTGTACATATTGTTCATTGTTGTCAGTAAACTCCCAAGAATGTCTTCCTGCCTCTGGCTCCTTGTTCTGATGAGTAGTGTTCTTGTCACTGAGATGTGAAACCTTTCGTCACAAGATAAAGGCAGGTGTCTCAGTCCAGGGCCTCTTATCTGTGCCTTGTGCACCCTTCAGACCAAAGTACTGTCCAGCCTCACACTCCCTGGATGCATTAGTGATGCCTGCACCTTGACAGTGCTTGTCATTGCTGCCAGAATGTTGTGAGCAGACACCACAGAGTTCCATCATTCTCTCTGTTTGCTCTCAGCACCTTTTGAGATGGAGTGGCCCCCCCATCTCTTTAACATCTGTGACCAGTGACACTGTGCCCCAGAAGGGGTCAGGTGCTGAAGGCAGACATAGGATCAGATGTTTCTAAAGTTTCATGGCTGCATCTCTATGATCACAGACAACAAGCAAGCTGTCCTTGCCCAGATAGGAGTCCGGTATTCTCAGAAGCTATGTGAAAATCTGTGGAGTGTCCTCACTGCATGTTGTCATCATCCTCCTGCAATTGAAAGACTATTAGGACCTCCACTGCATCTCCATGACAGGAGCATTATCACAGAAAGTATGTGTGTTGCCATAAGCCATACTTGAGTCAAACGTTCATAGCTGCATTGTGAGGACCTACGGTGTCTCCTCACTGCATGTCGTCGTCGTCATCATCCTCCACAAATCTAGTAGCTGCGAGGGTCTCCTGAGCACGCCTGCCTTGTCTGGTCAGTGTGAGGGCCTCATCCCCATCATGGTCGCCTTCGAGGACCTCCTCACCCTCACCCTCACCCTTATCCCCTTCGGTGACCTCCTCATCGGAGGAGAGCTCCAGTTCCTCCATCTACTCCTCAGCCAGTTCTTCTCCCCATTTCAGTGCCAGGTTGTAATGGGTGCAGCAGACAATGACAATGTATGACACCCTCTGGACTGTATTGCAGGGCTGCAGTCCAGGTATTGGAACCTCATTTTCAGCATCCCGATGGTCTGCTCCACCAAGTTGCGAGTTGCAGCATGAGCCTTATTGCACCTTTGCTCTGCTGCAGTCTGAGGCCGCCGCATGGGTGTCATCAAACATGTCTTCTGCGGGTAGCCCTTGTCCCCGAGGAGCCATCCTTGCAGCTTCTGTGGATCCTGGACGACTTCAGGGATCTGTGAATGTAGGGAACTGAAAATGTAAGAGTTGTGCACATTCCCTGGAAACTGTGCAGACCTGTAGGGTGCGTTTGTGGTGGAGTGGGCAGGAGTGGGTGTGGTTTGGCGGCAGCTTTGCCCATTGGACTGCATGCTCTGGCACAGGCATTCTTCTAACCTGCGCTGCAAGGCTGCACTGTTAGCTTGAGCCATAGGGGAGACTGGCCCAAACTGGGGTGATGACATTGCAAGGGGCTGTGAGTGCCTCCACAAGTAACTGCTCCATGGCCAGCTTTAGCAAGGAGATTGTACAACGTGCCCAGTCGTCCAGCTGTTTTGTAACTAGTTCACTAAAATGCTTATTAATTTGCAGCCTGTGTCTGAGGGGCGAAAAGCTCTGGAGCACTTGGTAGCACTTAAGAATTGTGCCTCTGAATTTGCCTCTTTCTTATGATGGTTCCTGTTAGGAATTATTAGGCCGTGGCTCAGTTGGAGCTGGAGACATAAGCACAAAAATATAATGTGACGTTCTAGAGCTGTACTGAGGAAGTATTGCAATGATGGAACTGCTGCCTTTCAATTGAGGCATTGAACTGAGGCTCCATCTGCACTCTTAGGTGGACCTAAAAATGTTCCGTGGCATTACTTTGAAGAGCAGGGTGTACCCCATGGTGCCCTGGCCAATATAAGCGCACAACATTAGGAAAGCTAATAGAATGTTATTGTTTATTGTGAGGGAAATTGAATACAAAAGTAGAGGGTCTATGCTTAAACCAAAAGACATAGGAGCAGAAGTAGGCCATTTGGCCCATCGAGTCTGCTCTGCCATTCAATTAGATCGTGGCTGATCTGATCATCCTCAACTCCCCTTTCCTGCCTTTTCCCCATAACCCTTGATTCCCCTACTGATTAAAAATTTGTCTGTCTCAGCCTTGAATATACTTAATAACCCAGCTTCTACAGTCCTCTGCGGTAAAGAATCCTACAGATTATCTGTCTTCTGAGAGAAGAGATTCCTCCTCATCTCTGTTTTAAATGAGCACCCCCTTATTCTGAGATTATGCCCTGTGGTGCTAGACTCTTCCACAAGGGGAACCAACTTGCCAAGCCACCTAAGAATCTTATATGTTTCAATAAGGTCGCCTCTCGTTCTTCTAAATTCCAATGAGTACAGCCCCAACCTACTCAACTTCTCCTCATAAGAAAATCCCTCCATACTTAGGATCAACCTAGTGAACCTTTTCTGGGCTGCCTGCAATGCCAGTATATCTTTCCTTAGATAAGGGGACCAAAATTGTTCACAATATTCTAGGTGTGGTCTAACTAGTGCCTTGTATAGTTTTAGCAAGGCTTCCCTAATTTTATACTCCATTCCATTTGCCTTCCCTTTACCTGTTGAATTTGTATGTTAGATTTTTGGGATTCCCGCACAAGGACTGTCAAATCCCTCTGTTCTGCAGGCTTCTGCTGCCTTTCTCCACTTAAATAATATTCAGCTCCTCTCTTCTTCCTGCCAGAGTGCATAGCTTCCCCACATTATAATCCATCTGCCAAGTTTTTGCCCACTCACTTAACCTGTCTGTATTCCCCTGTAGATTCCTTGTGTCATTCTCACCACTTGCCTTCCCACCTATTTTTTGTATCATCTGCAAACTTGGCAATAGTATGCTCACTTCCCTCATTTAAGTCATTAATATATATTATAAATAATTGAGGCCCCAGTACTGACCCCTGTGGCACTCCACAAATTATAGGTTGCCATCCTGAAAATGCCCCCCCTTATACCAACTCTGTCTTCTATTAGTTAGCCAATCCTCTATCCATGCTAATATATTATCCCCAACACTGTGGGCTCTTAGCTTATTAGATAGCCTTATGTGCGATACCTTATCGAATGTCTTTTGGAAATCCAAATATATTACATCTACTGGTTCCCCTTTTATCTATCCTGCTTGTTACCTCCTCAAAGAATTCTAATAAATTTGTGAGGCATGATTTCCCCTTCATGAAGCAATGCTCACCCTGCCTGATTATATTAAGTATTTCTAAATGTTCTGCTATTACACCCTTTATAATAGACTCCTACATTTTCCCAATGATGGATATTAAGTTAACTGACCTATTGAATAAGGGCGTTACATTGGCAGTTTTCCAATCCTCTGGGACATTTCCAGAATCTAAGGATTTTTGGAATATTACAACCAGTGCATCCACTATCTCTGCAGCTATTTCCTTTAATATCCTTGGATGCAACCCATCAGGTCCAGGGGACTTATCAGCCTTTAGCCCCATTATTTTATCAAGTAATTTTTCTCTCTTGATAGTTAATATATTTATTTCCTCCTCCCCCCACCCCTCCTTTATCCTTTGATTAGTTAGTATTTTTGGAATGCTGTTAGTGTCGTCTACCGTGAAGACTGAAGCAAAGTATTTATTCAACTCCTCTGCCATTTCCGGCTCCCCATTACTATTTCCCCAGCCTCATTCCCTAAGGGGCCTTTGTTTCCCTAAGGGGCCTATGTTCACTTTGGCCTCTCTCTTCCTTTTTCTATATTTGAAGAAGCGCTTACTGTCCGTTTTTATATTACTTGCCAGTTTACCCCCAAAGTTTATTTTCTCCCTCTTTATTTTTTTTGGTCATCTTGGTTGGATTTTAAAACTTTCCCAATCCTCTGGCTTACCACTAATCTTTGCCACCTATCTTTTTTCTTTCAATTTGATACTGTCCTTAACTTCCTTGGTTAACCATGGTTGGTTTATCCCCTCGAATCCTTTTCCCTCACTGGGATATATCTTTTTTGAGAGTCATGAACTATTTTCTTAAAAGTTGGCCATTGTTCATCAACCGTCTTTTCTGCTAAACTGCTCTCCCAGTCCAGCCCAGCCAACTCTGCCCTCATTCCATTGTAATTACCCTTATGTCACTAATGTCCTTTAGGGGAAGGAAATCATCTGTTCTTACCTGGTATGACCTGCATGTGTCTCCAGACCCACAGCAGCGTGGTTGACTCTTAAATGCCCTCTGAAATGACCTAGCCAGCCACTCAGTTGTAACAAACTGCTACAAAGTCACAAATAAGGAATGAAACCGGACTGGAATGAAAAGGACCACCCGGCATCGAGCTAGGCACCAGAAATGACAATGGCAATTGCAGCCCTGTCGACCCTGCAAAACTCTGCTTACTAACATCTGGGGGCTAGTGCCAAAATTGGGAGAGCTGTCTCACTGACTAGTCAAACAACAGCCTGACATAGTCATCCTCACGGAATCATACCTTACAGATAATGTCCCCAACTCTACCATCACCATCCCTGGGTATGTCCAGTCCCACCAGCAGGACAGACCCAGCAGCGGTGGCGGCACAGTGGTATACAGTCGAGAGGGAATTGCCCTGGGAGT
Source organism: Carcharodon carcharias (assembly GCF_017639515.1). Lineage (NCBI taxonomy): Eukaryota > Metazoa > Chordata > Chondrichthyes > Lamniformes > Lamnidae > Carcharodon > Carcharodon carcharias. Next base: position 8,239,345 of record NC_054479.1, read on the forward strand.
CCTCAACTTCAGAGTCTCGTGGCATCAGGTTAAACATGGGCAAGGAAACCTCCTGCTGATTACCATGCACCGTCCTCCCTCAGCTGATGAATCAGTGCTCCTCCATGTTGAACATCACTTGGAGGAAGCACTGAGGGTGTATAGGCGCAGAATGTACTCTAGGTGGGGACTTCAATGTCCATCACCAAGAGTGGCTCAGTAGCACCGCTACTGACCGAGTCCTAAATGACATAGCTGCTAGACTGGGTCTGCGGTAGGTGGTGAGGGAACCAACAAGACAGAAAAACATACTTGATCTCATCCTCACCAGCCTGCCTGCCACAGATGCATCTGTCCATGTAGGAGTGACCAGCACACAGTCATTGTGGAGATGAAGTGCCTCCTTCACATTGAGGATACTCTCTGTCATGTTGTGTGGCATGCTAAATAGGATAGATTTCGAACAGATCTAGCAACTTAACACTGGGCATCCATGAGGCACTGTGGGCCATCAGCAGCAGCAGAATTGTACTTGAACACAATCTGTAACCTCGTGGCCCGGCAGCTCCCCCACTCTACCATTACTGTTAAGCCAGGGGATCAACCCTGGTTCAATGAAGAGTGTAGGAGGGCATTCCAGAATCAACACCTGGCATACCTAAAAATGAGTTGTCAATCCTTCAGTTATACAGGGCATTGGTGAGACCATATCTGGAGTACTGTTTACAGTATTGGTCTCCTTATTTAAGGAAGGATGTAAATATGTTGGAAGCAGTTCGGAGAAGTTTTGCTAGATTAATACCTGGAATGGGAGGTTGTCTTATGAGGAAAGGCTGGACAGGCTAGGCTTGTATCTGCTGGAGTCTAGAAGAGAAAGAGGTGGCTTGATTGAAATCTTTTTAAGACCCTGAGAGGTCTTGACAGCATGGATGTGGAAAGGATGTTTCCTCTTCTGGGAGAATCTAGAGCTAGGGGGTCACTGTTTAAAAATAAGGGGCTGCCCATTGAAGAAAGAGATGGGGACAAATTTTTTTTCTCGAGTGTCGTGAGTCTTTGGAACTCTCCTTCAAAGGGCGGTAGAAGCAGAATCTTGGAATATTTTTAAGGCAGAGCTAGATATATCCTTGATAAGCAGGGGACTGAAAGGTTATCGGGCATAGGTGGCAATGTGGAGTGGAGGTTACAGTCAAATCAGCCTTGATTTTAATGAATGGCGGAGCAGGCTCGAATGGCCGACTCTTCCTAATTCATATGTTTTTATGTATTTCTATCCCACAACTTCCATCACTTAGAAAAAACCGTGTATCTGGTCATTATTGCATTGTCGTCTGTGGGGCTTTTGTGCACAAGTTGGCTGCTGTGTTTCCTACATTACAACAGTGAATACACTTCAAAAAATACTTCATTGGCTGTAAAGCACTTTGGGACATCCTGAGGTTGTGAAAGGAACCATATAAATGCAAGTTCTTCTTTCTTGAGAAATTTGTTCATGTTTACTCAATTGTTTAGAAAGGCATTCCCACTTACCTTGTGTAGCATCAAAACAGAAAGTGCTGGAAAACCTCACAATCTGTGGAGAGAGAAACAATGTTAATGTTTTGAGTTGAATATGACTCTTCTTTAGGATGATAATCAACTCGAAACATTAGCTCTGTTTCTCTTTCTCTCCACAGATTTTGCCAGAACCTGCTGAGTTTTTCCAGCACTTACTGTTTTTATTTCATATTCCAGCATGTGCAGTATTATCCTTTTACCTTTTGTAGCCGCTGTTAATTTTCATTGTTTCAAAAGCTACTGTTAATTCTGAAATTATCCATCAGCTGGGAAGTGCTAGTCCAATCCATGATTGCCAGTATGGTTTTCAGCATGGCTGCCCCATTGATCACCCTGTTGTACGTGTTGTATACTTCTGGAACTCAATTGTTAAACACTTGAGTAAATCATCCGTCATTGCTATCAACACCTCCATAGCCTCTAGTGCTGTGCATTTCAACATAAGTTATTGTTGGTTGGCCTCCTACCAGTCTATGTCTATAGCTATCTACTTTCCTGTTGTCTGACCCATAAATAGCATAATTGATGGTTTAGCCCCTCGTTCTATTAACTCAAGAGAATTCCAGGTTCTGTTCTGTCTTGCTTCCTTGTCCTACTTAATGACAATGGCCCCTTCACCTGTTTTCCATACCTGTTTACTCTTTTTTACTGATGATTCTTTTTGACAATTATCACTTCCTTCAGATTGTGTGCCTTTGGTGCTTAAAATGTTCAATCATCTCAAATCACTGTTTTAAAAAAAATCTTCATGTTTTTCAATGAAGCAGTGAAAATCTGGTTTCTTCAAAGCGAGTTTCTCCCTATCTCTCAAAAGCCCAACCAACAGTACCATTACATTTTGCCTGTTGGCATTCTTAGTATCACTATTTTCTGTGGTGCCAAGTGCAATTCTGCATGTCCTTCCTAAAGTTGTCTCCAAAAAGCTTGGTTTTCTCCCATGTCAAAAACTGATTTTTTCCTCAACAACTTATAACTTCCTGTAAAACCAGAGTTTGTTCGACCTGACCTGTGCTCCCATATCTGAGAAGACTGTTCTTGCACTTGTGAACATGATATAAAACAACACTTGTCTGATACTCGATCCCTTGTACCTTCTAGTCTTAAAGAGCCATCAATTTATTGATGATTAATATGAATACTGAAATAATAAGGCACTGTATAGCCCTGGACATGTAGCAAAATATTTTCCTTAGCTTTATGACTTTTTTCAAGTACCATTGCGTGCTATAAAATAACCTCAGTTGAAGACATTTCCCTGTTAGGCCAGCTATCTTTGTGATCAAGGAACCCTGTAACACAGGCTTATGTAAGAGACGACAGATTTTCCTTTCATTTTGACCTCTGGCAGAGGTCTCCCAATCATGATGACTGAGTTGAAAGGACAGACAGCGATGGAAGTCAAAATCGCAACCTTCTGCTACTCCCAGCAAAATTTATTTTTTAAGCAATCAATCATAAAATTTGAAACATGTCCCATTCAGCCTGAAGATACTCTCTGACCCCAGATTATAATTGGTCTTTTACTATTCTGCAGCTGTTCTGCCTAATAGCTTAAGGATCCTCCACAGATAGATCCAGTACAATTCAGTGTCATATGAATTGAATCATGTTTACCATTTAAATGGGGCTTCAGAAATGCATTTGAATTCTCTTCCCCAGAGAGTAGTGGAGATAGGGTCATTGAATATTTTTAAGGCCGAGTTGGATAGATTCTTGACTGAGAAGGGAGTCAAAGGATATAGGGGGTAGACAGAAGTGTAGAAGCCACAATCAGATCATAACTGATCTTATTATATAATGGGGTAGGCCCAAGGAGCAGAATGGCCTACTTCTGCTCCTAATTCGTATGTTTGCATTTCAACATGATCTTTTGACGTTTAGAGTTTTGTAGTCCTTTTTCCGGTTGAGTAGCTTCAAGTTATGCTGAACTTTGTATACAATCTGTCGGAATATTTAAAACATTATTTGTTTAGCGTCTGTTCTGTTTATTGAAGTAGCTGATGGGTAGGTTTTTGCTTTTCCCTTGTGTTTTCATAATGTTCCTGGCCACTTTACTTCTAATAACCCAGTGTAATTTTTCTTATGCCTACAATCTCTTGGGAGAGAAGGCCTAGTCTTCTGTAACAGATTTGTTTCTGCATTTTGGAATAGAGCCTATGGAAAAAAAAAATCAAATCCTGCATTTGGATGACATTTAATGCTATGATTATCCATTCACTGAAGCATGATGAGTTGGTACACTGAATTTTGAACATCGTGTTGGCCTGAAGTACAGAGAGATGTACAGAGAAAGGCTGGCATATTTATAGAAAATAAATTGTATTTTCCCTGTCAATGTAGGTAAGCCAGAGACATGGGTGTCTCATGTTGCTCAATTGGCACATTTTGAGCATTTATGAATGGTTTCATTGAGCTTTCAGAGATTTAATTGATACTGAGGTTGATTTTGTGTGCCGTAACACATGCAAACTAATCTATAATCTAGGAGTAAATTAATGGACCCAACAATGCTGCCCATTCATTATGACTATGAATATTGACATCACCATAGCAATGAGGCCTCCAAAAGCCATTTAAGAAACAAACGCATGAAGGAAGTTTTAAGTTCTGTGCACAAGATTAACTAAGAGTATCTATTTCATCTTCAAATTTGTCTCAATTAGTTTTCATGAATCACTAATAAGAGTTGAACAAGGAGCTTTCACAGATTTATTTTTGTGTCATTTTTTGTTAGAACAAGGATTTTAATTCATGAGGAACAGAAAAGCCTCTGCATACTTGAAGAATCATTCACACAGGCTGTCAAAATTATTTATAGTAAATAGCTAGCAACTTGTAAAATGTTTGTAATATATCCTTTAAAAGTTGGATTGTACCGTTTTATTCAACCAGTAGCTTGGCTTTGTAGTTTTAATATTACAGTGACAACATAGCGATGTGCTTGTAGTTTTGTGTTTCAAGTAGTGACCGGCACTCAGTTGGACTATCTGTGCAATGAAGTTGTTAGTTCTGAAGCATTTTCCTTAACAGCGCACCTCACAAAGGGATTGGAATAACTCATTGTGTCTCTCCTCGAATTCCTTGTATTTCCTGTCTTAAGTGGCTCAGAATTTGGAAGAACAGTGTTCAGTTGTCAACTGAGGATGGATTTCCAATTTCTGTCTTCACTTCCAAGGAGTTGAATGACATTAAAACTTCACAAACGACAGGAGAAAATGATGAGGGGAGAGGTCAGTCTACACTGTTCAAGCCTTGCCTATCTTCTGATTAAGATGTTGTTTCTCTGGTGCCCAACATGACACCGTGCCATCTGAAGATATTATGGGTACAGATTACAAGTGAAATAGAGAAATCAGTATGCTGTTTAAAATGGACAGCAACTGTGTCTCTGTTTAGAATTTGACCATTGTAGCCTCACCTTCTACAACAGGATGTAATGACGGCAAATGAAAGAGGAGTGAATTTATTTTGTTACAATTTATGCTGCAAAATGGAATACTGCTTAGGAGTGAGGTCTTCAAACTTAACAAGAGAGAAACTAGCCTTGACCATGTCAGTGTACATTGTTGATGCAGACAGTGCCACGACAGATCAGTGGTTGTTTTTAATGCAAGCAAATCAGAAGTGAATCTGTGTGGAGTCAGAATGGGTTAATCCGGATCGAGTTAATGCAGCCTAGCATTGTCTTCCTCTGATGTATATAATGGAGGATTTTCAAAAACAGATTTTTGCAGCATGCACTATTTTACCATTAACATGTTAACTGAAATGGTTGCTTCATAGTGTACAAATGGCAGTGTGCCGTGCAGCAATTTTCATATCCATGTAGCATTTACAACTGATCATGTGTAATTGAAGTTGTCCATTGCTTCAAGAAAGCCAGGTGTATAAAAAAAATTAAGTCTCCATCAAATTGATATTCCAGAAATATCTTGAATGGCTGTGTTTCAGATTGTGATGTTTCCAATATTTATTGTAATTCAGGGTCCTGCGTATTACCTGTATAGAATCATTAGGATTTCCATAGGTAAAAAGTTTCCTCTGCCTACAGTTTACAGCATATGAATACATTGCTTGAAAAGTTGTCAAAATGGCTTGCTCCAAATCAGAGAACTATGCATTTAACTATATTTTGGAGCAGAAGTCTAGGAGATTGAAAGAGGGGGGCCTTACAATACTGGAGTTGTTAAAAAGCAGATTCTCCGTAATGCAGTTGTTGGCTTGAATTTCTGTATCTCAGAGCTTATTTCCTTGCAACCTAGCCCTTAGCCAATGTCATCTGATAATGTGGAGGATGCCTCTGTTCAAATGTGCTAATATGTGCAAAATCTGCTGTGATTATTTACAACAGATGTATTCAAAAAACATATTTTTAAATATTTCTGAACTTTTAAACTTGTATTGAAGGACCCCTGTTTGCTCAGTGGTTGATACAAACTCAAAATAGTAATTATTTATGGACTAGGAAGATGTGTGCTAAATTAACTGATCTTATCAAGGATAATTGACTTTAGCATTCCAGAACTGAGGGGTAAATAAAAAATAATCAACGGTTCTAATATTTGATCATTGGCATGGTTACTGCTAAAATGTGTAGGAGTTGGCAAGGCAGAATCAGGCTGGACTATGATATCTCCCCTGATTCAGTAGCTTGCTGATACCATCGATGTTTATGCATAAAGAAATATCGCTTAGGCATACTATTGGAAGGTTGCCAATGCAAATCAAACAGTATCCGTGTAACCATCATTTTCAAGAGAAATAAGTGGATGGGAAGGGAGGACATACTCATACATTGTGACTTAATAAATGCAAGAAAAGATTCTCTGATTTGTTTTCTCAATTACTTATTCTTTAATTTTGTCAGAAGGACCTTGCACTTAGACCACAAGAACGAAATGAAAAGTGGGAGAAGCAAGTTGGGAAGAAACCACGGCCGGTGGCAAATGGCATGTTGGCAGAACCAAGTGAAAATGGGCATGAGAATGGAAATGGTACCTTTGACAGAGGACGAGATCAGGGAAGGGATCGAGCAAAGAAGAAAGTTCCACTGAAGAACTCTACACAGGTCTGTGAAGTGTACCTCTTTCATTTATACGTATGTAACTATGAGACAACGCTGGTTTTAACAGCAAAGTTTGGATAAGAATATGGGATCTATATCACAGGATTTTTTAGTCACTTTTGATTATACCTTCTTAATTTTTGCATTTAATACAGTATATTCATTCCCATTATAATGAGGGGCCAGCTTGGTACAAATATTTGCCAATTTTGGTCCCAATCTATAAGATCCTGAAATGTGCCTAATCCATAAAAAGTGATGTGATTGGTGACATAAGTGAAAATTTGAACTGTTCCCATATAAGTCAGCCAAGTTCCAGTGGACATGACTTTCTTGGTATGGTGTTGCCTACATTGCACAATGCCCATAATGACTTTGTAACCTGCATTCAGTGACTATTGTAAGAGACATTTACATAAACAAACTGTATTTCCCTTGTTCAAGATGTAATGTGGTGGATGAAATATAATAAGGCAAGGAACTGGAGGCAACGCTTGTCTTGTTTTGGCATTTGATATTTTCAAATTCTAACCAGTGCTGGTTGTTGTTGTCGCTGTATAATTAAATGTTGTTTGATTTATACTGTTTTTTGCTGTAATTTTTCTTCAACAGAACATGCTGTCAGTCTAACAACCTATTTTATTGAAAATCTATTACTTCGGTTGGTAAAAGGTGGCTGTTTTAGTAGCTTGACATTAATTTCACAAGTTTCTTTATGTTAATTTGGGGCAGCATATGGCAGGAAATTGACGGAAAACCACACGGGAAGTGTAATGCACAAACCAGATAAGCAAATTATCAGAACTTCCTTTGTCAACATATTCTTGTGAGCTTTAGAAGTTAGAGTAAACATTCAACTGGAGATTCAGAATAGAATCACATATACATTACAAGATTTAAACTGACTGTATTTCAGTACTGAGTAGGTTATAATTGTTATATAGTATGAAGATTGACCAATGCTAAGAGTGATGTAAGTTTAGGCAAGTACAAGACTTCATTCATTTGAGGTTTTCAAAATATTGACTTTGAGAGCATAGTACGGTCTTGCTTTACATTGAACAGGGATATCAAGTCATGTGCAAGTTATATGCAAAAGCAAAATACTGTGGATGTTGGAAATCTGAAATAAAAACAGAAAATGCTGGAAAAACTCAACAGCATCTGACAGCATCTGTGAAGAGAGAAACAGTGAGCGTTTCAAGTCTGTATGACCCTTCTTCAAAGCTCTGAAGAAGGGTCATACATGTGCAAGTTATCGTCCCTGTGATCATCAAAGAGGAATAACTGACATTCTTGTCCCTCAGCTCTAACAAGGAAAATGAATGATATCCGTTGTGACAGCTCCTTTTTAAAAATAATACAAATTATACCTCTGGAGATTTTTGATTTCGGCTTTGGCTAAATAGGACACTGTGTAAAATGGCACAGCACGTACACAGAAGGGCGCAAATTGACAAAGTGCCAACTTAGGCATGTGTGACAATTGTGTTGAATTCTAAACTTGAAGTTGAAGTTCATTGATTTGTTTTTATTTTAAACAATATGCATTTGATTAGTTGAGAATTTATATTCTTTCCTATGTGGAATTACTTCAACAACAATCACATTTATAGAATTAATCTGCTCTGGTTTTGATCTTAGTTTGCCTAGGTGCTGTTGTGCTGTAGGACATACAGAATTGTATTCATTTGACAGGGCCCTTTCTGAGCTTGACACTTTTCTACTGGTCAAAAAAAATAATCTGGGTTATATCTCTGTTGCAAATGAGTTATTTCTTAGGTTCCACAATTTCAGTTAGCTGTAAAGTTGTTTCTCAGCTAATGAAAACTTTTAAATATAGCACCTAACTTTCAATTTTGGGGGGAAAACCATAGACAAGAAACATTAAGGGAAGTGATTTTTTTTTGGAGTTAGACAAAATAAATGAGAAGGATTAGGTGAAAAGAAAGAAAATTGATGAGATCAGTAGAACAGAATGGAATAGAGAAAAGGGAAACTAGGCAGAATTGAAATATTTAACTTTTTTTTGTATTTTGTGATCTCCCACCACTCCCCCCAGCCCTGCCATTAGAGTTCTTGAAGGTACTGACTCTTGTGGGGATATTAGTCCTGTACAAACTATCAGCCCCCCAGTAGCTCATGAATTGCTGCCCCATAAACTGTTAGCCCAACAAATGAGCATTGACAGCAAAACTGATACTGTTCCTGTGGCCCCTGTATTTTCTTGCCAAGGTAGTGAACAGGAGTGGGAGTTTTGACTGTATTACTTGTCCACTTCATTCTCACAAACCCACCAATGTTAAAAACAAAAAAACTGCGGATGCTGGAAATCCAAAACAAAAACAGAATTACCTGGAAAAACTCAGCAGGTCTGGCAGCATCGACGGAGAAGAAAAGAGTTGACGTTTTGAGTCCTCATGACCCTTCGACAGAACTTGAGTTCGAGTCCAAGAAAGAGTTGAAATATAAGCTGGTTTAAGGTGTGTGTGTGGGGGGCGGAGAGAGAGAGAGAGAGAAGTGGAGGGGGGGTGTGGTTGTAGGGACAAACAAGCAGTGATAGAAGCAGATCATCAAAAGATGTCAACAACAATAGAACAAAAGAACACATAGGTGTTAAAGTTGGTGATATTATCTAAACGAATGTGCTAATTAAGAATGGATGGTAGGGCACTCAAGGTATAGCTCTAGTGGGGCGGGGAGAGCATAAAAGATTTTTTAAAATTTTAAAAATAATGGAAATAGGTGGGAAAAGGAAAATCTATATAATTTATTGGGAAAAAAAAGGAAGGGGGAAACAGAAAGGGGGTGGGGATGGGGGAGGGAGCTCATGACCTAAAGTTGTTGAATTCAATATTCAGTCCGGAAGGCTGTAAAGTGCCTAGTCGGAAGATGAGGTGTTGTTCCTCCAGTTTGCGTTGGGCTTCACTGGAACAATGCAGCAAGCCAAGGACAGACATGTGGGCAAGAGAGCATGGTGGAGTGTTAAAATGGCAAGCGACAGGGAGGTTTGGGTCACTCTTGCGGACAGACCGCAGGTGTTCTGCAAAGCGGTCGCCCAGTTTATGTTTGGTCTCTCCAATGTAGAGGAGACCACATTGGGAGCAAGGAATGCAGTAGACTAAGTTGGGGGAAATGCAAGTGAAATGCTGTTTCACTTGAAATGAGTGTTTGGGCCCTTGGACGGTGAGGAGAGAGGAAGTGAAGGGGCAGGCGTTGCATCTTTTGCATGGGCATGGGGTGGTGCCATAGGAGGGGGTTGAGGAGTAGGGGGTGATGGAGGAGTGGACCAGGGTGTCCCGGAGGGAGCGATCCCTACGGAATGCCGATGGAGGGGGTGAAGGGAAGATGTGTTTGGTGGTGGCATCATGCTGGAGTTGGCAGAAATGGCGGAGGATGATCCTTTGAATGCGGAGGCTGGTGGGGTGATAAGTGAGGACAAGGGGGACCCTATCATGTTTCTGGGAGGGAGGAGAAGGCGTGAGGGCGGATGCGCGGGAGATGGGCCGGACACGGTTGAGGGCCCTGTCAACGACCGTGGGTGGAAAACCTCGGTTAAGGAAGAAGGAGGACATGTCAGAGGAACTGTTTTTGAAGGTATCATCATCGGAACAGATGCGACGGAGGCGAAGGAACTGAGAGAATGGGATGGAGTCCTTACAGGAATCAGGGTGTGAGGAGCTGTAGTCGAGGTAGCTGTGGGAGTCGGTGGGTTTGTAATGGATATTGGTGGACAGTCTATCACCAGAGATTGAGACAGAGAGGTCAAGGAAGCATGATGCCACCACCAAACACATCTTCCCTTCACCCCCCCCATCGGCATTCCGTAGGGATCGCTCCCTCCGGGACACCCTGGTCCACTCCTCCATCACCCCCTACTCCTCAACCCCCTCCTATGGCACCACCCCATGCCCACGCAAAAGATGCAACACCTGCCCCTTCACTTCCTCTCTCCTCACCGTCCAAGGGCCCAAACACTCCTTTCAAGTGAAGCAGCATTTCACTTGCATTTCCCCCAACTTAGTCTACTGCATTCGTTGCTCCCAATGTGGTCTCCTCTACATTGGAGAGACCAAACGTAAACTGGGCGACTGCTTTGCAGAACACCTGCGGTCTGTCCGCAAGAATGACCCAAACCTCCCTGTCGCTTGCCATTTTAACACTCCACCCTGCTCTCTTGCCCACATGTCTGTCCTTGGCTTGCTGCATTGTTCCAGTGAAGCCCAACGCAAACTGGAGGAACAACACCTCATCTTCCGACTAGGCACTTTACCGCCTTCCGGACTGAATATTGAATTCAACAACTTTAGGTCATGAGCTCCCTCCCCCATCCCCACCCCCTTTCTGTTTCCCCCTTTTTTTTCAATAAATTATATAGATTTTCCTTTTCCCACCTATTTCCATTATTTTTAAAATTTTAAAAAATCTTTTATGCTCTCCCCACCCTGACTAGAGCTATACCTTGAGTGCCCTACCATCCATTCTTAATTAGCACATTCGTTTAGATATCACCAACTTTAACACCTATGTGTTCTTTTGTTCTATTGTTGTTGACATCTTTTGATGATCTGCTTCTATCACTGCTTGTTTGTCCCTACAACCACACCCCCCCTCCACTTCTCTCTCTCTCTCTCTCTCTCTCTCTCTCCGCCCCCTACACACACACCTTAAACCAGCTTATATTTCAACTCTTTCTTGGACTCGAACTCAAGTTCTGTCGAAAGGTCATGAGGGCTTGAAACGTCAACTCTTTTCTTCTCCGCCGATGCTGCCAGACCTGCTGAGTTTTTCCAGGTAATTCTGTTTTTGTTCCACCAATGTTAAGATTAGTTCTGGTGTCCAACTTCTTCCTCAGCTGTCATTTATCAGCTCAGCACAAATATGCTGATTTCAGTTGCCCAGAGTTACTATCACAGAAATAAAGATGCTGTCTACATTTGAGCAGTTTTATTACAGTGAAGTTAGTTCTGTGTCAACATTACATTGTATGAGCTGAAAGTTAGTCAGCTCAGACACAGGAATTTTCTGGTTTAGGCAGCAGTTAAGTGCTAACCCTTAAAATGCCTTTTGCAGTCATTAGCACTGTTTGCTGATGTGAAGCAAGGTATAGTTGAAAATTGCTTGTTACTTATGTCTAAATGGGTTATATTATAGATTTTTTTTGGGAGTATCTCTTTAAATGAGAAACTTAATTTCGGACGCATTTTGAGCAATGTTGTTTATTGCACCAATTCAATTATAATGGCTGCGTGCCCTGAGCACTCTGATGTATCATGTACATGCTTGCACATGGTTGATGATATTTTTGTCCTATTGCATTTTTGACTTTAAACTAGATATCTGTTTCTAAATCAGTTTTGCAGACCATTCCTGAATGTGAAACCAAGTTACCTGTGAGCTTTGGCTTGCCCAATATCCAATTAATTGAAAGAGCTGAGGCATTGAGCTCAGAACCCTTATCCTTGCAGTTCCGCTTAGTAGATATATTATATGTTATCATATGGATTCCTCAAAAAAATTTCTGTTTAAGCAGTGCCTTCACAACCTAGCATGTCCATGGGACTTTACAACCAATGAAGTACTTATTTTTATTCAATTACAGGATGTGGGCATCACTGGTTAGGCCAGTATTTATTGCCTAATTGTCCTTGAGAAGCTGGTGAGCTGTTGCCTTGAACCACTGCAGCCCATGTGGCCAAGATACACCCACAGTGCACTGCCATTGGTCCGTCTGGTTCCATTCCTTTCATACTTTTTTCTAAGTGGGTGCTATGTCATTTCAGAGGGCAGTTAAGGGTCAACCACATTGTTGTGGATCTGTAGTCGCATTTAGGTTTTGTACCAGAGGTAAGGTCAGCAGATTTCCTTCCCTTGAGGGCATTAGTGAACCAGATGCATTTTTACGACAATTGACAGTGGTTTCACTATCACCAAAAGACTTTAAATTCCAGATTTTTATTGAATTCAAATTCCACCATCCTCTATGGTATTATTCGAACCCTGGGCCCCGAAGCATTTCCCTAGGTGTCTGGATTACTAGTCCAGCAACAATACCGCTACACCACCACCTCCCCCACTGTTAACTGTAGTCACTGTTATATTGTAGGGCAGCATGGGTGACAATTTGCACACAGCAAGTTCTAACAGGAGTGAGATAAATAACCAGGTAATTTGTTTTTAGTGGTGTTAATTGAGGCATTAATATTGGTCAGGATATCCAGAAGAACTTACCTGCCCTCTTTCAAATAGTGCCTCTTCCCTCCCTCCCCTTAGCTCACAGAGATAAACTTCCTCTAAGGTTCCGCCCGCTTCACCTTGAGTTTGATTCCATGACTAAGCTCTCTGCTGCCTTCCTCATTCCCCCCCTCACCCCCCCCGTAAGCTCACCTTGTCTGTGAGATTCACCAACTGCCTCCTTAACCCTATTCCAATTAAACAGCTGACCATCCAGCTTCCCTTCCTGGCTCCCATGTTAGCTGATTTGTTAACGGTTCTGTCTCTTCAGGTAATGTACGGCTGCCCTTCAAATCTGCCTTCATCATCTCCCTGTAAAAACTAACTATTGTTCCCTCTGTCCACTACCGCTCCATCTCTAGCCTCCCTTTCATCTCCAAATTCCTTTACTATACTGTTGCCTCTCAAATCCATGCCCATTCTTCACAGGGCTCCATATTTAAATCCCTCCAATGCCTTCCCCACCCTACCACAGTACAAAATAGCTCTCATCAGATTCACAAAAAAAATGACATCTGATATAACTGACAAAGGTAAACTTTCCATCCTTGACCTGTCTGCAGCTTTTGACATGGTAGACCACACCATCCTTCTTGGTTCAGCTGGGTGGGACTGCACGCACCTGGTTACATTTTTTTCTATTGTAGCCAGAGAGCCAGGCGCAGTGGCTTCCCTTCCAGCTCCAATGACCACTGTCCTTGGACCATTCCTATTTCTCCACATGCAGCCCCTTCAGCGACATCATCCGAAAACATGCCAAGTTCTGCGTAAATGCTCTATCTCACGACCATCGCCCCCGGTCCTTTCATTGTCAATAAATTATTTGACTGCTTGTCCGACATCCAATATTGGTTGAGCAGAAATTTCCTTAATACTGGGAAGACTGAAGCTGTTGCCTTTGTTCCCTGACATAAACTTAATTTTTTGGTGGAAGGTGACAGACCTGAAATGGTAACTGTTTCTCTGTCCACAATACTGCCTGACTTGATTATTTCCAGCATTTTCTGTTTTGTTTCATTGAAAAGATGAATCATCTGAACATTTTTAATCTGTTTCTACTGTACCAGTTCTGTGTCAGCCATTGGATAATTTTCCCTTTAACCCCCATTGACCACTACTTTGATGAAACCTCTTGGGGCCATACTTGATCAGCTGCTCCCTGGATGTCGAAGGCAGGTAGCCTTTTCTCTGGCATTTGGATCTCGCTTCCATTTCTGCATCAAGGCTGTATTGAGATCTGCAGATGAATGATTCTGCTGGCACTCAAATTGAGTGTTGGTGAGCATGTTATTGGTAATTATATGTAGCTTTATGGCACTATTAATCACTGCTTCCACCAGCTTGATGATTGTGAGGAGTAGGGCAATTGGCTGATTTAGATTTGACCTGTTTTCTGTGAATATGACGTAACTTTGCAATCTTCCACGTTAATGTAGAAACATGGCAAACAGAAAACTTACGACACAAAAGGAGGCCATTGCTTCATGTCTGTGTTAGCCGTAAAAATTATCCAGCCTAATCCCATTTCCAGCTGTTTGCAGCATTGTAGGACTTGTGTGAGGATTTCTGCCTCCGCCACCCTTTCAGATAGTGAGTTCCAGGCCCCCAACATTCTCTGGGTGGTTGTGTAGATGCTGGTGTCATAGCTGAATTGGAATATCTTGGCTAGTCTCCCATTAGCTGCATTTCTATAATATAAAAGCAAGCCCACTTGTTTTCTGCCAACTACAAATGTCATTTGAAATGATCATGTTTGCTTTGAGCTCTCCCTGGCCTCACCACCCAAAAGAAATGCAGAGAGTCTAAGTCAGTTAAGGTGCCCCAACTGCTGTGATCTTAACTTGGCACAAACCAAAGATCAAAGTTAAGACACCTTTGTATTTTGGCACAGTCTCTATTTCTCAGTTGTACGCTGATGCATTTACCCAATAAGAAATTGGGCCAGATTCTGGTTTATATTTTTACTGTGAAGTTCAGTTGTAGAAATGAAATATGCAGCATAGACATACATGAATTATCCTTTGCTGTGTACTTGATTGTTCCTTGACATTTGACCTTTCAAGATAACATACAATGCTGCAGTGGAAAACCAGTGAGAAGATGATTGCTTTTTGGCATAGCCATTTTTTTGCATCCATAGTAATGGACTATTGCTTTAGAATGAAGGAGTGAATTTTGGTATACTTTTTGAGTAACTTGATATATTAGAGGACATCTTCAGGAAGGTTTTTTGAAAATATACCAGTAATCAGTGAATCATGCTTGCTTCCTGAGTTTTATAATGCCTACTTGATTGTTGTTACAATTGTGTCTTTGGTAAGCTCAACCATTTGGTCCTTTGTGCCAAAAAGCTTTAATGCTGCATTGTGTTCATAAGAAATTCAAAGTCTGACAGTGTGTGGTGCAGGACAGTTGCCAAATACTTGAAGTTGTTTTGGCGTGCAGGACCTCACATCAAGTTATGCCCAGTTGGTACACTTGACAGTATGTGATTATGCAAGTTAAATGGACTAAACACACACAGCAAGTAAATTTTCCTCTTCACCTCTGCTCCATCACAAACATACAAAAAAAGGACTTCTAAAATATTCAGTGCATTTATGATGGCCAGTCAGAGTGGTGAAATGTTCTAGTTCCATATTCATACTAAACCAAACTTAGAGTACACATAAGAATATGCTACACAGATCAAAAGTTGAGTAAATGTGGCTAGGGCCTAATTTTAATCAGACCTCGACTGGTGTACTTCATTAAAACTGAAGGCAATATGTCACCTTGTGCTTAGTAATTAGAATCAAGCCCCACTTTACCACCTGAACATCACCCGTTGGATTTTTACAATAATTATTTTGTCTATTCCCTTTGGGAATCGAGTATATTTTTGGTTGAAGGCAAAAAAGGAGACTGCAGGGTTATTGGACAACGGCAAGTAACTCAGATGAGCTCATAATGCTGATGTAATGCATTGGTGCTGTTAGGCACTAAGTTGAAGTTAGGTAGGATGCAGGTTGGCACCTGTGATCCCCACACCAGGCTGTTTTGGAGTGAGTACCAGGCATTTCCCAAAATGAGGGAAAGTTAATGGACAAAGTGAACAGGATGGCTTTTCCACATTTTCCATTGATTTATTGGTGACTCATATTAATGGAGATTGGGACAACCTGGGCTGCCAATAGGAAGTGGTGTGTGACATGCGAAGCAGGAAGGCCTGTTATGACTTTTTTGTATGGTTGTATGTATGTGTGTTTTGATAAACTTTGAAATTACATTCCCATGTAGCGATGCTTAGTCATGTTTTGGGAATTTCTATCGTTCTTCTTCATTAACAGTACACAATTAAGCGTAATATGTTAAGACTGTTTGCAAAAGTGACTAGTTTGAAGCACTTGAAAATATCTAAGTAATCCCTTAACTTGTAACCTGCTAGCAAATAATATGTAGCATGTAAATGAAGCCCTTTTTTCTTTTTGATTATGTGTGTACTTTTATCTGTGTTTTGGTAAGATTGATACAGTATCTCCATGTAGGCTTGCAGGGCCTCATCAATGACATTATGATGGAAACATAAATCCATGGATGGAATTGACAACCAGATCAATTCTCTCCTCTATGCTGGTCAGAATCCTTTCATTTTTGAACCCTTTTAAATTTTTCAGTCTATCACTTCCTGTGATAAGGCAAGAAGGTAGTATATTATCAGTAGTATCTTTCAACAGATTTGCTTGAAGTCACAACAATGCCCTGGTTACTGCTGTCTCTTAGTCCCTAGATCAAAGAAACCTCGCCTCTATGGCAGTATGACAATGATGATTGTAAACTTAGATGGGTAAGGAAGCAAACCTGTATTGTATTAGTCCGTGTATCCTGACATCTATGTTATGTAGGTCAGATCATCTCATTCTAAATGATCATTTTATTTTACTTTAAAAACATACCCTTCCTAGCTTCCCATAATAGCTCAGTGGGTAAATGTGGTTCTGAACCACACAGAAAAAGGAACCAAGGTTTGAACCCGTGAATGTTGCGTTAACTGAATTCCTCCAGTGTTGAGGTGGGGTAAATAAAATTGAACTTTTCTCCCGTGGCTCTATTCCTATTCATGATTGCTATCCAATTCCCACCTTCCATGCAGTCCATGTGGTGTAGGTACACCCACAGTGCTGTTAGGGAGGGAGTTCCAGGATTTTGACCCAGCGACAGTAAAGGAACGGCGATATGTTTCCAAGTCAGGATGGTGGATGCCTTGGAGGGGGACTTCCAGGTGGTGGTGTTCCCATGTATCTGCTGCCCTTATCCTTCTAGATGGTAGTGGTTGTGGGTTTGGATGACAAGAAAAGACTGAAAGCGAAATAAGGCCCATAAGGGATTTTTTTTTTTAGGAGTACTATATATTCTGGTTCTTTAGATGATGTTAGACCAGTTTTATTAGAATAATACTGTTCAATATATGTAAATTGATTTTCAGTTATGCAACTTTTCATAAGTGCTCCTTCTAACATTTTCCTGATGGGATGGCTTTTCAATTTGAGGACAGTGGACAAATGCAAGTCTACGTAGGATTACATGGGACATTTGACACAAACAGGCCATTTGCCCAACCAGTTCAGGGTGGTGTTTATGCTCCTCTTGAGCCCCCTCCCATCTTTTCTCATCTAAATCTACTATCATAACCTTCTATTCCTTTCTCCCTTAAATGCTTGTTCAGCTTCCAATTCAATACATCTATTCTATTTGTTCAACTACTCCCTGTGGTTGAGAGTTCCACAGTTTTCAGTCTTTGGGTAAAGTTGTTCCTGCTGAATTGCCAATTGGATTTCTTGGTGACCATCTTATATTGATATGCTCTTCCCCACAAGGAAGCATTCTCTCCTGTATCCACTCTGAAAAAGTTTTGTTATAATTTTAAAGACCTCTGTTGGGTAACCTCAATCATTCCCTGATATGTATATCCATGCAACCCTGGTATCATCCTTGTGAATCTTCTCCGCACCCTCTCCAGTGCGCCTATTATATATCCTTTTTCTAATATGCTGACCAGAACTACATGCAGTGCTCAATGTGGTCAAAATTTCCCTACTTTTTATTTCTAGAGGGAGAGAATTGAAGTGTAGTGCTTGGTTTGCTTTTCTTATGGCCTTGCTAACTTTTAACGATTGATGTATTTTTACTCCAAAATCCATTTGTTCCTCTCCTCCACCTTGACTTGCTCCCTATTTTCCTACCAAAATGTACTACCTCATATTTATGTGTTGAACTTCAATTGCCAATTATTTGCCCATTTTGCAAGTTTTTTCATGTCCTCCTGTAACTTGTTGCAGTCTTCCTCAATATTGACTATCCCACCAATTTTGTGTCATTCCCAAATTTTTGATTCCAATGTTCAAATTGTTAATGTAAGTTGTGAACAACAGTGGTCCCAGCACTGATCCTTGTGGAACACCACTTCCCACCTTCTGCCACTCTAAATAGCTATCCTTTACTCCCACTTTCTGCTTTCTGTCTTGAAACCAGCTAGCGACCTATTCCGCCACTTGTCCTCTGACTCCACAGTCTCTGACCTTATCAATTTGTCTATTATGGGGCACTTTATCAAAGGTCTTCTTAAAATCCAGATAAATAGCATCTTCTACACTACCATTGTCTATTCTCTCTGGTCTGTCCTCAAAAAAATCAATAAAATTTGTCAAGCAGGAATTTTCCTTTTGAAATCCGTGCTGATTATTCATTGCCCTATTTCTCATTTCTAGATGTTCTTCTATTCTAGCCTTTAGTATTTTTCTTACCACTGAGGTTAAGATGACTGGTCAATAATTCTCTGGGCACATTCTGTTCCCCCTTCTTAAATATAGGAATCACATTAGTGGTCCTCTGGAACTATACCTTTTTCTAACAAATTATTAAATACGAGTAACATTGGGCAGAATTTTCTGCCTACCAGGCGGGCGGTCCCAACCCAATCTCCGGTGGGCTGGGAGCTGATCCCTGCTGGAGAAGCGGGCCCCGCTGTCATTTTAAATGGGCGGGCCAATTAAGGCCCGCCCGGCGGGAAGCGCTATGCACTTCCTGTGTGGGCGGGGAGGGGGATTCCCCAAATGCAAGAGTGCGCTCTTTCGCGCATGCGTACGAAAGAGCGCACATATCCCTGAGGCTAAGTGCTGCCTCAGGGAGACCGCTGAAAGTTGTACAAACATTAAAAATAGAAAAATAAAAAAATCCATAACATGTCCCCCTCATGTGACAATGTCACAAGACATGGGACATGTTAATAAATTTCACTAAAGCTTCATTAAAGTTTTTTAAACCCGACATGAAACCTCACCTCGCCGGTGGATGACGTTTCATGTATTTTCAGAAGCCCACCGGGGCTCCTGGCCTGCCCACCAACCTTAAGGTTGGATGGGCAGGTCCTTTAATTGCTTTAATTATCCTCTCAATTGGCCATTGACAGGTTGGCAGGCGCACAGTTGATTTCGCTGAGCCTCCGCCTTCCTGAAAATTTAAATGGGGCGGGGTGACGTTGGGGGGAACCCCTGATGTTATCCTGTGTCGGTGAGCAGGCCCCGCCCCCTGCTCGTCGACGGCAAAATTCAGCCCATTAGCTCTGCTCTCTCTCCCCTAGATTATTTTAAAAAATATGGGTGCAATCTATCTTGACCAGGAACTTTATTCTCTTTGAGCTGATTTAGTTTATTCAATGCTCCCCCTTTTTTTTTTTTACTTTAAATGCGCCTACCACATCACTCTTCTCATCATTCGATGTCATGCCTACCTGTTCTACCTTCCTGGTAAAAACGGAAGCAAAATAATTATTTAATATTTCTATAATGTCTCTATTGTTACCAGTGGCATTATCCTTTCTATTGCTCCGATTTTTCTCATTTCCTATGTTATTGAATTACTTTGAATCTATAGTGTGGAGATGTGGTAATGTACTATGTTCATGAATGAAGCATAAAAGACAGTTGAAGCATAAAAGACAATTGTTACTAGAAAGCTATTCAATATTTCCATTATCAATATCCACCTATAGTACATTTAAAGCTCTGATTTTGGCATACAATTTGTACACCAAACACAAAATAGATTTCACACTTATTTCCTGAGCCATGATTTTTACACTACATTAGCTCTGAAATTCCCAATCTGTCATACCTGAGTATCATGCATCTGTGATACAGTTAATTATTAATTTTAATTTTTTTTTTAGTTACCACCTTATGTTATCTCTAGTTGGTTGACTCTGCCCATGTAACTGAGTCACTGAATAGTCTTCTGCAGGCAGTCTGTTAACTGTATTTAGTTCCTTCCTAACAAAGTGTAGATCTAATTCAAACTTCAGTATTTTTAAAATATTATTAACTTGCTTTAATAAAAGCAGAAAAGGCCAGAAATGCACCGCAGTTTAATCAGAATCTGTAGAGAGCAAAAGTGGGTTAGGATGTTTGGGTGTGTACTCTCCATTAGAAACAGAGACTGAAACATAGACATTTTAAAGTAGCAAAAATGAAGAGAGAAAAGGACAGAGAACTAAGAATTATAGAAAAGAGGTAGGTTGAAAGATCTGCACGCTACTTTGTAACAAGCAGTTACATTATAGTTGGATAATGCAGTGACATGAAATTAAATCACAAAATTCAAGCAAGACTGATGAATTTTACAGCCACAAGACAACGGAAAGCACTGGTCCATACCACAGACTCAGATCCTTGTCAACACCTGCTCTCTGATAAAATAGTCTCCAACCCAAGAGTGAACAAGTCTTCACCCTCCCCTTAAGCACAGGCAAAGTCTCCCATACCAGAACACTCACCGCTGTGATGAAAATAAAGGATATAGCTACAATCTGAAGTACTTATTTCTGTCTTCAAGCCAAACGTTTGCAGAAAAATGGGATACTCTTTTTGAGCTTCTTTGGCCTCAGTTTTAACCCACCCCCAACACCCGTCAAAAGGAAGAGGGTTAAAATATTTGGATCACGTAACCATCAACTGGTTGCATTCCCAAACAAAAACAAAAACAGAATTACCTGGAAAAACTCAGCAGGTCTGGCAGCATCGGCGAAGAAGAAAAGAGTTGACGTTTTGAGTCCTCATGACCCTTCGACAGAACTTGAGTTCGAGTTATGGTTGCATTCCCAGTTGCCATTATATTTACGATGCTGATGCAGGCCTTGGATGAGGCTTTTGCTAAAAGCACAGGAGGTTACTTAAGATTTAGGAATCATGGCTCAACAATTTCATTGGTGCTGTAAGATATTTTTAACCTTGCCACGGTGTCGGGGGAGGTGGGGGCAGAGTCATCCAATTCTCTCTCCTCCTCTGGCTGTTGGGGACTGTTTCCATGGATCCCCAGCTTCAGCCTGTCATTAAATTCCTACTCTCAGCTGGGTGTCAGGCTGCACACAATGGCAGGGCCTCAGTAAAATAATTAAGATTGACAAGCCTCCACATCCCCAGCTTTGCCGGCTTCTTCATTCGCTCTCGGGCTCCCCCGATTACTCTTCCCACCTTCCTGCCGTTCGAACGCTGTAGGAGAACAAAGATGGAAAGGTCATAGTGGGAATGGGCTGACCATAAGTTGGCAGGCCACAGAAAGGAATGGTTCATGCTTGTGAATAGAGGAGGGTGTTCAATGATGTTGTCACCTAATCTGCGTATGGTTCCCCATTGTGGAGGAAACTGCATCATGAGCAACAAATATGGCACACTAGATTAAATTAAGTGCACATCAATGTTGACTCTGTGGAATGAAATAGGGAGAATGTGGCATAATCCAGAGGTGCAGGCTAATGTTCTGGGGACAAGAGATCAAATCCTATCATGGCAGCTGGTGGAATTTAAATTCAATTAATAATCTGAAATTGATAAGTTAGTCTCAGTGACGGTGACCATGAAACCATTGTTAATTGTTGTGAAAACCCATCTGGTTCATTAATGCCCTTCAGAGTAGGAAATCTACTATCCTTTCCTGATCTGGCCTACATGTGACTCCAGAGCCACAGCAGTGTTGTTGACTCTTAACTGCCCTCTGAAATGGTGTAGCAAGCCACTCAGTTGAAGGGCAATTAGGGATGGGCAACAGGTGCTGGCCTTGCCAGTGATTCCTACATCCTACGAAATAAATTTTTAAAAAGTGTGTCTGTGGCTCTAGACAGTGATATAGGAGAAAGTAAATATACAGGAGTTATGTGTTCTTTGTATGGAAGAATTCCAAAGGAAGAGAAAAAAGACTTGTGTCTCTTTTGCACCTTTCATGACCTCAGGATGTTTGAAACTGCTTTACAGCTAGTGAAGTACTTTGGAAGTCTGGTCGCTGTTAAAATTGTTACAATCCCCGTAGAGACTGATAACTTCCTTTAAAAAAAAGGAATCCCTTTAACACCAATGGAAAGAATCAGTAGACAAGATTTAACTTTTTAAGACTTTTCCCATAACAAATAAACTAAAATCAAGAGAGACCAAACAATAATTAACAGGCAACATACATCAAACTAAGGAAAATGTAAATTTTGCATTGACTAACACAACCAAAAATATGCCTTATGAAATGCTTTTACTTCACGCCATGCTTCTGGCAGATATTGTAGCATTAAAGGAACAGTCTCTGAGTCACTCTCCAATGGATGTTTACTTCTTCCTGCCACACCAGGTTGAAATTTCCAGTGTCCTTCAACAATTGTTCCACTTCTTGAGTTTTCTGGATCCGATTCTCACGAGCAAGGCAGAACTCAACAACTCCCCATTCCTTAAATCTTTAAGATCTCGTTTTGTTCTGTTCCCTTTCTTTTGAACAGAAACTGAACCCTTTAAAATTTTCCTGCTTGGTCTTTAACAGAAACAGTTTTCCCTCCTTTTCCGCAGCAGGAGTCTTTGTCCCTACGTCTCAGCAGCAGCTTCTCTTCTGTTCTATATGCTACTGTGAAAGGTGTTAAAATTAGTCGGTGGGTTTCTATTTGAGTTTCTCTCCCCATGGTAACCTGAAATCACATGGGCACTTCCATAAACTGAGGTGTTTATCAGGAATTCACCATCCTGCTTTACTGAACTTTTGTTTTACCTTAAATGAGACATTTTAAAACACATTCACCTTGTAAGGTTCAGCATTCATGCCATAATGTAGATAACACATTGCTTATGCCTGCCTTCGTCGAAATGGTCCACGTTTTCCAGAATGTCATCATTAATCTTAATCTTAATTGATGAGGGGAGCAGGTGTTGTGCTGTGGGAACTGGTTCAAGGAGGATGTTAGTTTTCCATGTGTTTAGTGAAAGGCCCATTTTCTCATATGCTTCGGATAAGGCGTTAACAATGACCTGGAACTCAGTTTCTGAGTGAGCATGCATACTAGTGTCATCTGCATATTGGAGTTGAATGACTGAAGTTGGAGTGGTTTTGGTTTGGATTGAAGGTGGTATAGATTGAACAGTTTCCTCTTTTCTACTGTAAATTATCTCCAGGCCTGTGGGTAATTTGCTGGAGGTGAGGTGCAGTATTGCAGTAAGGAAAATGGAAAAGAATGTTGGTGCAGTGTCAGCCTTGTGTGATCCCCTGTCTTCACTGTGATAGGGTCTGTGGTGGTCCCATTGGTGAAGACCACTGCTTGCATGTCATTATAGAGTAGGTGGAGGATGGCGACAAATTTCTGAGTGCAGCCAAATTTGAGAATGCTTCATAAGCCTTCATGGTTGACAGAGTCAAAGGCTTTTGAGAGATCGAGAAGGTCGTTTACAGTAGTTGGTGCTGTTCTTTGCATTTTTCTAGGATCCACCATGCAGTGAAGTCCATGGTGCTTCTCAATGGGCAAAAATTGCATTGTGACTCTTAAAGGATCTCTTTGGTCTCTGGGAGGAGGCAGTTGCGGAGGATCCTTGGAATGATCTTCCCTGTGGCAGACAGAACAAAAGAAGGGAAGAAATGGAGCAGGAGTAGACCACATGGTTTGTCAAGCCTGCTCCGCCATTCAATAGGATCATGGCTGATCTTGGGTTTTAACTCTACTTTCCTGTCTGCTTTCCATAACACTTAACACACTGAGAGACCAAAAATCTGTCTATTCCAGCCTTAAATGTATTCAATGATTTGAGGCGGAGTTCCAAAGATTCACAACTCTTTCAGTGATGTAGTTTCTCCTCATCGCCATCCTAAATTATCAGCCCCTTATCCTGTGACTGGGCCCCTGTGTTTTAGATTCTCTGGCTAGTAGACCATTAATCCTATAGAATTTTGTAGGTTTCGATGAGATAATCTCTCCTAAACTCCAGAGAATATAAGCCCAATTTACTCAGCCTCACATCACAGGAGAACCCTCCCCTCCCCTCCCATCCCCTCCCCTCCCCTCCCCTCCCCTCATCCAAGGGACCAATTCCAGATTTTTTTTTTATTGAAATTGAATTCAAATTTCACCATCTGCCATAGTGGGATTCAAACCCGGCTCCCCTGGGTCTCTGGAATACTAGTACAGTGACAATACCACTATGCCACTACCTTCCTACTAGTTACATGCTCAAAAAACTAAAACAAATTTGTCAAACAGGATTTCCCTTTAGTAAAACCATATTGACTTGTTCTAATCATACAATGCTTTTCTAAGTGCATTGTTGAGACTTCCTTAATAATAGATTCCAGCATTTACCCAACGACTGATGGCTAACTGGCTTGTGGTTCATTGATTTCTCTCCCACTCCTTTCTTGAAAAGCAGTGTATCATTTTCCAACTTCCAATCTGATGTGACAGTTCCCAAATCTAAGGAATTTTGGAAAATCATACCTAGCGTATCCACTATCTCTGCAGTTATCTCTTTTAGAACCTAGGGTGTAGGCCATTAGGTCTTGGGAATTTGTTGGGTTTTAGTATCCTTAAGTTTCTCCAACACTTTTTCTCTGCTGATATTAATTTCCTTAATTTCCTCACTTTTTAGCCCCTAGGTCAGTAAATTTCTAGTATGAAACTTGTGCTTCTACTGTGAAGACAGACACAAAATATTTGTTCAGTGCCTCCGTCATTTCCTTATTCACTATGACAATTTCTCTTGCTTCTGCTTCTAAGGGACCAATGTTTACTTTGGCTGTTATTTTCCTTTTTATATACTTGTGAAAGCTATTACAATCTATTTGTATTTCTGACTAGTTTACACACTTTTCTTCCCCCCCTTTTATCAGCTTTCTGGTAGCCTTTTGGTTTCTAAAACACTCCCAATCCTCAGACTTGCTTCGACTTTTTTGCAAGATTGTAAGCCTCTTGTTTCAATCTAGTATTATCCTTTACTTCCTGAGTGAGCCACGGATAGGTTTTTCTTGCTGAGTTTTTGCTTTTCAATGGAATATATTTTGTTAACAATTGAATTGTTTCTTTAAATGTCTGCCATTGTTCATTTACCACCGTACCTTTTGGCCTATTTACCCAATTCACCTTATCCAATTCTCCCCTCATACCTTTAAGTTTTTAGGGGGTATTTAACCTCTGAGTCCACGTACTCAATATTAATTTGTTCTTTTGAATCTTCAACCATCACACAATAGGAGACAGTGATGTAACTCAGGAAACTTTGATAAGTTATAAATTAATACTTATCACAGCAGGACAGCGACTTTACAGGCATACTACGATTCTTGCTTCCCGGTTCAGCTTTTGAAGCAGGTCAACACTCAGTTTTCTCTCTCTCTCTCTCTCTCTCTGGAGCCTTCTGATCTTCAGCTTTCAGCTGACCAGCAGTCTTCAGTTTCAAATTCAATTTCAAACTTGGCATGTGCTTCAGTCAGTAAAAGCTGCAAAACAAAAACAGAATTACCTGGAAAAACTCAGCAGGTCTGGCAGCATCGGCGGAGAAGAAAAGAGTTGACGTCAACTCTTTTCTTCTCCGCCGATGCTACCAGACCTGCTGAGTTTTTCCAGGTAATTCTGTTTTTGTTTTGGATTTCCAGCATCCGCAGTTTTTTTGTTTTTATCTCTGAGTAAAAGCTGCTGCTTATTAACTCTTTCCAAGCCACAACCCACAGCGTGATCAATGATATTGCATTCTGATTGGCCTAAATGAGGCAAGGCTATTTTCTAATTGGCTGAAGGGGTGCATGATCAATCTGTGATTGCCTCCCCAAGGGTGATGGTCATCGATTGATATCACTTCCCACTGTCCTCTGACTGGTTTCTTAAAATGCCAATTACTTGTAGGACTATCTTCCTCATTATAGTTTGTTTCTGTTATTCTAATGACTTTTTCCTAAGATAAAAGGATGTTTTATGATATCTTCTTTGCCCATTTGTTTAGGATAGGGGAAGTATGTCGTCATGCCCTCATGAATGATACCTGGAGCTCATCGTCTCAAACTTTGCTTAATTGGTGCAGGTTCCTCACTAAATCAGAACCTTTATCAGTGACTGTTTTTAGAGGCCACTTGCTAGGTGATGTTTCTCTGTCTGTGGCTGTTGGTAATTGAAATTAGTTACTTTACTTTAAAAACAAAGGATAGAATGGAAAAGTTGATTATAACCTTGAAACTATGTAGACCTGATACAGAAAATTTCAAAGTACTCATACAAAATATTACAAAATCGGTGATACTTAAAAGTTATACATAGTGTGTATGAAACATAAGTGCATAGCAATAATCAGTGTTTAAAATGTAAGGTAGTAAAGTCTCCTTATACATTCAGTTAACACAGAGTCTTGAGTGATAAAAGTCTAAAAGGATTTCAAAAAAATTACGAAAGGACTACAAAACTAGTCACATACTGTTACAGAAGTTAATTCTAATACAAAGAATACATTGTGCCGAATGAAATTGCTTTCTTTTAAAACATTACAAATTAAAAGTAACTTAATGTAGAATACAGCTGTTGTTATTCTTACCCTCCTCTCTATACAATAAATCTCTCCTAACTTTTATTTGCTGATAATACCAGGTTTTGATAAGGTTTTACGATGTGGCGGGGTGTAAGCTTGCCCGTTCAACCTTGAAGGCAGCAAATCTGTGATATGGAGATAAGTATAACAGGGGCCTTTCATCAGTTGTTCTGTAATAGACTCACTAGTAGGTTACTTCATTGTGCCTAAAATCCCATGGTACCTTTCTCTGTCAAATGAGACTAAGCAGAGTCACATGATATTAAATGCTGAAGTTCTCTAGTGGTTACGATTTAAAAGGATAATATACCATAAAGTTAATTGATTAATGTAGTTTGATTATGTGATCTAAACTAAAGCTAATCATTTAACATCAATTTCCCTACATACCTATGTAATTGGCTTTGTTTAAGATTTTTGTTTGTGATTGGAGCATTTCACTTTCAACTTAACATGGAATTCAATGGTATGATCACTATTTTCCAGTGGATCTTGATGACTACTAATTATCTCTGATTCATTACCACAATGCTAGATCTAAAAATAGCTTTATCCCCAGATGGTTCCACAATGTATTGCTCCAAGAAACTGCCACAAAAATATTCCACAACTCACCTTCTAGATCAGTCTTGCTATTTGATTGTCCCAGTCTATATGAAGATGAAAGTCCCCCGCAATTATTACATTGTCTTTGTTACAAGCCCTAATAATTTCTTGTTTACTGCTCTCCAAAGGTGTAACTAATGTTAGGGGGCCTGTATGCTACTCCCACCAGTGTTTCCTGACTCTTGCTTTTCCTAATTTCCACCCATACTGTTTCTACTTCATGATCTTCTGAGGCCAAATCCTTTCTCTCAAATGTCCTTAAATCATCCTTTCCAACAAGGCTACTCCTCTTCCTTTGCCATTCTGCCTGTCTTTCCATAATATTGTGTATCTTGGAATATTTATTTCCCAATCTTGATCACCACGTAACCATGTTTCTGCAATGGCGATTAGATTAAGTCATTTACCTCTATTTGTGCCATTAGTTCATCCATCATTGCAGATGCTTCAACAGCAAGGAGGCTCCTGTTGTTACAGTAATCAGACATGCCTCTCTTCTTGAGTATAGTCATGATCACAACGTCCCTGCAATTCCCCACCATGCACACCTCTTCCCAGATAAGTGATATGAGATTGAGCAGCCATGCCAAGAGTGTTTGGCAGCGGTTTCATTGCTCCAGAGACTTTGTTGTTCCTCAACTATCGAATGGCTTTTTCAACTTCGCTCTGGGCTGGGGTGGCGCCAAGGCTGAACCAGACAGGGTATGGGGAATGGAATTCAGGACATTCAAGTCAAAAACAGGGTCTTGGTTGAGGAGTTCTTCAAAATGTTCTCTCCACTGAGCACCAACTGCCTCACTGTCCTTGATGAGCTCCCTCCCATGCTTGGCTCTCAGTAGGGTGGGCTCTTCAGTGCTTGGGCCATAGATGGTTTTTATAGCACTGAAAAACTGTGCATGTCATTGTTGTCCATCAGTTGTTGGATCTCCTGTGCACTTTCTCCCCACAGTTTGTTCTTTGTAGTGGGTTTTATACTGTACCATTGCCTTGAGATGCCTGT
The DNA here is from genome assembly GCF_017639515.1 of Carcharodon carcharias. Classification (NCBI taxonomy): domain Eukaryota; kingdom Metazoa; phylum Chordata; class Chondrichthyes; order Lamniformes; family Lamnidae; genus Carcharodon; species Carcharodon carcharias. The sequence continues at coordinate 8,267,624 of NC_054479.1, forward strand.
AGAATTGATGCTTTTCTCTTGAGGCATAGTTGTTTCCAGTCTGCAAAAGCTTTGCGTTTACACTCGATTAGGAACTATATCCTGTATCATAAGCAACAACATTCACCCTGTGCCAGCTTGACCTTCAGCTGACTGAGGGAAAGAACATTTGAAAATCAGGATCTCAAACCCTAGACTAAGGCATAGTTTACCAGACAGCAGTGATATCCAAGCTCCTATATGCTTTGGAGACTCGGAAAACTTACATAAGGCACCTCAAAGCGATGGAGAAGCACCACCAGTGGTGCCTTCACAAAATCCTCCAGATCCAGCGCCAAGAAAGGCGGTCCAACAGTAGCATCCTCTCCCAAGCCAATGTGCCTAGCATCAAGGCGCTAATCACTCAAAACCAAGCTCTGCTGGGCAGGATGTTGTTTGTATGCTTGACAGCAGACGCATGAAGTAGCTACTCTACTCGAACTCTGTTACAGCGGGACACTCCCAGGAAGACAACAGAAACACTTCAGTAATGTCCTCAAAGCACCCCTAAAGAGGTGCCAACTCGTGGAACTCCCTGGCTTGTGACAGACCAAAACTGAGAAGTCCCATTCGAGAAGGCACCAACTACATCGATAGACTTTGTCGGGAACATACAGAGGCAAAGTCGAGGCATTGGAGAGAACCACAAACCTCCTAACAACTTTCTACCTGACCCTCCAAGCGTCACTTGCCTACACATGGCAGAGTGTACAGATGACACATTGGATTTATCAGCCATCTCAGAACTCATCGAACTAGAATAAAAGAATGCCGTCCTTGATCCTGAGGGACTGCCTAAGGAGGAGGAGGTAACACTACAGCCAGTTTGCACACAGCAAGCTCCCACAAGCAGCAACCTGAGAATCGTCAAATAATCTGTTTTTGTGATGTTGGTTGAAGGAGTAAGATTGGCCAGTTCTCCCCTGCTCCTCTTTGAAATATTGCTATGAAATATTTTGTGTTCACCTTAGACAGCAGATGAGACCTTGTTTAATGTCTCATCTGAAAGATGGCACCTACAACAGGACTGCTTATAAGAACACCAGGATTAAAGTAAAGGATACAGGCAAGCCCAGGAAGGCAAGAGTCAAGGATAGTCTCTGTAAAGGTGAAAAATGGGTGTGAATTGGAAGTGTAGTTAATGAACTTCTCAATCAGAGCAAAAGCAAAAAACAGTGCCAATACAATTGTCATTATAAAGGAGGAAAAGTATGAAGACCTGAGCAGGATTGGAACAGAGACTGTTTTTTATGTCTGAGCAGACATAGCTTGAACCCATGAGAGTTCCCAGAGCAACACCTTTTTCCTGGAGGAAGTGAATGGAAGTTAAAAGAACTTTTTCAACGTGACAGCGAGTTAATGCAGGTCGGAGTAAGGTGGTGGGTTGGGACTGGCTGGGCCACTGTTCAGACAAGAAGAGAGAACCTGGCCTAATGAGGGATAGAAGTGTAGAGAGAACTGGGTATCCATAGTGAAAAGGATACAGTGGAGACCAGAAAGTCAAATGATGGAAAGCATCATTTGATTCACAGATACAGATGGATGGGGAATTAATTCAGCCTAGATCAGAAGAAACTAATTCAGTTAGCGTGGAATAGGCTGAAATAGTCTTGGTTGTGTATCTGATGGAAGGGGCAGAAATTGTAAAGGAGTTAGGAGTGGGCTGTGTGGCTTTGGGGAATAATGAGATTGGAGGCTTTGTGGATGGAGATTTCTGGAAAAGGTGTTATCAATAATGCAAAATACTAGAAATATGGAAATCTGAAACAGAAAATGTTGGAAACATTTGTAATGTGACCTAACAAGTTAACGTTTCAAGTGTCGACCAGAACTACTGATGATTATCTATCTGGGATATGATGGCTTGGTTTTCAGTGGTGGAATTGTGGTCTAGATAACATAGGTTTGCAAAGGAAGTTATAGTTCAGCCTTGGAGAGAGCTAGAACTGAAAGACCAGAAAACTGCAAGAAAGGGATAGATGGGGGGACAAGAATTTTGGAGCAAAGTTGAAACTGGACGTATTGCAGATATTGAGCAGTGGTGATTTGGGAGTCGATCTTGAAGTGACTCTATTTTCAATATGAATTTGATTTCTCTGGAGCCACTAGAAGTTTATATTTTATTGAGAGAGACAGACTTGCAAAGCTAGGAAAACGTTGTGGAAGTTCTAGCAATATTGCAATCTGTGGAGGGAAAAGTAGGTGGGGAGAGTGCTATTCTGACACCATTTTTTCATTTTTGTGTAATCTCTTAAGGTGAATTTTGTTGAAAAATCTAGTTGCAGAGATCACAACAGAGCTTCTACCTTGAAGGCCTCCGAGAGAGTTTTTTGATTGATCCAAGAATTTTTTCAAGATGGTGGGACTGACATGTATTTTTTGTCTCTCAGATTTAAGGTTCATTCAATGTTGTTTCCAGTCATCCTCATGGGGAATGATTTTGATTGTTTTTGAATATGTTCACTGACTTTCGTTACAGGCAGCTGGAACTGAACACCAGTTTCATAAAACACAACTCTGTTGGATACCTCATAGGTAACATAAATGCTTGTCTTTCACCATTACCACACACTAGTTTGGAGTAGTGGCTTTGGCTGCAATGTTTTAGAAGGTGATTGCACTTCTTAAGCGATTCAGCTAATAGGGGAAATAAATGAAGCATAAGCAAGTCTACTATGGCCGTATATGTCCCAGTAACTGTCAGCACAGAATTATTAGAGTTTCCACTATAGATACAACTGCAGAATGTGGTTTGGTTTTATTAGAATTTGAGGATTGCTTTATATTGCGTTGGATCTAACTTCGATGATGTATAGCTGCTCTTGCAATACACCGTGGAGTAATGGGAGGTGGGTTAATGCCAATTACTTCCTATTGTGTTAGTTGTTCTGTTGTTTGGGAAGTGGGTATCAAGAACAGCTGAACAGATTCATGATGCCTTCCCATGAGGTGGGTGAGGGAGAAAATGTAATAGGTTCTTCCATTCTTCTGTGCTGAGACCACTTGCATGTATCTGCTTGTCAATTTGACAAATCACTGGGAGAAGCCTGGGCACAGAATACCATATTTCTCTCTCAAGGAGAAAAATTAAATTGGGATCTGAAATAATTTTATTTCAACATTATTAAATCAATCAAAGCCGCCCTCTCCAAAACACACTACCCCACTCCCCTCACAACCGTCCTGGAATCTCAGGAGTTTACAACACAGGAGGCCATTTGGTCCATTGTGTCTGTGCCAGCCAAAAAGAGCAATCCAGCCTAATCCCACTTTGCAGTTATTGGTCCGTAACCCTGTAGCAACTCCCCTTTAAATCCGCCTGTAAATTACCTTAAATCTATGCTGCCTGGTTATTGACTTCCCTGCAAAGCGTAATACATCCCTCCCTTCCACTCTATCCAGTGTCCTCATAATATTAAACTCCTCAATTAAATGTCCCCTCAGCCTCCTCTGTTCCTGATGCAGCAAGTTAATCAGTGAATAGTTGAGCCAGAGAGACAGAATAGTACCAGATTCAATGTGTTCTATGTTGAATTTGTTGATGTTTCCTGGTGCACCAATGGAGGCATTACAGTTCACCTCTGTGTCCCTGTGTTAGGGAAGTTTCTTGCCCCCGATTGCTATCTATCAACTTGCTGGAAGAGCATGTCTGTGTTCATGGGATGAGATGGATTGTGCCTGTCTGTGATCTCTGTTTCCATGCCCTGGTTCTTTAATAGCTGACTGCATCCAGTTTCCCATATAGTGGTAATTTGGGCCTGGTATCAAGAATTATCCAGTGACCATGGAACCCAATGAGGAACTTATCCTTAAGGAAGGGGGGGGGGAAAGAAAATGAGGAAGTTGTCTACATGGATATACTTTTGCTTTGCAGACCAATCAAGTTTTTGTTAGATTAATTGATGTTTCCAATTACTTACTATGTATAGCAGACTTGCATTACCCCATTAATGCCAGGACAACAAACTGTAGCTGTAGCCATTTGACTAAAGCCAGCTAAACATTGGAATCAGCTCTGAAAGATCCCTTTTAAAGGCCAGTGAAGAGGCTTTGAAATTAATACTTCTACTTTAGTTCTCTCACATGCCCCTTCCCACCACTTGGTCCCAAGCTAACCGAAATCATAAAGTGAAGAATAATTGATTTGGTTTCTGGTTAACTTCTCATTTGACTGACTTTATCGTGATTCTGATAACATCAAGATGACCCCAGTAGCTAGGGTAAATTTTTGAGGACTGGTGTTTTATACTTGTTTGCCTCAGTTACTTGTGGTCACACCACAAGGGAAAGATAATTTCAATAATTAGTTTTTTTAAAAAGGCTTCCCAATCGGAAGGAAGTGTCACTGTTGTAAAGCCAACAACATGATTTTTTAACCAGCTTTGCCACGCAGTTTCGGAAGCCTGTTATTTATGAGATCAATAGAAGTTATGTGTCATGCAAGAAAGAGCAGCCCATTTCTGTGATTCAACAACCTGCTTAGCTGGGTTATCAGAAGCTGAAACAAATAGTTGTCATCTATGAAGCCTCAGTTAAACTGCTCTCTGAGCAAAGGAATTGAAGTGCTTTGTATAACACTAAACAATGCAGCTTATTTTATGGAAGCACAGAAAAAAAGTGTTTGATGCCTTGAGTACCTTAGAGACAATGAGAAATTCTTGTAAATAAATTCTTATTGTAGGAAAAGGAATTAAAAATAAGCTACTGAATGTTGCCATTAATAGTGCATTGTCCTACTGAGGAAGTGAGTGATCAAAATTCAGAGAGCATGCAATATTTCCAATAGCTAAACTGTTCTCATGTCCTTGACTATCCCCCCATTCACTGCAGTTTTTCTGCAACTTCTTTCCATTCTGCTGTGCCAACTGGGTACACCCAGTCTTCTGTCAATTACAAATTTGACTTGACTGTTTGAAAAAAAGTTGCATGCACTTGGTTGATATTGACTTTTGGTTCTGTGCCCAATCTGTTATGCACCCCATCTTGACTTGCTGGAGCATTGTAGACTGTTGCAATGAGGAACAGGTAATTTTTTTACATCCCTCTTTACATTGAGAAGTTTCAACCTTTTCCCCCAGCAGAAAACATGCGTAACACAGGGCAAGTTTTGCTTGAGCTATTCCTCTTAACATTCAGTCAGAGAAGAAATGTTGGTAATAGTTTCAGATACAACTCTTTCTGGTCTAGCTGGGAAACAAAGTATGAAGGTAAGCAACTTGTCAGGGAGGGCAATAGGGACACAATTGTCTTAGTATGTTTCTGCAATATTTTGGGTCAGTTGTACATGTGTTACCTGAGGATAGCTAAAATCCCTTTATAAGATGTCTGATGAAGTCTGTAGTTGAAAGCTGTTTGCATTGACTGTGTTTTGAAAGTCTGTATTTTTTGAGACATCCCTAACTGAAAAAGAAACCAAAACTCCAGGTCTTTGGAAAATTTTGGAACCTTTGATTCCGGGCCGGGACATCAGATTTCTGAGAAATCAGTCTGTGGAAGCTGACTGGGGGCTAAAAGCATGAAGCTGAGATGTGAATTTTCAGCCAGTAGTCAGAACAGTTACAGACAGGCTGTGGAGAGTAGTGCTTGATTGAGACAGCTAAGGAAGAAAGTTGTGGTACAACTGGAAAAGAAGACCAAAAAGGCTGGTTCTGTGTACAGAGCAGAGAAGGAGCTGAAGAAGTGTGTCTTTTGGTGGAAATTCCACCTGTGGAATTCAGGTGGAGTAAAGCTGGTGTTGGGTGCTTAACTCCTGCATAAATAAAGGGACTGAAACGCTACCTTTGGAAGACTGAATTTTGAGGAACCCTCTCCTCTGGCTGAGATTAATGCTATATATGCTGAAAGGACTAATTAAGAAATTTGAGTGATCTATCTTGTTATATTTACTATTTAAAGTATAGTTTATGGTTTATATTGGATATAATTTGCCTATTAATTCATGCTAAATTTATGTTGATTTTAGTTTGTTACAGTAAAAATTCTAAAAAGTGGAATCTTGCCCATATTGGTTTATTCTGTTGGGGTCATTTGGGAAGTTCGGTTCATTTACATTATTGGCCTCCACAGGCATTGTAACAGATGAGAGTTGCTTGATCACCAAAATCTGGAAAAAAAATGACGATGTTAGAACAAATTTTGTTGAGACTATTTTTCTCAGCAGAGATTGTGGTGGAAAGGAAATTGGAGTACAAGTCGACTTGTGTTACTGCCATGTATAATTTAGTGACATTGACAGTGATCTGGCAGGAAATCACAGACACCCTTTTCTGAGCATTGTGGATGACCAGAGAGAACCTAAAATCATTGCAATAAATCAATTTGCATTTCCAGCAACTAAATTACAGTTTCTTAATCTGTCTCCTGTCATAATTCATTGCATATACTCCTTTAGGAACAGTTAAAATCAGATTCTCTCACTGTAGAATACAGGTTTCACCAACTGTCTTGCTAAAATACCTTTCAAACTCTTCCACTGCTGAAGTTTTAATGCCCCTATTCCCCACAGTCCCCTATTTACTGCAATTGTAACCAATACTTCTGGTTGTCTTCATGCAGTTCTGCACTTTGCATATGATTTGTAAAAAACACGCTCTGGCTTCTGACATTGTTATGTCATCTAGAATCCCACGGACTCTCGCTTCATTGTTCTTTGAGTTTGTTTTTGGCTTTTTCATCTGGATGCTGCCATGGTGATCTATACAACATACAGCTTAGTTCCTCTCTATACCACTCAGAGATTAGTTTTATGTTTAGTACTTTTTTGATGCCTCACTGTAACTAAACTCAATTTCCTTGCACAACTAGGAGTAGAAATGCACTTGCTGCCCTGAATCTGCAAATGATATTGATATTGATATGATAGAAAAGGTGAAATTGGAGGCCAAAGAATAAAGCCTTTGTGACTTTATTCAGTCTTCCAGTACTACATAGCTGAGCTAGAAACCTAGTTTAAGGTTTCTGTTAAGACTACTGTGCAATCAACTATAAAAAGCCTTAGAACACTGACACAAAACTATTGATCTGCTTGCTTTCCTCCTAGGTCACTTCTCTATAGCTTTTTATAGCCCATTACACAGTAGCCTTAACACAAGCCTCAAACTAGGTTTCAAGGCCAAAAAGGGAATTGCTTGGCAGTCACATTGACATAGATCCTTTCCAAAGCAGCATGTTTATGTTGACCAGCTCACTCTATGAAGTATTGTGGATGAGAACCAGTGTGTGAGCTGTTCTGTGCTGAACTACTGTGTTACCACTGCAAGGGAGATTTGTCCACATAGTCAAATTTTTGTCAACCTGAATATTTTAGTACAGTATAATACTGCAATTGTTATCATAGTGGTCCAGTAAATGGATGAGATGACTTCTAAACTGTCCTATTTACAAATGTGTTTTTCGTGAATCAACACCATAAAGTAGTTACTTGAACTGACCATAAGCTCAAATAAAACTAAGTTACCTTAATTTAAGATGCTGAGTTTTCAGATTAGGGACAACATGTGGTTCTCAGGCCTCAGCTTGCATACACATTATACACACCATCACCTGTCTTGGGTGAAAAGTAAAATTGTGTCTAGTTAGATTTGCAAACAGTAAGACAGCTGTATCATTCTTTACATGTAGTAAGCCAATGTCCTGAATTGGCTTACAGAATATAAAGATGTTATTATCTATACTTCTATCATTTAGTCATCTGTTTGGATCCATTGATTCTATTTCAGGCCACCACCAGTAGCCTTTTTGATTATTTTCTCCACCTGTTCATGACATTTTAATCATCTGTCTTTCTGAACCCAAAGTCTCCTTGGACGGCCATTGTTTCTAGCTTTTCACTGTTTAGAAAGTGCTCTGTTCTGTGCTTTTAAGGTCCATGTCCATTCACTTAATCTATCACCTGCACACAGGTGGTTGTTATAGACCTCTGCACACATGGTAACATAGGCGGCTCGGGGAAAATTGGGGCTTGATATTGCAGCGCACTGTCTCCAGTGAATCATGACAAGGGAGACTTTCAGATGGTGGTGTTCCCATGTGTCTGCTGCCCTTGTCCTTCAAAATGGTAGTGACCGTGGGTTTGGAAGGTGCTATATAAGGAGGCTTGCTGAGTTCTTGCAGTGCCTCTTGTAGATGGTGCACACTGCTGCCACTATGCGTCAGTGGTGGAGGGAGTGAATGTTTGTGGAAGGAGTGCCAGTCAAGTGGGCTGCTTTGTCCTGGATGGTTACAAGCTTCTTGAGTGTTGTTGGAGCTTCATTCATCCAGGCAAGTGGAGAGCATTCCATCACATTCCTAACGTGCCTTGTAGACAGTTGGTTTAGAGGCTTTGGGGAGTCAGGTTGTGAGTCACTTGCTGCAGGATTCCTAGCCTCTGACTTGCTTTGGTAGCCACAGTATTTATATAGCTAGTTCAGTTTCTGGTCAATAGTGTAACCCCCAGGGTGTAGATAGTGGGGGATTCAGCGATGGTAATGCCATTGAATGTCAAGGAGCGATGGTTAGATTCTCTCTTGTTGGAGATGGTCATTGCCTGGTACTTGTGTGGTGTGAATGTTGCTTGCCACTTGTCAGCTCAAGCCTGGATATTGTTTGGTCTTGCTGCATTTGGACATGGACTGCTTCAGTATCGGAGGAGTCACAAATGGTGCTGAACATTGTGCAATCATCAGTGAACATCCCCACTTCTGACCTTATGATGGAAGGAAGGTCATTGATGAAGCAGCTGAAGATGGTTGGGCTGAGGACACTACCCTGAGGAACTCCTGTAGTGATGTCCTGGAACTGAGATGATTAACCTCCAACAACCACAACCATCTTGCATTGTGCTACGTATGACTCCAACCTGCAGAGAGTTTTCTCTCTAATTCCCATTGACTGCAGTTTTGCTAGGGCTCCTTGATGCCACACTTGGTCAAATGCTGCCTTGATGTCAAGGACAGTCACACTTGCCTCACCTCTGGAGTTCAACTCTTTTGTCCATGTTTGAACCAAGGCTGTAATGAGGTCAGGAGCTTAATGGCCCTGGCGGAACCCAAACTGAGTGTCAGTGAGCAGGTTATTGCTAAGCAAGTGCTGCTTGACAGCACTGTTGATGACCCCTTCCATCACTTTACTGATGATGGAGAGTAGATTGATGGGATGGTAATTGGCCAAGTTAGACTTGTCCTGCTTTTTGTGTACAGGACATACCTGGGCAATTTTCCACATTGTTAGTGTTGTAGCTGTACTGGAACAGCTCGGCTGGGGACGCAGCAAGTTCTGGAGCACACGTCTTCAGTACTACTGCCCATGGGCTTTTCAGTATCCAGTGCCTTCAGCTGTTTCTTGGTTTGACATGGAATGAATCGAATAGGCTAAGACTGGCACCTGTGATGCTGGGGAACTCTGGAGTACATTGAGATGGATCATCTACTTGGCACTTCTGGCTGAAGGTTGTTCTGAATGCTTTAGCTTTATTTTTTGCATGATGTGCTGGATTGCCCCATCATTGAAAATGGGGATGTTTGTGGAGCCGCCTCCTCCCATGAAGTGTCCACCACCCATTCACGACTGGATGTGGCAGGACTGCGGAGCTTAGATCTGATGTGTTGGCTATGGGATTGCTTAGCTCTGTCTATCACTTGCTGCTTATGCTGTTTGGCACGCAAGTAGCCCTGTTTTATAGCTTCACCAGGTTGACACCTCATTTTTAGGTATGCCTGATGCTGCTCCGGCATGCCCTCCTGCAGTCTTTGTTGAACCAGGGTTGATCCCCTGCCTTAGTGGTAATGGTAGAGTGGGCCATGAGATTACAATCTTGCTTCTGCTGCTGATGGCCCACAGTGCCTCATGTTTGCCCAGGTGTATTCAAAATCTATCCCATTTAGCACGGTGGTAGTGCTAAATGAAAATATATTGCCGTTGCTTCACTATTGCTGGGCCAAAATCCTGGAACCCCCTTAACAGCAGGGTGGGTGTACCTGCACCACATGGACATCAGTGGTTCAAGAAGGCAGCTCACCACCACCTCCTCGAGGGAAACTAGGATGGGCAATAAATGCTGGCCCAAGCCATCAAACCCCACATCCCGTAAATAAATTTTAAAAACACAACACGATAGGTATCCTCAGTGTGAAGATGGGACTTCATCTTCACAAGGACTGTGCACTTGTCATTCCTGCCAATTCTGTCCTGGACAGGTGCATCTGCGACAGGCAGGTTGGTGAAGGTGAGGCCAAGTATATTTTTCCCTCTTGTTGGTTCCCTCACCAGTTGCAGCAGACCCAGTCTAGCAGCTGTGTCCTTTAGGATTCCGCCAGCTTGGTCAGTAGTGATGCTTCCAGGCCACTCTTGGTGATGGACATTGAATCCCCCATCCAGCGTACATTCTGCACCCTCACTGCTTCCTCCATGTGGTGTTCAACATGGAGGAGCACTGATTCACTGCCAAGCAGGGGGGCAGTAGATGGTAATCAGCAAGAGGTTTCCTTGCCCATGTTTGACCTGATGCCATGAGACATCTTGGGGTCTGGAGTCAATGCTGAGTGTTCCCAGGGCAACTCCCTTTCAACTGTATACCACTGTGTTGCCATCTCTCCTGGGTCTGTCCTGCCAGTGGGACAGGACCTACCCAGGGATGATGATGGTGGTATCTAGGGCATAGCGATACTCATGGAAATATACCTTGCAGACAATGTCAGGCTGTTACTTGACTCATTGTGAGACAGCTCTTCCAATTTTGGTACTAGTCCCCAGATCTTAGTAAAGAGGACTTTGTAGGGTGGACGGGGCTGAGTTTGCTGTTGTTGTTTCCGGTGCCTAGGTTGCTGCTGGGTGGTCTGTCCTGTTCCATAAGTCAGATTTATCAGTATTAATAAGGTTTATCATAGTTGTATGGTTTATTAACCTAAGACAAAAAAAAATCAAGTTAATATAAGCGAACCAAAGTAAAATGAAGTTAAGTAAAGTTAAGCTATGGCACCTCGGTTGCATTGAATGCATGTTCTGTAGTATGTGCGAAGTCGTGGATGCTACCAGTGACCTAGATGACCATATGTGCAGGAAGCTGGTCTCTCTGTGGTGCATCTGAGAGGCTAAGAACTACTTGGATGCAACAGGTTAGGAGCATGGAGGCAAAAAGGGAATGGGTGACCGCCAGGACGTCCAAAAGAAGCAGACAGGTAGTGCAGGAGTCCCCGAGGTCCTGCTCGCTAATCAATTTTGCATTTTGGATGCTGGTGATGGTGTTGGTTCCTCGGAGAAGTGCAGTCAGAGCCAAGTCCATGGCACCACAGGCGGTGGCAGTGTGGGTTGGTGGGGGTGGGTGGTGGTGGTGAAGAAGAGAGGAAGAGCAGTCGTGATAGGGGATTTGCTGCAACAGACAACTGTTTCTTTGGCTCTAGACATAGGTTGCCTCCCTGGTGCCAGGCTAAAGGATGTTACGGAGCAGCTGCAGGACATTCTTCTGGGCCAGGGCGAACAGCCAGAGGTTGTGGTCCACAAGGACAAGATCCTTTCGACTCTCTGAAGAAGGGTCATACAGACTCGAAACATTAACTCTGTTTCTCTCTCCACGGATGCTGTCAGACCTGCTGAGTTTTTCCAGCATTTTCTGTTTTTATTTCCGGTTCACAAGGAGGTTTTCCCCTCTCCCAGGCGATTGCCTTTTGTTTCCCGGCTTTTCATTAATTAAAGCACTTTGCAGTTCAACACAAACTAACAACTCCTCGAGTACCATATAAGTCAGGTGATTTCTTGGAAGAGGCCTGCTTGTTGACAGTTCCAAGGTGGGTTATGATCTTTAAAAAAAAAATCCCAGGTTAGCATCCAGATCATGCCGTGTCCTCCCATTTTGTAAAAGAAAGCTTTCAGTCTTGAGATATATAATTCTAACAGTCACTAGAAGCTAGCATGCAGGTGCAGCAAGCAATTAGGAAGGAAAATGGTATGTTGGCCTTCATCACAAAGGGATTTGAGTACAGGAATAACGATGTCTTGCTACAATTATATAGAGCCTTGTTGAGACATCACATGAAGTATTGTGTACAGGTTTGGTCCCCTTATCAAAGGAAGGGTATACTTGCTATAGAGGGAATGCAACAGAGGTTCACCAGATTAATCCCTGGGATGGCGGGATTGTCTTATGAGGAGAGATTGAGGAGTCTAGATGTGTATTCCCAAGAGTTTTAAAAGAATGAGGGTGTCCTCATTGAAACTTACAAAATTCTTACAGGCGTGACAGATAAGATGCTTTCCCTGAATAGCGACTCTAAAACCAGGAGACATAATCTCAGGATAAGAGGTAGGCCATTAAAGACTGAGGTGAGGAGAAATTTCTTCACTCAGAGGATGGTGAATCTTTGGAATTCTTTCCACAGAGGCCTGTGGAAGCTCAATCATTGAGCATATTCAAGACGGGAATTGATACTTCTGCAGAATAATGCCATCAAGGGACATGGAGACAGTGCAGGAAAGTGGTGTTGAGGTACATATTAGCCATGATCTAATTGAATGGTGGAGCAGGGTTGACGGGCCAAATGGCCTATTCCTGTTCTTATATTAATGCGGCCATAACAAATTTACTGTTTTTTCCACTGTGCAAGACTTGCACATCAATATGAAGGAAGTATACACAGCAGCTATTGAATGGCCTCTGAGCCAGGTTGCGCCATCCCTCCAGACATATCTAGCAATGAGAGAGGATCAAGTCTGAGGGAACTGTGTTTTAATCCAAATTTGAGCAAATGGCGATCAACATAAAATGGACACTGGGTATATCAATGCATAAATGGAGAAAGATTGCGGAACTCTGTGGTACAGAGGGATTCAGATGTTCTGATAAATGAATAACAAAAGGCTTGTATGCAGGTACAGCAAGTGATCGGGAAGGCAAATGGAATGTTGTTGTTTATTGTAAGGGGAATGGAATATAAAAGTAGGGAAGTTTTGCTACAGTTGTACAGAGCATAGGTGAGACCACATCTGAAGTACTGCATAAGTTTTCGTTTCCTTACTGTTGATATGGTATATGATATGGCAGCTGGTAATTGCCGGGCTGACCAAATCCCTAAGGGAGACTTGGTCAAACTATCATAATGATTTGCAATTTCTATTTTTATTATGAGAAGGTATGTGTACTGAAGTCAGAAGTAAAGATTCCACTACCACTTTTGGAGATTTAAAATATTAAATTAAAACATTTATTAACAAAAGAAAACTTAACCACACAAGATTATAGTTACAGTTAAATTTAGTCTCACATTTCCCAGAAGATATCTACTTAGCTAGACTCACAAATAAACACCATTTCCAGGCAACAGTCCCTATATATTCTTAATCTATAATACATCCAGTAATATTATCGCAAGGTACCCACTGTTGCTATAGGGAAGATATCTCACAGGGCTTATTTTTCCCCCTCACTCGACAATGCAAATCTAAGACTTGTAACAAAACCTTGCCTTCTGGAACAACCAGATGCTTCTCTGGGGTGGGGGGTCTAAAGGCTGCTTCCTTCACAGGTCTGTCTACACACAGCACACTCTTCAAGTTCTCATGTGGCCAAACCCCATAGAGCTTTCAGTCTTTCCTTAAATGTTTTTTCTCTTCCATCTTTAAACCCATTGCTCTTAACTTTCTTTGGAAGTTACCTTTCCCAGAATATAAAAATCTTTCATGCTGTCTTTATGGAAAAATAAACTTAATAACTTTGAATTATTCACTTATGATCTTTGCTAGTTGTAAAACTTCCTTTTATTACTCTTTGAAATTCAACAGCTAAAAATTCAACTCAATCATTTAACTCCTAATGCAAATTCTTATTCATATTGTAGTTATGTATATCCCATCTTAGCTTGTCCGTCTCCACTTCAAAAAGATTGCTTATGCATCCATCCCTTTGATGATTTAAACCTTGCAGCCTGACTGTCTTCAGTTTAATTAAATTAGTCACACACACATTGCACACAAAGAAACAAAAGATTCACGCAGCCCCCACAAGTCTGCTTCACAGTATCCCACAGTAATATTGGAAGAATGATATTTTCTTTACATTACTTAGGATACAGTTGCATTGGAAGCAGTTCACTCGACTGATTCCTAGGATGAAGGGGTTATTTTATGAGGAAAGGTTGGACAGGCTGGCCCTGCATCCATTGAAGTTTAGAAGAATGAGAGTTGATCTTATTGAAACGCATAAGATCCTGAAGGGACTTGACAGGGTGGTTGCTGAGAGGATGTTTCCCCTTATGGGAGAGATGAGAACTAGGGGGCACAGTTTAATAAGGAGGAGTGAGAATTATTTCTCTCAAAGGGCTGTTAGCCTGTGGAATTCTCTTCCCCAGAAGGCAGTGAAGGCATCGTCATTGAATGTTTTCGAGGCTGACTTAGATAGATTCTTGATCAATAAGGGCGTCAAAGGGTATAGGGGGTAGACAGGAAAGTAGAGCTGAGGCCACAATCAGATCAGCAATGATCTTAACAAATGATGAAGCAGGCTCAATGGGCCAAATGGCTTACTCCTGTTTCTAATTTGTATGTTCATATCTATGTTTGTGTATCTACCTTAATCAATAATGCAATTCATATTTGAAACAAAAAGAGAAAATGCTGGAAAAGCTTAGGTCTAACAGCATCGGTGGAGAGAAAGAGTTAATGTTTCGAGTCCGTTTGACACAGACTCGAAAAGTTAACTCTGCTTTTCTCTCCCCTGATGCTGCTAGAACTGAGTTTTTCCGGCATTTTCTGTTTTTGCAGCTGTTGTTGAATTAAAAAACACATTGCTTCTCTTAATTAGCAATTTTATTTTGGCTCTTTGTTTATTCTTTGTGGGTGAAGCAGATGGAACTGACTTACCCTTGTAACTTTGAGGATTAAAAGGTTTGAGACATAGTCTACAACTATTTGCGTCACCTCTGGAAAATTCCACATTTTTACGTGTTTCAGTCACTCTTATTTATTTTTGTGGTTCTAGACTTGATTTTCTATGAGCACTCCAACTCTTCCTTTGCCAGCTGTAACCAAGTCAGATATCAAGCAGTTAATTTTTACTGCATTTACCAACATGGGGAAGTCTGGTATCAACTGATTCTGTCAAGCTATACAAGAAAACTCAAATGTGGTTTAGAGAAGGGAGCGATGTTTCTATAGCAGCCCGGCATGGAGTGCCCATCAAAACACTAAAATATTGCTGGATCAACTTCCCTGTAAAAAGCTCTGACATTATACTAATTGACTGGAATTGTATTTAGGTATCTGGCAGAATACTCTAAAATTGTTATCATTGTTCCAGTAAGGATGATGAGATGTGGATTTGGAAATCATTGAGCTGCAGCACTCAAACTTTAAATAAGTGGTATATCATTCCTGGAACTGTTATGAATAGAAATTAGTTATTATTTTCATCTTGATCTTGTGGTATTTTGGTAGTAGTTGGTTAATTATCTTGCAGCACTCGGTGCAGAGCAGTATTCAACGCATTCACAGGGATGAAAATTTAAAGAGAGGGTGGATTGATTTGACTGGGGCATGAATTTGTTGTGTGTATCTGATTAGGGATACCATCGTTGAATGTTTAAATTTCCTTCCTAATTAATTATCAAAAGATTTGCTCTTATGACGGTGTCCCTGTGCCATTCCATTCCCTTTAGCTGAGAGAATAAGCAGCTGGCCTTATTCCAGGTCTCTACCTCTGCTGCTGTTCAACTAGCAGCCTTGAGGTGTGTGATTTCAGCGTGACCTGAGATGACTTACCCAGCTGAAGAGAGGTTAGTGCTTGGTTTCCATTTAGCACCATTGCCCCACTACTTCCTCCTTTTAACAATTCAATTGGAGCAGAGAGCTCTGTGTGCTGAGTTGTGGGTCTAACTCCATGCAGATCTTGCCACTTGGTATAGCAGACGCACAAGGTCATTTTGTTACCAGCGTAACATTTCATGCTATACACTATTGTGTAGTTGGGCCAAATCTTTGGTGCTCGTTTGTGAATAACCAACAGAGTCAACTGGATGGGATGGGTTCGGATGTATTGGATAAATTCTGTAGGAATTCTGTGGGATGTGGGTGTGGCTCAGTAAACACTGCAGTCTGATCTGATGATTAAATGTTATGTTCAGGTCTAAATATTTCATGCAGATTAAATTATGCAAAAACCAACGAGTGACTCACTAGGTTTCTATTTCTTGTTGATTTCACATTGTAGTGATTGTCTGTGTAATCAGTTTCCTGAATGTGAGGCCAGCAGAAGATTGTGTCTATACATGCAATATTTGCATGTGCTAAATTAATGACATGGGGCTTGAATGTGGATAAATACAATGTGCTTGCTCTTTTAGAATACTCAAACATTCTTAACCAATTTCATCAAGTTCACTCCACTGTTTATTTCTTGCACACAAAAGAGCAGAATGAAAAGTTGGATTGTTAAGGAAAGAAGAGGGCAGCACAGACAAACCAGACCATGTCCTCGCCCTCATTCCCATCCACATTTACTCCAGCAGAAATTATAGGATCAGAAGTGGGAACACTGTCTGTTGTCACTCTACAGGTCAATTGTAGAACCTCAAGGGAGGAATCAAACGCAGCACCTTTTGGCCTGTGTACCTTAGTACACACCAGAAAGTGATGATTTCCAGTGAGTGGTCAGTTGTGTATGCATTCTTTGCAAAAACATTCCTATTGTCATTCCTGTCAGAGAATATCAACCCAGTTGTCATGAGCACTGGGGTGTTTCAGTAAATAAGCTTGATTTTAATTTTTCTCTCTGTCTGTGTGTCTGCATGTCTATAACAACAGGAGGTTTGGATTGTTATAAAATTGCTATTCAGTCTGATAGTTCAAATGGCTTTATGCTTTGCTCCTGTGGCTTGACATCACGTGAAACTCTTGATTGCATTACTACCGTGTAATATACTCCAAACCAGCAATTAGATGTAGACACGGTGGGTAATTTTCCTGGCCATGGGATCAATAATTCACACATGAAAATCAAAACTGCTGATTCACGTGGATGAAATAACACACAATTCTTAGTTTTCCAAAATTAACAACACTTGATGTAATGTACAGTTGTCATTAATTGTTTCTGTACTGATCCTGGGTCTAAGTATGGCTTTCAAAAGCTGAAATTACAATAATGGTCTTTGAGATAATTTTATAATATCAACAGACTAACTAACATTGTTATAAACATTTATTTTTGGTACGTTGTACATATTTTTATTTGATGTTGAAAACCATTAAGATGCTG
The DNA here is from genome assembly GCF_017639515.1 of Carcharodon carcharias. NCBI lineage: Eukaryota > Metazoa > Chordata > Chondrichthyes > Lamniformes > Lamnidae > Carcharodon > Carcharodon carcharias. The sequence goes on from NC_054479.1 coordinate 8,284,860, forward strand.
GGTGGTAATGACTGAGAAGATCAAATGTTTCACATCATTCTAAACCTTATTTCTGTTTGTAATGATTTGGGAACAGCTTTCTTGATGCCTGACTGGAAAATACTGTTTTGACAATGAGCTGAACTAATCCTGGCATAGTCTCCTGTAGAAAGCACAATGAGTAGTAACAGTGTTGAGAAGGCTAAAGCAGGTCAGAAAGCTGTTGCAACTGCTCTGTTCTTGGCACAATGAGATGTTATAATTAAATTACTAAATTATTTCCATAGCAGAAATAGTAAGTGTGCAGTGGCAGTGATAGGTTGGAGGACTTCAACTCTCATTGGTGACACTCCTCCTTATTAAATAGATTATTTTCACTGCTTATGTGCATGGCCTTTCATGTTTATTATGTTTTCCTGGTAGGACTGAAGCTTATCTACCAAATGAAAATGCATCAGTGGATGAGATGAACTTGCAAAAACACTGCATCTGACCTTTTTAACAGACCAGTAGCTGTAACAGTGTGCTGTCTTGATTAGGGATGTATCGAGATGCATTGCTGAGAATTAATCAATGTGCACATGGTTCCCTTAGCACTTGGCAGCCACAGACCATGTTTTCTGTCGTGTAAGCTGCAGGATAACACATGCCCATAATAAATTGTTAAATATATTGGGGAATGTCTGTGAAGTGCAGAGTCCAGAATACACGTTAGAGCCAACCAATGAATAAAGTGAAAAAATGTCAACTTACAAGCTTGTATTTCATTTAGCATGAGAAAATTTAAGTTTTCTCTTGGCCATAAAAGGCTGAAGCTAATGATTTTGTTCTGGGATGCAGTTTCATGGCTGACAGTAATCCTCCAGTGTCTCACCTGAGTAGTCATTATTTGCCTATGGGCTTTGTCAGTGAGTGTTGATAAAGTTTTCAACCACAGCCGGCATCACAGCCAAAGCTAATCCCTATTTACCTGCTTTTTACAGATGTGCACTTGCCAGCAAATTTCCTTCCTTTATCTGCATAATAACAGTGACGACACTTCAAAAGTAATTCATTGGTTTTAAAGGGTATCGCACGGTCCTGAGGGTATGATAGGTGGCAGATCAATTCAAGTTTTGTTTTACATGATTGAAGTAGAAATACTGTAAAATAGTTGTAAAATTGCCGGAACTTTATTATTTGCATCCAAATAAAAGAGGAATATATTGGCATTTCTTGTTTGGTCTCTGGTAATTTTCCTATTTCTGGGAATCATTAGCTAAATCTGCTTGTAAATGTTCAGTTTTTTGCAGACCACCCTCCATTTATTACAATAATAATATCTAGGAACCGGCTAATTATTACAGTGCTTAAATCCCGTTTAAGATGATGTTGATTTCAACTGTTGCACTGACCAGTAATAGGGCGCTCTATTGTATATCTTCATTCAGAATTTTTTTCTCCTGCCCGCCCCCTATGTGCTCCACCATGTGAAGCTGGCCATGAAATAATACTACTGAACAAATATTTCACCCTATTGACTCCAACTTCAGTGTAGGAAAAAGCGGTATCCGGATTTAAATGTTGTCAAATTGCATTTTTAGTCTTAAATAGGTCCAATAAGGCGTTCCCAAATCATTACAAACAGAAATACGTTCAGAGTGTTGTGAAATTCCGAAGCATTTTGATTTGTTTAATTCTTTCGTGGGATTTGTGCGTTGCTGCTAGGCCAGCATTTATTGATCATCCCTAAGTGCCCTTGAGAAGATGGTGGTGAGCTACCATCTTGAATCACTGCAGTCCATGTGGTGTAGCTATACCCACAGTGCTGTTAGGGAGGGAGTTCCAGGATGTTGATCCAGCGACAGTGAAGGAACGGCAATATAGTTGCAAGTCAGGATGTCCTGTGTCTTGGAGGGGAACTTGCAGGTAGTGGTGTTCCCATGCATCCCCTGCCCCAGTCCTAAATGGTGGAGGTTGTGGTTTGGAAGGTGCTGTGTAAGGAAATTTGGTGAATTGCTGCAGTGCATCTTCTGGATGGTACACACTGTGCATCACACAAATAAGAATAATGCCTGAAGGGTGGGGTGGGGGAACAGAGTGCCACAATTGTGGAAAATTAGGTCACTTCAAAGTTGTTTGTCATTCGAAACACTGACAACCTGTAAAAAGAGGGAGAAAATTCTAAAACAGAGCCACATACAAGAAGTGGAAGAAACACAAGAACAGGAATTAACCTTCCTAGGGGAGATGAATGACCCTGAAAACAAGCATTAGTGTGTTAAACTTGAATTGGATGGACACCCCATTTAAATTGGACACAAGGGCAGGGGTTTCTGTTTTATCAAAGTCAAATGGCTCAAACAGATTACATTGCGTCTATCCAATTACAGGATCCTGGAGGGATTACATTAAAAGTGAAAGGCCAACTCATGGTGAAGCTGAAATATAAAGATCGAAAAATCCTCAAACCTCTCATTACATTTAATGTAATGACATACATTAAAAATCAAGAATGCTCTCTACTAAGCAGAAAAGCATGCTTAAAACTGAACTTAATTTGTAAGGTGGACAACATTGCTGGTGAGAATTACAGCACTATATTCCAAAATGAATTCCCAAAGTTGTTTACAGGGTTAAGGAAATTCAAGACTGAGCATCACTTCACCCTACGAGCTGATGCTAAATCAATTTGCCTCTTTACGCTGAGGAAATTCCTTCGTATAAAGTCAAGATCGAAACAGAAAAGGTGCAGCGGCAAGGGGATATCTCACCGGTCAGAAAGCCAACAAAATGATGTTCAGGTATGCTTATGGTCCTAAAACCAAATGGCTCTCTAAGAATTTGGCTTTATCTCAACAAAACAAATCAGTGGAACACAGATCTACCCAATGGCTTCAGTGGATGAGAACCTCGCCAAACTAGCCAAGAACACTTCATTTCGCAAATTGGATGCAAAGAGTGGATTTTGGCAGTTGTGCTTGGCAAATAATCCAGATTACTGACCATGTTTATGATGCCACTTGGTCATTATTATTTCAATAGATTGCCCTTGGAATAGCATCTGCTGCCGAACTTTTTCAGTGAATAATGTCTTAACACTTTAGAATGTATAGAAAGAGTAATATGCCATTTGGATGACATACTGATCGCTGAGAGAAGAGAATGATCACAGGGTCAGAGTAGTCCTGAGAGTCTTACAGGATGCAGACCTAACACTGAATGAAAAATGTGAGTTCGCCAAACCCATGATCAATTTTCTAGGTCACTTTGTACAATCCATTGGAATCATAGTTGATCCACGAAAATGGAAAGTTATAAGAGAATTTCTGCAACCCAGGAACATACCTGCACTTCAAAGATTCCCTGGGATGGTGAACCAAGTAGGCAAGTTCCTACCGAATTTAGCAGAGGTCAACGAGCCCTTAAGACAGCTTTTGAGACAGAGTCAACAGTGGTGCTGGAATGTGGAACAGCAAAAGGCTTTTGAAAGGATTAAATAACTTCTAATCTCTTCTGAAATATTGGCACATTACAACCCAAAATTACTGGCATTGTAGTGGTGGATACATCCTCTACAGGTTTGGGGGAGTAATGTTTTAAGTTCAGAGAGGTGGCAAGCATAGACCAGTCTACCATGTCTCTAGGTCAGTAACAGAAATGAAACAACAATAATTCACAATAGAAAAAGAAGATTTTGCAACAGCTTGGATATGTAAAATATTTTCAGACTATGTTATGGCGTTTCGTTTCAAAATTGAAACAGACCATAAATCTTTAGTCACCATTCTGAACATGAAATAAATTGTGAATGTGCCACCCAGAATCCAGCAGTTCAGATTAAGATTGATGAGATATGACTCCATCACAGAGTGTGTGCAAGGAAAATGTCAAACAACAGCAGGCACACTGTCACAAATATCATCAGAAAAAACTGAGCAAGAAGATGTACGCTCCATCAAGGAGGTTGAACCATATATGTCCTTAATCACTCAGCATTTACCAGCTACTGCAAGAAAGTTGCAGGAAATAAAGCAAATCCAGAAATGAGATGAGAATTGTCTTCAAATGTGAGAATATTGTCTGGAAGGATGGCCAGACTATATCCCTGCCAGTCTGATACTACGCTAGTACTTTGAACAGCACGAGCACCTTACTGTTATTTGGCATGACAGTCTTCAAAAACTTCAACAAGGTCATCTGGAATTTTGAAGGTGCCATGTGTAAATTTGGTGGCCAGGCAGTACTCGCTCTAAAGAAGAAATCATTTCTAATTGTCTTGTGCCACAAGCAGCCTGGAACAAAACTCAAACCCAATATCACTATGAATGACCACAAGAGGGTAAAACAGCATGAGGAAGAACAGAGAAGCAACCAGGCTCAGGACTTTAATCACAGGCATGGAGCATGTGAGTTACCAGTGCTGAAGCGCAGGGAGAGGGTATGGATCCAAAACCAACAGAAGGCGGGCATAATCATTGAAAAAACTCCACAATCAAGATCGTACAGGGTTGAGACAGACCAGGTTATCATGAGGAGAAACCGCAGATCCCTAATATCCTTGGAGGGAAAACTAGTTGAAATTTGGGTTTACTACTCAGATGCTAATGAAGAAGAAGAAGAAGCAGAAGAAGAAGAAAGACTTACTACAAGCCCCACAGCCAGCCAGGAGAAGAACACTCACACCGACACAGCCACCCAGGAGAAGATCACTCACACCAACACAGCCACCCAGGAGAAGAACACTCTCACCGACACAGCCACCCAGAAGAAGATCACTCACACTGACAGACACCCAGGAGAAGAACACTCACACTGACACAGCCACCCAGGAGAAGAACACTCACACTGACACAGCCAGCCAGGAGAAGATCACTCACACCAACACAGCCACCCAGGAGAAGAACACTCACACTGACACAGACACCCAGAAGAAGATCACTCACACCGACACAGCCAGCCAGGAGAAGATCACTCACACCGACACAGCCACCCAGGAGAAGAACACTCACACCGACGGAAGGGAGAGTATAGAATACCCTGAACCCCAAAAAGAGAACAGAATGAGATCAGGGAGATTGGTCAAGGCACTCACACCATGTAAAGTCTGAGACTTTAGGGAGAGGTGTAGGAGGATGTAAATATGATATGGATAAAGACATGGGGGAAGACATAAAGGGCTAACATCAGAAGCATACGTGATGCTGATGTAATAATGTCAGACCACGTGACTGAGAAGAGACATCTGGAATGAAAAGAAGCTGCAACCTTGTGTAGAGATCTAAATCTGTAAATACTTGCTTTAAATAAAGAGTAATGGGTTTGAGAAATAACAGACTCGAGCAGCATACTTTGGGAGAATAGACAATCCCCAACCCGCCTGCCCCCATCGTGCAAACTAGACCCCGACCACACAATGCAACAATTTTGGGCTGAAAGTGCTTCAGTGCTGAAGCTTGCTCTTCAGTTAAGCTACTGGGGAAGTTAAGGTGCCCACCGAATACTATTATAATGGAATTACAGCCTTCCGGACTGAATATTGAATTCAACAACTTTAGATCTTGAACTCCCTCCTCCATCCCCACCCCCTTTCTCTTTCTTTCCCCCTTCCTTTTGTTTTTTCCAATAATTTATATAGATTTTTCTTTTCCCACCTATTTCCATTATTTTTAAATCTTTTATGCCCTGCTAGCCTTTCCACCCCACTCCCACTAGAGCTGTACCTTGAGTGCCCTACCATCCATTCTTAGTTAGCACATTCGTTTAGATAATATCACCACCTTCAATGCCTCTGTGTTCTTTTGTTCTTTTGTCTGTGACATCTTTTGATTATCTGCTCCTATCACTGCTTGCTTGTCCCTACAACCACACCACCCCCCTACTTCTCTCTCCTTCCCTCCCCCCCACCTTAAACCAGCTTATATTTCACCCCTCTCCTTAGATTCACTTAGATCTGTTGAAGGGTCATGAGGACTTGAAACGTCAACTCTTTTCTTCTCCGCCGATGCTGCCAGACCTGCTGAGTTTTTCCAGGTAATTCTGTTTTTGTTTTGGATTTCCAGCATCCACAGTTCTTTGTTTTTAACTATTATAATGGTCACTGCCACTTTACACAGAGATATATCTATGTAGATGGCACATACCCCCTGGATCTACTTTTAAGGACAATGTCAAACAGTGATAATATCCATTGGCAATGCAAATTGTCAAGCTGGGAATTCAATGTCTAATGGGTTTACACCGCCCCTTGTTTTGGTAACAGAAGCTCCTGTTACAATATGCAGTTTGGTTTTGACTTGTCATTTACTTTTTTTTAAATTGCCAATTAGGTGTTTCACATTGATTATATTCTGAGAACCAAATGTAATGTTTAATTTTACAAAAATAAGCAGATGGAATAAAAATGTAAAATGGTTAACGGCTCCATGTAGGAATTTGTGTTTACAGCAGAATACTGCTTTTAAAGTTCAAAGAAGCCTAAGGCAGTCTTTTCTATCTGTACCAGTAGCTGCATTTCTGTTTGTATACTTCTTTGTTTGATAGTTCACTTACTACAGTGTAAACAGCTTGTCTTCCTTTCAGTCTGCAGCCACAGTAATCCAAAGACTTGTTTACACAGGCGCATGCTGGGGTTACACATACTGAAGTTGATTACTTGCACATGACCTTTGCTCCAGTTACAATTATTTTGCATTGAATTAGCATCCTACACTTTCTAGACATTACTGACTCCTGCTTCAGTACATGTTTAGAGTTGTAAACTGCTATATGCACAGTAAAGCCAACAAACCTACAGCTCAAATAAAAATCATTGGCAAAATTACTTGATTATAAACCTGGATCCAGTTTAGCGCTCGATAGGAAGTTAGCTTAGCATTAAAAGCAGTAAGAAATGCTATTTACAAGACAGTAGATAACTGTTGAAGTCTTGCTTTTCTCCATTCAATTAGTTCCATTTGCCTTGTCGGTTCTTCTGAATGAAACAGCACAGATATTGAGGAGGATATGCATGTGGGGCTCCTTTATTATTGACCAGATTTTGATTAATGCATGTTGGATGAATAGCATCTCTGGGCCAGCTGATTATAATGTGTCATTGATGGTGGCTGAAGAGCAAATTTTAGTTCACACTGCTGTCTTAGCAACTGAGGAAAGGGAAGGTGGGTGTGGGAGAAAATGCATGACAGTGAAAGACGGGAAGAAAGCTCTATGTGAATGCTCGGTGGATCAGTGCAGGATCCAGATGTCATTGTCTCAACCTTACCCACATTGCCAGTTATTAATGTTGAGGGTTAGTAAACTGTTGCACAAGTCAACTCATGACCTCAAAACAAGTTAAGCTTATGGTGAAATTTATTCCACTATATTTGATGTTTCCACCAGACCACTACCACAGAATGTGGAGTCTCTCTCTCTCGAGGGGATTTGAGAGATTGTTTAAATGAGTTAATAGCTCCACAGTTTCTGCTGCCAGGCAACATTATTTTAAAAAGTTCCTGTACCTTTAACTCTTACTGTGGCTGTGATATAGGCAACAAAGTATATTGTGAGCACCTTTTAAAATATGGAATGAGAGGATGCTTTTCCAAGCTCACTTTTAATTAGCTTTCTTGTGTGCTGTTACTTGGTGATGGAGGAGGTTATAATGTACATGAGTAGAAATGTGATACATGAACCACTTGACCTCCTAGTTATCTCTCTAATATTGGATTTAATTTACAAAATCCAAATTTTAATGCTGCTCTTGAGGCAGTTTTTCTTCGGATCCTCTGTCGAGTTATATTTTCCAGTTTTAGTGAAGTTTTCTCAAATTCTGAAGGAAAGCTGGCTTGGTGAAATTACTTTGGTATTGTTGTAAATGTACCTCCTGTGGAGCCATACAACATGAACTTGACAGCATCTGTGTGATATAAGCTGTGTCCTACCTTGGTGTCGAAGTAGGATTAGAATTGATTTGGGAGAGATGATAATATGGAAGAGAAATTAGGGAATTGCTTCCATTAAAATGAAAGTTACCTTGTTAAGTGGCTGCTTTGTAAAAGAGAATCTGACATCATTTGGGCATAATTCACCAGGAGCCGATTCAGTTCATGCATTAAAGGTCAAATTCGTCATCATAGTGTAGAGATATTGCAAAATACAGCCGTCAAATGAAGAGCGAGCAGTCAATGAAACCAGCAAATGAGGGAATGAAGCTGAGTTCTCTTTGTCTAAAGCAACAGAATCCCAGAAGGCACTGGTAAGATATTAGCATGAATAGAAGATTCGTTAGCTAACAGGAAACAGAGTATGGATAAATGGGTCATTTTTGGGTTGGCAAGATGGAATGAGTGGAGTGCTGCAGGAATCAGTGCTGGATCCTCAACTATATTCAATCTATTATCAACATTTTGCATGAAGGTGCTAAAGATATAGTAGCTAAATTTGCTGATGATAAATAGGTAGGAAAGTAAGTTGTCAAGATGACAGAGTCTGCAGAGGGATTTAGGTTAAGTGAGTGGGCAAAAATTTGACAGATGGACTATAATTTGTGTAATTGTGAACTTGTCCATTTTGGGAGGAAGAATAGAAAAGCAGTATATATTACCTGATTGAAGAGAGAATGCAAAACTCTATGGTACAGAGGGATCTAGGTGTCCCGGTACATGAATCTCAAAAAGTTAGTATGCAGGTGCAGCAACTGTTTAGGAAGGTAAATGTAATGTTGGCGTTTATTGCAAGGGAGAGTATAAAAGTAGGGAAGTTATGTCACAGTTGTATAGGGCATTGATGAGACCACATCTGGAGTACTGTATACCGTTTTGATCTTCTTACTTAAGAAAGGATATAATTGCATTAGAAGCAGTTTCAAAGAAGGTCCAATTGACTGATTCCTGGGAAGGCAGGGTTATTTTATGAGGAAAGATTGGGCTTGTATTCATTGGGGTTTAGAAGAATGAGAAGTGATCACATTGAAACATGTAATACCTGAGGGACTTGAGAACGTGGATGCTGAAAGGATGTTCCCCCTTGTGGGGGTGTCTAGAACCAGGGGGCAGAGTTTAAAAATTAGGGGTCTCCCATTTAAGCTGAGATAAGGAGAATTTTTTTCTCTGAGGGTTGTTAGTCTGTGAATTTCTCTTCCCCAGAGAGCAGTGGAGGCTGGTCATTGAATATGTTCAAGGCTGAGTTAGATAGATTTTTGATCAGCAAGGGTATCAAGGATTATAGGGTAAGACAGGAAAGTGGAGTTGAGGCCACAATCAGAACAGCCATGATGCTATCAAATAGTGGAGCAGGCTTGAGGGGCCGAATGGCCTACTCCTAATTCTCTTGTGTCTTGTGAAACTCCTTTCTTTGGGCTTGTACTTCTGGCAGAGCCACTGCTTGACAACACATAATAAACACTTCTCATGAAATATGAATACAGTGCTTTTTAGCTGTGTATTTTGGGTGTAAATGAGGTACATGGGAACAAAAGCATAGAGTTTGTTTGGTTCTGTGGTGCAAAAGTGCCCCCTACTGGACAAGTTTACTTGTAGCTTGATCATCTTAAGAAATTGCATTACAGCAGTTTGGAAGTTTTTTTTCGACATTGCTTTCACTCACATGACAAACAGACTATTCAAAGTAAAATCCATGTGGTCTATGTGTAGCTCAGAAGTTTAAACAAAATTTGAGAATAGCAAATTGTTCATAGCTTGGGAAATAATGCAAATTATCACCAGTAGGTTGAATGTAAAATTACCAATGTTCAAGCTCTTGATTATTTAAAAAAAATTTAAATTCCATTTGGTAACTCAAAACCATACAACTTCGACCATTGATAGAGTTCGGAGTTTATTTTCTACCTGACAATCAGTTGTGCCACTACCGTGCAATAATATTGTACTCTAGTAAAGATACTTAAACATAATTGCAGAGGGCATGGCTGAGATACCAAGTACTTTGCATCCTTCTTCTGCAAGGGACAAGATACTGCCAAATGCATAGTAAAAGAGGAGGTAGTTGAGATACTAGATGAGCTAAAATTTGATTAAGAGATGGTGGAGGCTGGATGTACTTAATGTTGATAAGTCACCAGGACTGGATGGGATGCATCTGAGGATGCTGAGGGAAGTAAGGTAATAAATTGCAAAGTATTTCCAATCCTCCTTCGATACCAGGGTGGTGCCAGAGGACTGGAAAATTGCAAATGTTACAATAGCCTTATTTTAAAAAAACAGAATAAGGATAAACCCATCAACTTCAGGCCAGTCAGTTTAACCACGAAGTTGGGAAACCTTTTGGAAACAATAATGGAGAAGTGTAGGTTAAATAAGGAAAGCCAACATGGATTTGTTAAAGGCAAATCGTGTTTAACTAACTCGATTGAGTTTTTTGATGAGGTAATAGAGAGGATGAATGAGGTAGTCCGGTAGATGTCGTGTACAGGGACTTCCAAAAGGCATTTTCAAAACAGACTTGTGAACAAAGTTGAAGCTCATGGAAAGGGTCCAGGCCATAGATTCAGTTTAGTGATTCTTTTATCATGTTTTTCTGAAGTGCCCTTTAATTTAGCTCTCAGAATATTATGGTAGGATTTGCACACCATATTCAGCTGAAATTTAAAAAATTGTTTCATGGCCTTCAGAAATTACTGACTATTGAGCAGATGATGATTGACACAACAGAGTTCATATTCAGGACAGTTTCTTAGAACAATACGTTTTGGAGCTAACTAGCAATCCGGATATTTTAGACCTGGTAATGTGTAATGAGATGGATTAATTAATGATCTCAAAGTAAATGATCTTCCATGCAAGAGTGATAATAGCATGATAGACTTTCACATTCAATTTGAGGGTGAGAAACTTGGGACTGAAATTAGTGTCTTAAACTTAAATAAATGCAGTTACAAAGGCATGAAACCAAAGTTAGCTGAAGTTCAATGGGAAAATAGGTTAAAAGGAAAGATAGTAAAGAAGTAGTGGCAGACATTTAAGGAGATATTTCATAACTCTACAAAGATGTATTCAATTGAGAAAGAAAGACTCAATGAGAAGAATGTGCCATCTGACAATAGCTACGCAATTTAAGGGTGGTACCAGGGTAAAAGAAAAGGACAAGAATGCTGCAAAGATTAGTGGTAGACCAGAAGAGCAAAATTTTAGGAACCAGCATAGAATGACTCAAAAAATTAGAGAGGGAGAAATTATAATATGAGATGTAAACTAGCAAGAAATGTAAATACAGAGTAAGAGCTTCTACAAGCATATAATAGGCAGAGGGGAGCTAAAATGTTGTTCCCTTAAGAGGGTGAGATTGAGGAAATAATGATGAGAAACAAGGAAATGGCAGAGACTTTGAACAAGTTTTTTTTTTATCTGTCTTTACAATAGAAGACACAAAAAGTATCCCAAGAATAGTAGGAAATCAAGGGGCAAAAGGGAGGGAAAAACTTAAAGCAATCACTATCAGTAGAGAAAAAGTACAAGGAAAACTAGTGGGACTAAAGACTGACAAAGCCCCTGCACTAGATTGCTGGAATCCTGGGGTCTTAGAAGAAGTAGCTACTGCATTGGTTGTAGTCTTCCAAAATTTCCTATCTTCTAGAAATGTCCCAGCTGATTTGAAAACCACAAATGTAATACTTCTATTCATGAAAGGAGGGAGACAGAAAACAGGAAATTATAGACTAGTTAGCCTAACATCGTTCATTGGGGCAAAAGCTGGAATTCATTATTAAGGCATTAGCAGCAGGACATTTAGAAAATCTGAATACAATCAAGCAGAGTCAACATGGTTTTATGAAAGGGAAATCGTGCTTGACAAATTCATTAGAGCTCTTTGATGATGTAACAAGTAGTGTAGATAAGGGAGTAACAAAAATGTAGTGTATTTAGATTTCCAAAAGGCACTCGATAATGCGCCACATAAAAAGTTATTACACAAGATAAGAGTTTGTGTTCGGGGTAATATATAAACGTGGATAGAGAATTGGCTAACTAACAGAAAATGGGATAAATGGGTCATATTCAGGTTGGCAAACTACCAGTGAAGTGCCACAGGGATCAGCGCTAGGGCTTCAACTAATCACAATCTATATCCATAACTTAGATGAAGGGAGTGAGTGTGTTGTTGCCAAATTTGCTGCAGATACAAAGATAGATAGGAAAGCAGGGTGTGAGGAGGACAGAAAGAGGCTGCAAAGAGCTAAGATAGGTTAAATGTATGGGCAAAAATTTGGCAGATGGAGTATGATGTGAATGTGAGGTTGTCCACTTTGATGGGAAGAACAGAGTTTAGAAGCATGAAACATTTAAGATGCTGAAAGGATATTTCCCCCATGGGGGAATCTGGAACCAGGAGGCACAGTTTCAAAATAAGGATCTTTCATTTAAGATGGAGATGACAAGGAATTTCTTCTCTTGGCTGAGGGTTGTTAGTATTTGGAATTCACTACCCAAGAGAGCAGAAGAGGCTGGGTCATTAAATGTATTCAAGGCTGAGCTAGACAGATTTTTGATCCACAAGGGAGTTTATGGTTATGAGTTCAGACAGGAAAGTGAAATTAAGGCCACAATCAGATCAGCCATGATTTTATTGAATGGTGGTGCAGGATTGATGGGCTGAATAGCCTGCTCCTCTTGCTTGACACCTTGAGTGCTTTTGAAAGGGGCAGAAGAAAGAACAGTTCATTAAAAAGATAATTCAACTTAATTTTTGCTGGTCTTTTTAACAGTCAGGTGTTTAATACTGGCGTGCACATATGACAGCCCGGAAGCCCTGGCTATCTAGACTGTGAAGCTTGAGCAACTTAGTTTCTGTTTCCACATAAATCACTTAACCTGTTAGCTTTTCATGTTTCAATGGAGCAACTAAAAGGAGAAGAGGAGGTAGAAAGATAGAGGGGTTAAGGAAGGTAATTCCAGTGTTCAGGGCTTAGGCGGCTAAAAGCACTACGTATAAGTTTTTAACAATGAGCTGTAACTTCCGAGCTCCACAGCATCGTAATGGAGGGGATAGCCAAGAGATGTGCTGGGGAATCCCCTTCGTAAGTTCCAGATAAGGTTTGCATGTCAATTGCCCAGAAGTGCAAACTTCCTGTGGGCAATTGCCCTCTACTGGGAACCATCTGAAAATGCAATTAAAATTGCAAACCTTGGATCGTTCCAACTGGGTTACACCATTAGTTACCCAGAAAAAGTTAGAATGATTAAAACCACTCCCAACTTATGAGTAACTATTGTACAGACCCACACTGACACCCCCACAGGACCACCCCCCCATCCCCCCTGAACCCCAGGGGTCTCCCCCCACCCCTACAACTACTCCCCCCCCCCCCCCACCCCATCCCCCCCACTGGACTCCCCCAAGGGTTTCCCCCCATCCCCGACTACCCCACCCGCAGCCAACTCCCCAGTGAGCTTCCCTCACTCTCCAACTACCCAACCCCCACTTGATTCCCTCCACCCACATGGGACTGCTCCCCTACCCACCCCAACAAGCCTGACTCTCATCCCCTCCATCTCTCTCTCTTCCCCCCCAACCAACCAGTGCCCGACCTCCTCCCCCAACCATCCACCTCCCCGAGCCTGACCTGACCCAAAGCCACACCCCCCACCACCACACCCCAGACCCGACCAACTCCGCCCCGTCCAATTTCCTCCACGCCCAATCCCCAAATCCTATCCACTTAGCTTAGACACTTAACCTTCTCCCTGAGATAAAAACAAAAAAACTGCGGATGCTGGAAATCCAAAACAAAAACAGAATTACCTGGAAAAACTTAGCAGGTCTGGCAGCATCGGCGGAGAAGAAAAGAGTTGACGTTTCGAGTCTGTCGAAGGGTCATGAGGACTCGAAACATCAACTCTTTTCTTCTCCGCCGATGCTGCCAGACCTGCTGAGTTTTTCCAGGTAATTCTGTTTTTGTTTTAACCTTCTCCATGGCCTGTCAAGGACCTTTAAATTTCAATGGACCTTTAAAGTTACCTGCTTTATGGCAGCTATTGCTGCAATAAAAGGGGGGTGGCCGCCTTCATTTAAACTCTCCACTTCAATGCTAGGCCCTGGGGATGCACTGCACTGTGTGGATCTTTCCCAGCCTGAGTCGGAAGATTGGACAAGATAGGATTGAAAACAATTAAGTTAAGAAATTGGGCACGGAGTAGCAATCCGATGCTGATTGCAGCTCCGAGGAAGTTCGGGCACATTGTTTCCTTTGCTTCCTCTCCTGAAGCTGGTGATTCACTGTGGTGGCATCTAGTCTCATGGGTGTCACCAGATCTCTGTTACTTAGCCTGGTTGGCAGGGTTTGACGAGTGGAGTCCCACAGGGGTCTGTGCTGGGGCCTCAACTTCTTACAATTTACATCAGTGACTTAGATAAGGGGAGTGAAGACATGGTAGCTAAATTTGCAGATGACACAGAGATAGGTAGGAAAGTAGGTATGTTGTGAAGAGGACATAAGGTTGTAGATGGATATAGATAGGTTGAGCAAGTGGGCAAAGATCTGGCAAAGGGAGTTTAATGTGGGAAAATGTGAAGTTGTTCACTTTGGCAGGAAGAACAAAAATGCAGAGTATTACTTAAATGGAGAACGGCTGCATAATTCTGAGGTGCAGCGGGATCTAGGTGTTCTAGTACATGAGTCACAAAAAGTTAGTATGCAGGTACAGCGAATAATTAAGCAGGCTAATGGAATGCTATCCTTTATTATGAGAGGGATTGAATATAAAAGTAAGGATGTTATACTTCAGTTATACAGGGCATTGATGAGACCGCACCTCGAATACTGTGTGCAGTTTTGGTCTCCTTACTTAAGGATGTAAATGCATTGGAGGTGGTTCAGAGGGGGATTACTAGATTGTTACCTGGAATGAGTGGGCTGTCTTATGAGGAAATGTTGGACAGACTGGGCTTGTTTCCACTGGAGTTTAGAAGAGCGAGGAGTGATTTGATTGAAGTATATAAAATCCTGAACGGCCTTGACAAGGTGGACGTGGAAAGGATGTTTCCTCTTGTGGGTGAGTCCAGAACTAGGGGGCACTGTTTTAAAATTAGGGGTCGCCCTTTTAGGACAGAGATGAGGAGGAATTTTTTCTCTGAGGGTTGTGCGACTTTGGAGTTCTCTGCCTCAAAGTGGTGGAGGCGGGGTCATTGAATATTTTTAAGGCAGAGTTGGATAGATAGCTTCTTGTTAGAATCACAAGGGAATCAAAGATTATGGGGAGTAGATGGGAATGTGGAACTCGAAACACAAGATCAGCCATGACCTTACTGAATGGTGGCGCAGGCTTGAGGGGCTGAATGGTCTACTCCTGTTCCTATTTCTTATGTTCTAAATTTCTCCTACTCTTTTGGGGGGGGAAGTCTGAGGCCAACTGTCATATGCCTGAGCCCAGCTCAAATGATCAAACATGGCATAGAATAGGGATCAAAAATTGGACCCATCTGGTCTGTACAATTTACTACAAAAGCAACAGTTAATTTACCACTAATGACCCATCTGGTAGCCAAACATTTGAACATCTGAAATTAATGGAAATTCAATGGATTCACAATAATGGGCTCTGGTTGACCACTAGGTTTGGATGTTACAAACCTGGGTTTTTCTCTATATGATCCATTCAGCTGCAAATGTAGAGCTTTTGGTTGTCTGCATGCATAACATTTGAATATTCACAGTAGTTCAAGCTAAAAGAACTGCATAAACTTTGGGGGAAACAAAAGTTTTGTCATTCTTTTCTCAAGCTGTACAATTCCATAGGTAAAAATAGTTTGAAGGTTTTCATGGTGAGAGAAGTAACATTGTGTAAGATGATTTTATGGTCACTCCATGTAATAGTTGCTCTGAAAAGAGCAGTTTTTACCTTAGAAGTGTTCCTTGGAAGAACAAGAGTCAGCCTCCTATACATTGGTTTCACCTCGCACAGTCTACACATATACTTAAATTGGCAGACATACAAGTCCAACACAAGTATCTAAGAAGCTCCACTCCATCGTTCATACCCACAAAGAAAAGAAACCAGCTCAGAGCAAACTACAGCATACCATGCGATTGCAGACTCATCTACATTGAGGAAACAGACTACACACTAGACCCGAGGAATGTCATATCACAGTGGATGCTTCAAACACAGTGGATGTGACAGGTCAGCTATTGTCAAACACACTCAAGCTAATAACCACCACATGCAGTGGTCCAATTCTAGACTTATCTTATCCTTCATGCCCTGGCATGCAAAGCTCGTCACAGGGAAGCCATGGGGATCTACCAACATTACCCTGTCCCCCAAGGCAGCAGCCATCTTATCATTGGCATCTGGCTACCCTTACTTAAGAAACACATTACCATCCAATTTGTACAGTCGACCAATCAGCAGCAAGAATGCACCAACAATAGCGTGACCAATCAGCAGTAAGATCCTGTCCATATTCCTCTCCTCCACTATATATGACTACCTCTTTTACCTGTTGCAGTCATTCATCCAGACAATGGGCAGAGTATGCTGCCTGGGAAGTTGAGCACTACCTGTTCTTCAACAAACTCTTTTAAGCTAACAACTGCTGTTTTCAGGGCAAATTTTAGATGTGTAACTGTAAAATCATCTTACTCAATTCCATAGGTTTTGACCACCCTCCAGTGCCTGAACAAAATTACAATTTGTTGGGGAAGTGCAACTGAGTACAAACCTGCCATCGTCCAACTTCCAGCAGGGTCGTCAAATAACAATCAAGAGTGAACCTGGATGACTGTTACCCTCTTGCTAAGAGCAATTGTAGCGATTCGTTAATTTAACACAGGCTGGAGGCTGAATGTCAGCCTACCCTGGTTCATATGGTTCAGCCACTGCCGAGGTAAATTTGCTGAGCCACCACTAAGGGGAATGAGAATGAAACTGGATAAATTTAGGTGAAAATCTGTCCAGCTTCCTGAGTGGGCATAGTTCAATAAATGCTAATCATCTAGATTAAAATTTAATTATCACTCATTTTCCATTTAATTTATTAAGTGAGATTCTCGCTAACCAGAAAGTCTGGCTTTACACTAATGGAGGTAGACCTCACCCATGCTGCTTGCTTTCGATGAGGAGTAGGGGTGAAATTCACTTCAATTAACATTAAACTGACCCTCAACCCTTAGACTTATTGGAAAAATTATCTCCATCCATTCATCACAGTGGGATAACTCATTAAGATGCTATTCAAAAAAGGGTTTTTCCTTTTGTGTTAAACATTTGTAAAAGTGCTGCATGACTCTTCTTCATAGGCAAGCTGGTACTTACTGTACTAATGGGATCTTGTACACAGTGAAAGTTATGGAACATTCAACCACAACATTGGAACAATTTATTTTTCTGTGAATGTCTGCACTTATGTTTCTATGTCAGGAATTAAAATATGTTTTGTTCAGCAGTACAGAATAAATTCAGTGTCTTCAGATAAATACTGAAATGTTCTGATATACTTTATCATTCAGGCACTGTCAACCTTTGTGAACGCTGGGAAGGAATGGCCACTAACAGTTAAAGCCGCTAATTTTATCCAAAAATCATACACAAATCAGAATAAATGCAGTGGAACACAAAAATGCTTTCTGAATCTGCCTCATCAGGGAGAGGGTTCTGAACTTTTTACCTTTAGTCACTGATCTGTGCAATTGGTAACGGTCTCTCGGCTTTAATATTGCCACTGCTGATCAAGGCCTGGGCACTGTTTTAAACAAACAGCGATGGCAGGGTTTGCTAACTACATAAAGTTTTCTTGTGTGTGTTATATGTAAACTTCTGTATCAATGATAATGGGGAGTAAATGTTCTACACATTGTAGTTTACCTTATACCGCATGATGCTTAGAATTCCATTCAGTTCAGTTATTCACATCTTCCATGGTATAAGTAGATGTCAGGCGATGATTTCAACATCTGATTGCCTGCATGTACAGTATAAAGCTGCTAATTTCAGCCTTGGCATCTGAATTGAACTTAAGTGTTAGCCTAGACCATGCATTTAAGTACAGTATTGAGAGTGCTGAATTTTCTGAGATGTTAAGATGAGACATTAATGTTATGACCTATGCAGTTGGTAAAGTGGAGTTATTTTTAAAAATTCCAGAGGGAAACTTTAAACAACTGTCATAACCAATAATTTTAAGTGTTATGTTTGAGATGCGATACTAAACTCAGGAATCAGACCACTAGTTTGAGGTTTTACATTAAACTAAATGAAATATTTTATTCATTTACACAGGTTAAAATATATGAACACATGGCTACAAATTACTACTATCATAACTTTTAACAAATTCCCAAAATAATCTCCATTAAGGCAACAGCAACCCAAAGGCTTAACCAAACGCCAAGCAAAGCATTTTCACCTTATGAATTCAAAGTGAGGTTCTTTTCACTGTGTAGCCAGTTGGAGGCTTGCACTGCCTTTTGATCTAAAATTGCCTCTGCTCTGCACACCCGAAAACTACTGAAGTTATACCTACCACCACTGATTGAATTCAAATTCTCATTGTCTCACCAGTCTCTTTGAACTTTATCTTTTAACAATGAAATCCCATTCATTGTACCAATTTTATTAGTAATATAAACTAGAAAGGCATCAATTTTCACCCCACTTCTTGAATGGTCTATTCAAAAAATGCAAATGCATGCCATCTCTCTTACATATCAAAACTAGTACACATCAAAGCACCCAGACTAGCTGGCTTTAATCCAATTAAGACATCCCCCACAAGGTAAACCTCTATTTTAAATGAAAATTATTTTCCAAAATATTATATACATTAATAACTTCATGACATTAAACTGAGGGCTCCTTTGACCCCTCAAGTGGATTTTGGAAGATCCAACAGCTATTATTTGAAGATTAGTAGAGTTATCCCCAGTTTCTGCACCAATATCTAATCTTCAATCAGTGGCATTACAAAAAAAAGATTATCTGGTCATTATCTCATTGCTGTTTGTGGGAGCTTGCTGTGCACTAATTGTCTACTACTTTACTCTATATCATAAGAGTGGCTACACTTGAAAAAGTACTTCATTTACAGTAAAGTGTTTAGGATATCCTGAGATTGTGAAAGGTGCTAAATAAATGCCAATTCTGTCATCCTATCTATTGAACATACACTTTGAAGTGAATTATTCTAAAAGCTGTAATAAGGGAATGCATGTAGTATTTTTTGTTTAATTTTGCAACAAAATAATGTTTGACTGCTAATAGGATTTACAGACATGAAAGATGGTGAGGATTACTGGTTTATTTATTTTTGGGCTTTGGTTGAATGAATGCGAATGTTGAACAGAAGCAGTCGCTGCATGTGAAAATTTGAGAGAACCAATCAGTAAAAAAAAAATCTATCTTTGTTGCCTGGTTGTGGGGTGGGGCAGCATTCAAACAGTACTTTGCTAGAAATGCAGCATTATTGCCAAAGTTATTTTTAGCTGGGTTTTTGGAAATGGAGAGCAGCTAGGCTTGCCGTAAGATTGGCGCCTCCCCTTGCAGGAGTGCAGAGGGAGAAAAGGCATGACTGCATCTTTCCTTTCAAGTTCAGAAAGGTCTAAATTTATACCCGAGGAGCATCTGATGCTGGCTGTTTTTGCTTATACTCAGTAATGATGGTGTAGGGAATTCAAAAATTGTTTCTGGAGTGTGGTTGGGAGGAAGTGGGAGGATAAGGAGGGAAGGGGAAAAAAGCCCTGAGATTAGTAGTAGAATAATAATAGGTTTGGCCGGAAACTGAGCTAGATGTTCTGAGTTCTGAACTTTTAAAATCTTCGTTCATGGAATATGGGCGTCGTTGGCTGGGCCAGCATTTATTGCCTCTCCCTAATTGCCCTTGAGAACTGAGTGGCTTACTAGGCCATTTCAGAGGGCATTTAAGAGTCAGCCACATTGCCGTGGATCTGGAGTTACATATAGGCCAGACCAGGTAACTTGCTGCTTCCGTACTCAATGTACTGACATGTGCCATTTTTAATGAGTGTAACCCTAGTCCAATTTCTGACTCGCTTCTAAGACAGCCAATCTGTCAGATTAGCTATTGAAAACTGGGTTAAATCTTGTTTTTGTAAGAAACTGATATAAAAGCTGATATCTTTGAAGGAGCTCTTCAGTTTCTTTTCCTCTGCAACACTTATGTGAGACTAGAAGACTATGGCACCATGATCAAATCAAGCTGGTTCTTCATTAAATCCAAGTATGTGGAAAAGGTAACAAATTGTCCTCAGTTTTGTGTAGTTTCCAACAGGTAACGACAGCAGATTTCCTTCCCTAAAGGACTTTAGTGAACCTGATGGGTTTTTATGACAATCAACAATGGTTTCATGGTCATCATTGGATTTTTAATTCCAGATCCTTTATTGAATTCAAATTTCACCATCTGCCGTTGTGGGATTTGAACCCGGGTATCTGGAATACTAGTCCAGTGACAATACCACTATGCCACTGCCTCCCCTAAAATTAGTAAAATTAGATTGTTTTCTGACCAAGTTAGGACAAAATCACTGTTGTGAACAGAACTGAGAATTGCAACAATCTTTTCTCCAGAAAACAATTGAGGTCTTAAAGATTATGAAGGAGTTTGATAGGGTTGAAGGAACAAGGTCATTTTCATTCGTGAGGGAATCCGAAATGAGGGGCCATAAATATAAAATAGTCACTAATAAATCCAGTGAGGCATTTAGGCAAAACTTCTGCCTACACTTTGTACACAAGCAAAATCAATCTTTTTCTCTACTATTTGAAGCCCTGAGCTCTCTATAGAATAAGGTTCAAAACAGACTACACGTTACTTGCAGTACTCACCACTTAGATGACTGAGAGAGAATGTGGAACTTGCTACTACATGGGGTAATTGAGGCAAAAAAGCAAAGATGCATTTTAGAGGAAGCTAGCTAAACACATATAGGATAAAGGAAAGAAGAACTTGGCTGATATGGTGGGATGGAGGTTTGTGTGGAAAATAAACACCTCTTTGCCCAACTGACCAGTTTCTGTGTTCTAAATTCTTTGTAATTCTATGTAATAAATACAACCAGTATAAAAATGTTTTTTGCATTTAGCCAATTGAAGCTTGAGAATTTTAGTACATTCCAGTCAGAATTAGACTACATGGCCTAAACTTAAACAATGGACTGAAGTGTGTGAGGACTCCTCGACCTAAAACCATATTTTCATTTGTAAGAGTTAATTTCTGGGGTCATTTCTATTGCCATGAGACAACCCTACAAACCTATGATCAGCGAATTAATGCCCCCCTTTTGTTAGATGCATTTTTGATGGGAAAGGTAAACAGTTGCTGATGGTAATGTATGGGCTAGGTTTGCCCTCTTGGCTCTAGCCACAAGCATGGACATTCCTTTGCATATGCTGACCATTTTTAAATCTGCCCTGCACGTTTGGCAGCAAGCATAACCAGTTTTTATTATGGAAACAGCTTTGCAATATAAACAGAGTGACTGTGTGTTATCTCGGCACTTACAATCAACCGAGGCTTAAACTATTTCCAGAAACTGCACTCCTGAGAGCTTTAGATTGAGGCATGGAGGTGTGGATTGAACATGGCATGATGATGTCACCACATACACCCATTAGCGTCTCCTGTTACCCGGTGATCGTCTATCTGAAAGACAGATTCTGATTGTACTCTTTGGCTGTCCTTGCACTGCTGATACAGGAGGTGAGATTGTAATTGAGGTGCTGATTGATTAGAGTCTGCTTGTAGCTCATTCCGATTGTCGAATGAAGTACTAACTTTACTGCAAACGTACTTGAATTTAGGCAACAATTACTGGAACAAGTAGTTTGAGGTATTTGAGCTTGTTACTTAGTCATCCAAGTGGTGAGTACTGCAAATAACGTGTAGTCTGTTTTGAACCTTATTCTATAGAGAGCTCAGGGGCTTCAAATAGCTGAGAAAGAGATTGATTTTTCTTGTGTACAACCTGGCAGCAGGACAGACTATTGCTCCATCTGCGTGTCGAAAGAGAACAGTGGGTTACTGTGGCTTCTAAGCATGCCGAGGTCTGAAAGAGAGTATCAGCCATATTTATTATTCATAGTGTGTTGTGAGTCTGCGTCCATTCCCTTGGGGAGCTTGCTGCTTCTGTACTCAATGTACTGACATGTGCCATTTTTAATGAGTGTAACCCTAGTCCAATTTCTGACTCGCTTCTAAGACAGCCAATCTGTCAGGCCTAGGCTAAGCAGATTAGCTATTGAAAACTGGGTTAAATATTGTTTTTGTAAGAAACTGATATAAAAGCTGCTATCTTTGAAGGAGCTCTTCAGTTTCTTTTCCTCTGCAACACTTATATGAGACTAGAAGACTATGGCACCATGATCAAATCAAGCTGGTTCTTCATTAAATCCAAGTATGTGGAAAAGGTAACAAATTGTCCTCCGTTTTGTGTAGTTTTCACGCTAGAACTAGGAACAGGATTTTCTTTTAAATTGCCCATGCTTTGAATACCTTTGAGGTTACTTGTGATATTTTATAACTGGAATGGTGACACAAGTTAACCAGTGCTGCCTGTTAAAGAGCAATCTGTCAGCTTCAGTGTTGGACACCTTTTAAAAAGCTTGCATATCTCAAAGCACTGGGCTTTGTCTGGGTAGAATGAATAACTAGCAACTGACAGCATAGGGAAAAGGGGGTTAATTTGTTCCAAGTCACACCAATGAGATTTAAATAATCCATTGCTGACTTTGCTTCAGCTCTAGTGCCATGTAACAGAAGGTGGAAAGCTACCTATTCCATTGGTGTAAAGTTCTTTTAAACAGCTTTATCTCTAACTTGCTTTGATTTTGGATCTGCATCTGAAGTGCCATAACCTGCAAGGCTGGAAAACAGGATTAAATGAGCGGCTAGTTTCTGTTTTCTCCTTTGGCCGACGCAGACACAATGGGCTGAATGGCCTCTTTCTGCACTGTAACTATTCTATAGTTCTATGGTTTTGAATGTTTGATGAGGAATGCAGAATTTTTAATGTATTGTGCAAACCCTGGTGTGTTGAGCTGTGATGCAGCAGTGTTGAAGCTTTTGATATTTCTTGATAAATTATGTGCTTTGTGTCTACTTTCAAATCCTGACAGTGCAGGAATGTATATACGTTTATTTTAGAGTTGAAGATTAGTTATGAGGTCCTGAATAAGGAGAGTACTGTAGAATATGTAAAGTAAAATGAGTAAAATTGTCTTCTGAAAATTTCAGTCAATTAATGGGTATTAATAGAATATCTGCATAACCATAGTAGGATTAATGTTTGAATTAAATTTACATTTTTCAGCCATTGTTTCTTCTTGGATCACTGCTTATATAGCTAACTGCTTTTCAAATGGTTAATAGTGAGGAAGTTTACTAGATGGTGACTTCCATCATACAGGCCAGTTATTTTAAGAGTTAAGTACCTTCATTGTTAAGCTTTTGAAGACAATAGTAGCACTTTGTACAAGAATAAAAGGCTATGGAGATTTAAAGTTTAAAGAATTGTATAAATTAACTTCTGAAAATTAAAGTTCCAAACACTAAACTGAATGGTGGAGTGACGTTCACAATTGTCATAATTAGTGATAAAGCCTATGTTATGATCTCAAGGGAGACCAGTCACTTTTAACAAGAAATTCGAACTCTTAGTTATTAGGTGAACAAGTGACTCCACAAAGTTTCACGTTTTAACCAAAAACTTTTCCTGTACACAAGTTAAACAAAGCTAACACTATACTTTATAAACACTTATTCTTTTAAGCCCCAAAATCTCAACAGGACACCCTCCATTCTATTTTTCCACCCAAGAGATCCCCTATACTTTATAAGATCTTGAGAGTTCCTTCACTTCTCCTAGAAGCAAATCGAAGTGTGCCGTAGCTCCCAGGAATTCACTTTGATTCTCCAAGTTATGAGATTCCTTGGGGTCCTTCCACCAGCATTCAGCTGGGTAACTCTCCTTAAGCACCTCACTATTGTGGACATCCCAGCTCAGTATGGGCTTCACTGTGCTCTTGGTCAGTGGCTCCAAAATCAGAAATCACATTTGTATCTGATACCCCTTTGCTTCTGGTCTACAACTCCTGGCAGATTTCTCAAAGCTGCTCTCAGGCTCCAACTGCAGCTGCTGGCAACTTTCGCTGCCTGTTTCCAAACTGTTTCAGCTTCAGACATTAACCTGTTTTCTGTGAAAAACCACACAGATAAACCCAAAACAAAAGGGTACCTCCCTACAATCTATCCCCATGGCAGTCTGATACACCTGGGATGTCTCAGATAGGAATTTCAATTAATTAACTTCACTTTCCAAAACAGCCCTTTGGCTCTGGGACCCACATGAATAATTTAACCCCTCATGAAGACAACTTAAGACATCTCATCTCCACCAAGAAACTCAGAAAGGAGCCATCCAAGTTTCATGTTTTCCCACTTCCAACTCTGACCTTATTAAATAAAAGCACAGGCCATCCTTTGAATTGCAATTACTTAAAGTCAGTTTATCAGCCTCCCACCAGGGGTTTTCATTTATTTTAATTCCTTGCCACTTTTTAAAATGGATTTTTAAATAACTCTGCTTTCGACCACCAATTTGACCAGAAACTGCTTCCACTGTGTGACAACCTCATCGCCCAGGGGTGTTTGTGGACAATGATCAGAGCAGGAACCCTAGCCGAAGTTGAGGGATTAATACTGGCCAGGACACCGGGGATAACTGGTTTGCAGTGGGGTCTTTTATATCCATCTGAGAAGGCAGCTTTACATCTGAGCTGCAAAAAGACATCTCTTATAGTGCTGCTCTTCTTCCATGCTGCCTGCACTGGGATGTCAGTTTTGATTTTTTGTGCTCATGTCCTGGAGTGGGACTTAAATCCAAAACCTTCTAACTCAGAGGTGAGAATGTTGCCCACTGAAACACAGCTATTACTGCGTTGAACTGCCAGGGGATGATGTACACAGATGATGGTTGGCTCTCTCATTACCAAAGTGGTCAGTAGTAATTGTGATTTTCAGACAATTAGATTTGAGATGTCACCTTTCTAAACAGTATTTGATCCAATTCAGGTCTGCTGTGAACACTCTGTTCAGCTCTTCAAAAGTGACTGACTCCCCTTTTGAGCAAAAGATATACTGTCTTATGTAGTTTCATCTGTTTGATATCGCAGAGAAAATATTGGCATCAAAATTAGATCCTATTAGGAAGCTGAACACTGATGTGATCTTTCATCCTGGTTTTCTTGAAGATTAAGAATTACACCATTTGCCTGGCCTCTTACAGACACACTATCATCTTTTCACTATTTTCAGGTTTATATCTGATGCTCCTTAAACTAATATACTCAGGAAAGACTCCAAGAAATCCAGTTACTAAATTCCCTCTGTGAGAATGTACATTTAATATGAAATCATTTTGTGATCACTTTTTTGTGCCAGATGTTATTTAAGATTTACACTACCACAGGAGTCTTTGTGAACTTAATTTGAAACAGTGGCCAAGTAGGATGCTGAAAAATTGGATGCTGTGTCCTTACTTTTCTAGCTTCAACGCTGAGCCATGTGTTAAATAGAACCAAAGTCTTTCTTCAGCAGCAAAAGGCAGTTCAGTTGCATTTTTCAGGAAATGATTTTAAATTGTGATAATATAAAGCATACATTTTTAGATTAGGAACTATTCATTATTTGGTTTAGGACGATAAATGCAATTTGTATGTGCCATTACATTATTTTAGGTGGAAAAAAATCTAACTAGGCAACAAATCCAGTTTTTTATTTCAAATAATCTGATTTGGAACCATTTAAAGAAGTGAGAGTGCATTTATTCTGCAAGATTGAGGTGGATGAATAGTCAATAATTTGCACTTGTAATGGTGGGAATTAAGTATTTGACATAGAACTTATTAAAGTTCTTGACAAAAGTTCAATACGTTAATTTAAAATTCCTGGGATTTAGAAATTCAGTAATCAACACCACAAGTGCTGTTTTGGCTATGTATAAAATTACCTATGTAATAAACATGGGGTTTACAAAGCAAACGATGCAAACTGTGGTTACTGAGGAATAATTTCACAAATGTTGAAGCTTCATTGTGATTTTTCTTTGCAATCCTAACAAAATCACTTAAAGTAAATGGTTGTTTTTTTGGTTAGCTTTTGCAATCTTTGTTTTTAATTTTGAATCCAACCACTTGGGCTTTTTAAAATTTCTCTACTCCCTCAAAAAGAGTTTTGTCTTTATCCCAAGTGTATTAATACCTCCTTGCCCGTATTCCTGTATTAAAGCAATTTGAAAAGGGTTACTTTTTAATGATCTAACCATTGCTGAAGTGTATGGAATTGACAAGTGTTCATTCACAATGGTGCCTTGTCCCTTAGTTGAAGTGGGCCCAAGTGTATTTTCCCATTTCACACTCTGTGCACTGAAGTGTTTAAGTACATCCTCAAAACTTAGCTGAAGTATGCAAGACACTCACTGTGTCAAAATGATGTATTGTGTTTCTGAAATGAGAAGTGAGACCTTTTGAAGTGGTTGCAGTGTGAGGGAGGGGTATCTGTGGTCGTATGTTGGAAGTAAATTTCCCAGTATCATTTCTTGTAATTTTGAAAGGAGCATTTTAAGATACTGTTTTTGGTGGTCCCTTGCTTCAATCAATTTGAATGATTTTGCTGCATAAGTTGTTTAATTGCTTTAGCAGCAGGTTATGCACATCTGTTAATTTGAGTTTTTCTCTGGCTATTTTTATGCAGGGGAGATTTTGTTTTGTACTGCTTGTTTCAGCAAAATTTATAAATAGCCACATTTTGTTTGTTTATCTGTTAACAAGAGCTTCCTATCTCCATGATAACTTTTCATAAAGGTTCTCATTCTGCATAAACATGTCTTTCCAATTGTACTGGCCAGTCAGAAAGGTATTGAAATGCCTTCAAGGTGACATGCATATATGTTCACTCTGTTGTGAATATCTAGTTCATAATTCGTATATTTTAGAACGTAACTTTTAGTTTTAGAAATTAAAGTTTTAACTGTAGAAAATGCGAACATCTGGTTAAGAAACTGATAAGAAACCCTGAAGTAATTGCAATTCAGACAGGCTGTGATGCCATTTTCATATTTGTAAATTGGCCATATATGTTCCATGATCTATTTGGGGTGGCCACAATTTTTCATTCCTGCATCAAGAAACCGCATCTATAAACTTTGTACAGTTGTGATTTAGGGTCACCCATCAACAGGGAAGATTGAAGCCTGAGATCTTCTCTGTCAGGTCTTTCATAAGGTGTTATGTGTTAGTTTGTGACTTCTTGTGGACTCCAGTTGCCTTTCCAAGCTTCATCACTGTTGAAATCGTATTGTCAAAGGTTAAGCATAAATGGCTAATTCACAAATATGAAAGTGCATCACAGCAATACACTCCAATACGTTATAGTTATCTGGCTTAACCACCTGAATGTAAAATTATAGTTGTTCTATATCAATGTCAACCATAAGAAAGAAGATAGCTACTACATGCTACCGCACTAAAAATATAGAAAAAAGTTTTATTGCAAGTGTAATATTGATTTGTTTGTCACTTATTTTTCTTGAGCAGCAACCATTGAATGTTGACTTTGTATTTCATTGATCCTGACACTGTATAATTGAAGGCTAATTTTCTGGCTTTTCATTTATATATCTTTCACTATCATTGCAAAATAGTAGTTGCTAGATAAACACGGCCTACCGTCTACTAGCTCTCCTTCTACCATCTTGGTTGTTGTATGATACAGCGATAATGGAGTTCTTGACTAAATGCAGCAATCAGTCACTCTATCAATTAGTCTATAACAGACCCAGAAACAAGGCAAGGGAATACCCCAGTGGTGGAAGAAATAGATTCAAAGTTGCCTGTTTTTGCCCCCCACCCCCCAAAAAAATTCACCATGTCATGTTTCAAATTGCTCAAATACCGCATTCTACTTGTTGCTGACATACACATGATTTTAGCCAAGATGGTAAAGAGTGTGGGTAGAAAACTTCTCCACAACTGCCAATAGTGCTGATCATCTAATAAATCAACAGAGTTCACATCAGCAAGGCAGGACTTCAATTATACAGTGTCAGGATCAATGCAATACAGGGCTGCTAGATTCTCTTTGATTGTTTTCTGCACCTGTGTCCGTCACCTTACATTTGTTACCTACCTGCATCAACCAAGCTGCGAAGTCTGCAGAGAGTAAGGACTGAAAGTGTTCTTCATTATAGGCATAGTAAGGTGTTCTTTTTAATTCAAGTTTGTAGACAACATCAGTAAAATTGCTCTTGCTCTTGAATTTCTCAGTGCTGCAAACATTTTCTTTTTGTGGCTCTTTATGGAGTTGCATGAAAATTAATAAAAGCTACTAAATTATTTCTTCCCCTTTTAGGTTAAATTTATTTCAGCTGCATAATTTTTAACTTGCAAAACTGTTATTTGTTTTCCTAGCATTGTATGTGCAGCCCAGTTTCTAATTGAGCTTGAATACCCAGCTGAGGTCATGTTTCCAAGCATAAATTGCTGGTACATGGTGGTAATGCCACATCTGATAACTACATGACCAAAGGCTGCCAAATTAAATACTACTTTTTGCAAGTTGGCAACAAGCAATGATGGGATAATCCTGCATTATTCTGGAGGAACATATTAGACAAAATTTTAATGGCTGGCATCATTGCAAAAGGAGTATGATGAATTGGCAGGAAATGAAAAGCACTTTTCTGTGTCAGAGCCCCAATCTCACAGAGATTACTTAATTAACCTATAAATGACGAGACTGGCATGTAGATTCTGAGACAAAAATTGCAAAGACATTATACGTGTCACATTATTGCTTTGGGGGTGGATGTGTAGGCTCCTTTCTTGAAATAGTACCCTCTTTTAAATCATGTATCCATTCTAAATTATAGATTATAGTGGAGAATATTTTCACTTGTTACATCATCAGCATTCTATTTGTGCTTTAATTACATTTTAATTGGAAACAGTATTTAAATATAGAAAAGTTAATGCAAATAAAGTTGTGCCAAAACTATTGTTGTGCTACCCTCATTGCTCCAAATCTCCCCTACTATGACTTTTGAATCGCAAATGAAAGACTTGTAATCAATCAGTAATACTTAAATCTGGTGTTACAGTCGAATCCAGAAATGACCCAAGTTTGGAAGGAGAATCTATAATTTTACCTCTAGTTATTTTTCGCAGTTCAAGTGGACATTTTATGAATATTTCAAATACTTGCAATTGCAATTCATTGAACAAGTTCCCAACATGTGTGCTATATTGGAATGGGAGAAACTTGGATCTATCAAGATAACAAAGTCATAGAGGTCTACAGCACAGAAAAAGGCCCTTCAGCCCATTGAGTCTGCACCAGTCAAACAAGTACCTAACTATTCTAATCCCATTTTCCAGCACTAGGCCCGTAGCCTTGTATGCCATGGCATTGCAAGTGCACATCCAAATACTTCTTAAATGTTATGAGGGTTTCTGCCTCTACCACCCTTTCAGCAGTGAGTTCCAGATTCCCACCACCCTCTGGGTGAAAAAATTCTTCCTCACATCCCATCTAAACCTCCTGCCCCTTAGCTTAAATCTATGCCCCCTGATTATTGATCCCTCCACCAAGTGGAAAAGTTCCTTCCTGTCTACCCTATCTATGCCCCCCATAATTTTATACACCTAACATGTAACATGGTGGATGGTAAAAAATCTAACACATTAGATAATCTTCAATGTTCCATTGTGTTACAATGAAAGCTTTTTTCTAATTTTCAACATTGGAAGAAACCGGTTGCAAGGAACAAGGAAAAAACACTGAACATATACCTCTTCATATATTGTAAGAGGAAAGAATTGGATTTAGCCATAGCTAATTTCAATGACCTCTTCTGATGATGTATTATATTGTTGAGGGTGTTGAGTGATAATTCCGTAGTGGATATATCTTTCTTGAACTAATTAAAGATGTATTTAGAAAGCTGCCTTAATTTCATAGTCACTAATCCAACAGGGCCAGATCTGTGTCTCTTGGCTTCAATAGCTCTAGTTTCTCCATGTTCCAGTAATCAAACTGTCTGAAAAGTCAACGTGTTAGATTTATCAGAGGGTGTGTTGTTTGTTCTTTCAGTATCCTGTTCAGACTTTCCCGTGCATCTGGTATCAGTGAGACAAAGCATCATTTGATACTATAACTGAAGTTATTCTGGTAATTCATGTACTTAATCTTTATGCCTAAAATAATATTCAACATTGCACTGCTCACAGTGATTAGTTTTTTGCTCAGCCACTTTGCTTCAGGTGTTTGGAAGGATTTGCAACGATTTTTAAAATATTTTCAAATAGGCTGCACCATAACTATGTTTCCTCTAATCTCTCTGGTGGATTAATGAGTAAGAGTAACACCTGGTGTAGCATTGCCCATCTAGACGAGAAACGTCATAGGGTCAGTTCTGTGAGTTAGCAGAGATCTACTTAGGCAGCATTCAAACTTAGTGTTGGCTTCCTCTTGTTGGTAGGATAAAATTTGGAACAGTTCTGTTCATGACTGGTATCGAATAGCTATGCTGTACAGTTAGCATGGATGAGAGTACGATTGGGGTTTGCTCAATGCTGCACTCGTAATTTTCACAGAATTAAAAGTGCCACACATAAGTTGATTTTAAAAAGTGAATGTGCATTTGTTCTATATCAAAGTGAGTGATGAAATGTATTCTTGTACTTGGTATCAATAGGATAGTATGTAGCCCACTACACTCCAAAATATCACACTTTCAGACAGCTGTATTCAGGCTAAACCTAATAGTCACACTTATTCATGATTGCACAGTAATAGGAAAACATAGCAATGTATTAGTCACTTAATTTTTTATGCAATAAATATTTTTTTCAAAAGTGAGATCAAGATCTTATTTGGCTTCTCAGTAGCTGTAAACGTTGTATGTGCAATAGCTCCACAATGCTTTATTAGTGAAATACGCACTGCATAACAGGGAAATGTAGGTCTCAAGATTGCTGTCCTATTTTATGTTCTGTCATTACTGTTGAATGAAATTTATTGGAATGTGGAAAGAAATCTTCTCGGTGGTTAGGTAGTTAATTTATAAACTATTTCTGGCGCTTAAATAGATAAGAGATGAACAGTAGTTTCTTGCAACCTGGTTGTCCATAGCTTTATGACGCCTTGGCAGCATTAACTTGTTGGCCCAGCTCTTAGAGGTGATGAATTTTATCTAATCCCCTCGATGGCATGCTCTAATGCATTAACACCTGGTGGTACTGACCCAAGCTTCAAGTAATCTTCTGACAGAACCAATTTCTGAAAAAGACAACACCATCAATGAAGAAAGATAGCAGCTATTGAGACTTTAATAAAGGGAGTTTCATATATTAGCTCAACTCTGGCACAAAGACAAAGAAATTATTTAAAAGATACAGCTAACCCAAAGCCAGTTTTTCATTCATAGTACTTATCCATCTAGAGTTGCATACGTTTCTGTGTTCTGTATCAGTTTCTGTGTTCTGTATCAGTTTCTGTATTCTGTATCAGTTTCTGTATTCTAACATATGATGCAGCTTTGCTTCCATCCCAAAAGTATTAATGCTGCTTGGTCAGGCATAGCTCAGGTCAACTCATTACAAAAATGCCTTGACCTTCAACATGAGAGGTGTGATGTATTTCCCCAAATAAAGAGAAAGTCAGAGGAGATTATTCTTCCAAAACTCCTAAATGACCTATCCAAACACTGTATTGGCAGAGGTGAGGTGAGGGTGATACTATTGACATCAGGGCCGCATTTGACCGAAGGTGGCATCAAGGAGCCCTAGTAAAACTGGAGTCAATGGGAACCGGGGGAAACGTTCCACTGATTGGAGTCATACTTAGCACAAAGGTAGATTGTTGTGGTTGTTGGAGGTCATCACTGCAGGAGTTCCTCAGGGCAGTGTCCTAGGCCTAACCCTCTCCAGCTGCTTCGTTAATGACCTTCCTTCCCTCATAAGGTCAAAAATGGGAATGTTCACTAATTATTGAAGTGTGTTCAGTATCATTCATGACTCAAGCTACTGGAGAACTCTGTCCATATGCAGCAAGACCTGGACAACATTCAAGCCTTGCTTTTAAGTGACAAGAAACATTCACGCTACACAAGTGCCAGGCAATGACCATCTCCAACTAGAGAAAATCTGAGCATCTCCCTATGACATTCAATGGCATTAGCATCATTTAATCCCCCACCATCAACATCCTGGAGTTTACCATTGACCAGAAACTGAACTGGACCAGTCATATAAACACTATGGCTACAAGAGCAGGTTTTCATGGTTTCATGCAGGCCCATCATTTCTTGCAGAGAGGTTCTAGTGCAGCTTGAGTAAGCAATCAATTTAGAGATGCTGATGTGTAGTAATGTGCACTTTATGTGGATGGCTGATGGTTTTACATTTTCTTCAGCTGCTTTTGTTTGGAAAGGGGAAAGAGAGTCAGCGGTTTTCTTTTTAACATCGAGATGAATGTAACCTAAGATTGAATTTATTCCTCAGTGCTTTTCTACTATTCTACACAGCCTAGAATGTGAGCATTAAGTGAACAGTAACTGCAAATCACCAGAATGTATTCTGCCTGAACCAACTGTGTTAACACCTGCTCAGAATCATTTTTTTTTTGCCTGAGTTCTCCATGGTTACAGCACAAATAACATGTTCCTCATCTTTATAATACATTCTCTTTGTTGCTGAACCAAATCATGGCACATCGTGTATAACGTGTAACCATGTGAAATGATCTACATTTTTGGAAAGTCTCCTTTACCAACCATAAACACAGAACCTTTTCTACACCAAGAAACTCATATCATTGCAAATTTCCGTTCAGTGTGTAGCATAAAACTGACTAGCATTTTCTTAACCAGGGACTGATTGCATTTAAGATACTCGCTGGTTTTGCCTTGTTAGCTTACACAGAGGAGGTGCTGGGCTGAAAACTGACTGCACACTTAATGTGAGTTTTGTTGTAGACTTTTCCCATTGTCCAGAGAAATACCGCACCTCTTAAATTAAAGGCCAAGGAACATTGTGTGGTTCAATTGCTTCCATTATTGCAGTAGGCAGTTTGATTCCTCACAACCTGCCATAGTTGTCTGATTTTCACTTTTTGGCTCTTGGCTGTATTTCACAGAATCTTTAAACTGCAAAAGGAGGCCTTTGGCCCATCGAGTCTGCACTAGCTCTCTGAAAGAGCATTCTACCTCATCCCACTCTTCTGTCTTATTCCTGTAACCTTGCACATTCTTTATTTTCAGATAGCAATCCGATTGAACCTGCCTCCACAAACCTCTCAGGAAGTTCATTCCAGACTTCAGCCACCCTCTGGGTGAAAAAAAATTCTTCGCCTCACTTTACTCCTTTTGCCTGTTATTTTGAATCTATGCCCTTTAGTTCTTGATTCTGTCTTGAGCGGGAACAGTTTTTCACTATTTACCCTGTCCACACCCCTCAGGATAAAATAAAGGGAGAAACTTTAAAGAGATGCAGGAACAGAGGGACCTCTCTGTATATGTACATAAGTCATTGAAGATGGCAGGACATGTTGAGATGGCAATTAATAAAGCATATGGTATCTTCGGCATTATTAATAGGGGCATTGAGTGCAAGAGTAAGGAGGTCATGTTGAACTTGTATAAGACACTAGTTAGGCCTAATCTGGAATACTGCACTCAGTTCTGAATTCCTCTATTATTTCTCCTCCTGGCCTTCTTTTCTCTAAGGAAAACAGTCCCAACCTCTCCAGTCTATCCCAGTAGCTGCAGTTCTTCATCCCTGGAATCATTCTTGTGAATCTCCTCTGTGCTCTCTTCAATGCCTTCACATCCTTCCTCAAGTATG
The DNA here is from genome assembly GCF_017639515.1 of Carcharodon carcharias. NCBI lineage: Eukaryota > Metazoa > Chordata > Chondrichthyes > Lamniformes > Lamnidae > Carcharodon > Carcharodon carcharias. Next base: position 8,318,669 of record NC_054479.1, read on the forward strand.
GTGCCCAGAACTGGATGCATCACTGCATTGAACCTCATCTGCCACTTGTCTGTCCAATCCGTCAACCTGTCTGTCTTTTTGAAGTTCAAGGCTATCCTCATCACAATTGACAATGTTTTTCCAATCTTCTTATCATCTCCAAATTTTGAAGTCATGCCCTGAACACCACAGCCTAGGTCATTAATATATACCTGGAAGAGCAATGGTCCCAACACTGAGCCCTGGGGAACGCCACTAAAAACCTTCCTCCAACCTGAAAAACATCCATTAACCACTACTCTGTTTCCTGTCACTCAGCCAATTTCTTATCCAAGTCCCTGCTCTCCTTTTTATTCCATGAGTTAGAATTTTGCGCTCAAGTCTGTTGTGTGGCAATGTATCAAATGCCTTTTGAAAATCCATGTACACCACATCAACAGCATTGCCCTTATCAACCTTCTCTATTACCTCCTCAAAAAACTCCAGCAAGTTGGTTAAACAAGATTTTCCCTTAATGAATTCTGATTTTCCTTAATTATCCTGCACTTGTCTATGTGACTATTGATTTTCTCCCAAACTGTAGTTTTCAGAAGTGTCCCTACCACTGAAGTCAAACTGACTGGCCTGTAGTTGCTGGCTTTATCCTTGCACCCCTTTTTGAACAAGGGTGTAACATTTGCAATTCTCCAGTCCTCTGGAACCATCACTGTGTCTAAGGAAGAATGGAAGATTATCACTTGTGCCTCTAAAATTTCCACTCTCACTTCCCTCAGTACCCTTGGATGCATCTCATCCAACCCTGGTACCTTATCAATTTTAAGTAAAGATAGCCTTTCTAACACCTCCTCCTTCTCAATTGTAAATTCTTCTCGTGTACAAGTTGCCTCCTTTCACACCTCGGCCTGGATAGCATCTTCTTTTGTAAAGACAGATGCAAAGTACTTGTATAATAACTCCTTTATTGCTCCTGCCTCCGAGTGTAAGTCCTCTTTTTTTATCCCTAATTGGCCCTACGCTTTATTTTATTATTATAAAACCTTTTATTATTTATATGCTTATAGAAGACCTTGGAATTTCATGCTCTCTCCTTGCTTTTCTTATTAGTTTTTTCACTTCTCTGGTTCTTCTATATTCAGCCTGATTCTCCATTGTATTTTCTACCTAACGTCTATCATATGCGTACTACTTCCTTTTCATCTTCACCTCTACCTTTCTCGTATCCAGGGTGCTCTGGATTTATTTGAGCTTTCCCCCAAGTAATTCTCCCTGTCCTGGATTGATCTTTGTCCTTTTCCATGACTAACCTAAACATTATGATACAATGGCCAATATCTCCTAAATGCTTTCCCACTGATATTTGATCCACTTGGGCAAACTCATTTCCCAGAACCAGCTCTAACAGTGCATTCCCCCTCATTGGACTGGAAACATACTGCTGCAGAAAATTATTTTGAACACATCCCAGGAACTCTTGCCTCTCTTGTCCCTTTGCACCATTTCTATCCAGTCTATATTTGGATAATTGAAGTGCCCCATTATAATTACTGTATAATTTTGCACGTCTATGTAATTTCTTTGCAGATTTGTTTCTATACATCCCTTCCACTAGTTCGTGGTCTATATACGACACCGATCAATGTTATTGCACCTTTTTCGTATCATACCTCTAGCCAGGGAGATGCTGTCCTTAACCCCTCTGGAGCATCCTATCTCTCCAGTACTGTAATGCCATCTTTAATCAATATTGCCACTCTTCCCCTCTCCCCTTTTCTTCCTTTCCTGTCTCTCCTAAATACCTTGTACCCAGGAATATTTAATGTCCAGTCCTGCCCTTTTTGTAATAATATCATAATTCCATTTGTCAACCTGTGTCTGTAGTTCACCAATCTTATTAATCACACTCCGTGCATTCACATGCATGCAAATTAGCCCTGATTGAGGCTTTTTTTACTACCCACCTTACTCTGACACCATCTAATAACTTAGTATTGCCTACTCTAATTCTATCAAACTCTCCAAGTGTTCTATATACCTTGATACTACTCTCTGATATATCCTCAATATCAGTTAATACTTCTCTACTTCCCACTGCCAGTTCCCCCTCCTCTCCATTCTGTATTTCCCCATAGGTTCCCATCCCCCTACCAATCTAGTTTAAACCTTCCCCAACAGCACTAGCAAATCTCCCTGGGAGGACATTAGTCCCAATCCTGTTATCGTGTAACCTGTCCTTTATGTACAGGTCCCACCTGCCTCAGAAATCTAAAACCCTCCCTCCTACTCCATTTCTCCAGCCACGTGTTGAATTGCTCAATCTTCCTATTCTTATGGTCACCAGCACGTGGCACTAGGAGCCATCCTGAGATTACTGCTCTCGAAGTCCTGCTTTTTAATTCCCTTCCTAACTCTCGAAAATCTGCTTTTACAACCTCGTCCCTTTTCCCACACATGTATTGGTCCCAATGTGGACCATGACCTCTGACTGTTCACCCTCCCCCAAAAGAATGTCCTGCAGCTGCTCTGTGATATCCTTGACCCTGGCACCAGGGAGGCATCGTACTATCCTGGAGTCACGTCTATGGCTGCTCCCCTAACTATGGAATCCCCTACCACTATAGCACTTCCACTCTTCCTCCTCCCCTCCCGTGCAGCTGAGCCACCCGTGGTGCCACAAACCTGGCTCTTGCCTCTGAGGAACCATCTCGCACGCCAGTATCCAAAATGGAAAAATGGTTAGATAGCGAGATAGAGAGCTACCTGTCTGTTTCTCTTAGATTCTCTGACGGTCACCCATTCCCTCTCTGCCTGTGTACTCCTTAGCTGTGGTGTGACCACCTCTCTTAACTGTACTATCTACGTAATCCTCAGTTTTGCGGATGCACCACAGTGACTCCAGCCACCGCTCAAGTTCCACAACCCGAAGCTCCAAGTTTCTGCGGATGTAGTCATTGAGGGAACTTTGCGCCTGCCCAACTTCCCATATCCCGAAGGATGCACATTCCATATTGGCTGAGTTGCACTGACATACTTTACTAAACACTTTATATAAAGGTTAAGGTATGGTGTAATATAACTCACCTGTAACTCACCAGTCATCTCCCCTGTGCCGAGTCCAGAAAGGCCTATACTTACAGCCAATCAACTTATGGGACTCTTGTGACATCACTTTTAGATTTTATCTGTAAACTCCAGACTCTCTCTCTCCTCTGTTTCATGGGCTATCTCTTTCTCCGAACCCTGCAGCTTTATGGGCTCTCTTATGTTGTTTAGTTAGCTTACTTGAGTTACTTTCTTAATTAACTTTGAATAATTCCTATGCATACAACACTACTTTCCCCGTACACCCAATTCCCACGCAAAGCTAATTTGCTACTCATTCGGTCTCCATCTCACTCGGGGGTAATTACCTGTCTCCTCTCACACCCCTATTTTCCACAAGTGAGACTCCAACATAGAACCTGGCTTGATGGACCATAAATTTTTTTTAAACCGTGGAGGGTATTTACTGAAACAGATTCACAGGAGTCTGCTATTGACTTTTTAACAGAAGAATAAAACATATATTAAACAAGATACATTAACTATATTACATTAGACAACAAAAAAGTTGGAAGGATTTCAACGTAGATACAAAGGAAAAAATGATTCAAACTCACGCTATCCCTTTTATCCCAGCAAACCCTTACAGATTCATCACTCCTGTGAAGAGATACTACTATTCCCACACCAAGGCTAGAGCTGGTTCTGTTGTAAAGAGGTTTCTTTTCCAGTAGACTTCTGAACGTTCACTAGAAGTCCTTCTACAATTGGTGTCTCCCATGAGATACCCAAAAAAACTCACTCTAAATTCATTATAATTTTAACTTCAGGGTAATGAATATGAGTTCCTTAAGCTCATTTCCCCAGCAGTCTAGCATCATTTCCAGCTAGAGAGAGTCTAGACCTTTTCTGTCTTAATACTGAGGTATACAAATTCCAAGTGAACTAAGATCTGACTTTATGTCTTGCTCTGATCTGCTGTTGCTAGGCAACAGTACAGTTTTTTCCCCTACTTTTTATGTTTGTTTTAACTTCCCTAAACTACTAACTCCTTGATAACCTATTTCTTCACTTCAGGAGTCATAAAACCTCATTAAAATGCATGTATGCAACCAGGGCCTGGAGACCATCCGGCTCTATCTCAAAAAGAACTCCAAAATGAAAGCAAACCCAGGTTTCACCTTTCTTAGCACACAAAGTATAAATTATACTTAAAGCTATATCTTTTTTCCCAACACCCACAAATACAAATATAACTTATTTAAAACTATATCTAGCTCCTAACAACATGTACTATAAGTACTGTGTATCTATTATAAAGCAATAATGAAATCTTTGATCAAAGTTTAAATGACATTTCTAAACCAATCTCTCGCTGTTTTTAGTTTGACATTTGAATCTATTGACTGTTACACCGAATAACATATTTGAAGTAAATTATTAAATTAAGTATGAACTAGGTCAGCATTTATAATATTATATACTTTGGTTGATATTTTCTACTAACCTGTTCCAAACAATTCCTACCTTTATACAGGCAGAAATTTTCTCTGCCTCTTTTCATCCTACAAGCACTAACTTAATTCTTCAGCAGAAACCTTTACAATGGAAAATACAGGGGAGGATTTTATTAAATAATTCTTCATTAAAGACGCCATCAGGGTTAATTCTCCTAAATAGAATTGTGATTGAGCCTGGATAAGAGGATACAACTTAAAGAGCTACACATAAATCAAATAACTATTGTGAAACACATTACCGATATCACTTATATCATAGTCTTTCAGCCAGGTTAAATGTTTTCAATTTGATACCTGTGTCATTTTTTTCTAGTTAGTACCATTTTATTGGTTTTAAGTTGTCTCTGTCTCATTTTTTCGTCTCCATCTCCCAGATGTACCATTCAAAGTGAGCGCATTAATATTATGTTGCACTACTGTTTTGGATTTTTCCAAATTGGTCAGTTGAAAGTTTTCTTGCTGAATTTTTCCTGGAAATGTGCTTTTGTACTGTGGTAGAATGCACTTACTGCCTCTCTAAAGTTTCATTATATTTCATTCAGTCACCTTCCCGCCCCCAACAAAATGCTATTCTGTTTCTACAAACTGCTGAATGATCATCTTTTTTGGGAAGGTGAAGCACCTATATCAGTAAATTTTGTACAAAAGCCACCGATTCTGTAGTTGACTCATGCTGTGTCTCTTCAAAAAACTCCATACAACAGCTACAGTAAAAACTACAAATCAAATTACCGAGTTTGGAAAATTCTCATGTTAATTGAAGCTCATCATCGTCCTTTTTCATCAACTGTACACCACATTCTGTATCCAGGTTCTCCCGTGTACCCCTAGTTAAAAGGTAAAAACTATTTCCAGTAAATGCTGGTGTATTAACGATGTAAATCTGTTTTCGTTTTTTAGTAATAGTTTCTCTAGTAATAGAGCTAAACTTTTAGTCTTTGTCGAAATAGATCCTGATGTTCAACCATTATAATTATCCATATTCTAATTTAAATTTGATTTGAGTCCTGACTCAGATTGGACCATCTCCCATTGTGTGCCACATTACTGACTGGATCTATTCCTTCCTATTCAGTACCTATGGTTCTCCTTTTAACTTTCCATTGTCCAGCAGCATACAAGGTGAGAGTTAAGGGAAAAGATAGAAATTTGTCAGAAATGCAGGATTTATGGCTTTTGGTTAGCTTAGGATTGGGCTGGGAAAATCTTTTTGATCTTTTCATTCCCATCTTTCTCAGAACTCCATGTTTGAATCCCTTTGATCAGGCTTTTGCCTGCGCTGGCTCTTATCAAAGTCACAAATGACACCCTATGTGACTGTGACAAAGGTAAACTTTTCTTTCTCGTCCGTCTTGACCTGTCTGCAGCCTTTGACACGGTTGGCCACACCATCTTCCTCTAGTGCCTCTCCATTGTTGTTCAGCTGGGTGGGACTGCTCTCATTTCGTTCTTTCTTATCAAATCATAGCCATGCTGTCACTTACAATGGCCTCGCTTCCTGCTCTCTCAGTTTTATGTTTGGTGTCCCCGAAGGATCCTTGCCCCCTCTCCTGTTTCTCATCAACATGCTGCCCCTTGGTGACATCACCCAAAGGCTTTAGTTTTCACATGGACCCTGACAGCACCCAGTTCTACCTCACCACCACTCCTCTTGACTCCTCCACTGTTGCTAAATTATCAGACTGCTTATATGACATTCAGTACTGTAGGAGCAGAAATTTCCTCTAATTAAATGTCGGTAAGACTGAAGCCATTTTTCTGGGGCCTCCCTCCAAATTTGGCTCCCTAACTACTGACTCCATCCCTCTCTCTGGCAACAGCCTGAGATTAAGCAACTTTGTTCACAATCTTGGTGTCACATTTGATCCTGAGATGAGCTTCCAACCTCCTATTCGTACCAGCCACCTCCGTAACATCACTTAACTTAGCCCCTGCTTCGGCGCATCTGCCGCTGAAACTCTTATCCATGCCTTTGTTACCTCTAACCTGGCTGGTCCCGACATTCTACCCTTGGTGAACTTGAGATCAGTGTCATGAAGCTATTAATGTATATGTCATTGGAAAATATTTTTCTTTTAAAATAGATGTTTAGTCTGTGGGGATGTCTTAATTGGATTAAAGCCAGCTAGTCTGGTGCTTTGATGTGTACTAGTTGTGAGATGTAAGAGAGGTAGAGTGCATTTACATTTTTTTGAATAGAGCATTCAAAAATGCGGGTGAAATCTGGCACCTAGCTAGCAGAGACTAAGCAATATGTTTATATTACTAATAAAATTCATACAATGAAAGGGTTTTGTTGTTAGAAGAGGCTGATGATACAATGAGAATTTATATTCAATGAGATGTGCTGGATATAACAAATAGAAGCTTTTGTGTGTGCAGGGCAGAGGCAATGTAAGATCAAAGCGGCTGTAAGCCTCCAACTGTCTCCACAGGAAACAAAGTGAAAGGAACCTCATTTTGAATTCGTAAGGTGAAAATGCTTTGCCTGGTGTCTGGTTAAGTTTATGGGTTGCTGTTGCCTTAATGGAGATTAGTTTGGGAATTTGTTAGATGTTATGATAGTAGTAATTTGTAGCCATGTGTATGCATTTAACTTGTGTAAATTAATAAAATGTTTCATTTAGTTTAATATAAAACCTCTTGAGAACTGGTGGTCTGGTTTCTTAATTTAGAGTTGCATCTCAATCATACCACTTAAAAATATAGGTTATGACAGTTGTTTAAAGTTTCCCCCTGGGATTTTTAAATAGCTCAGTTTTACCAAAAGGCTGGCTCATAACAATCAGCCAAAACTCTGCTGCCTATGTCTCAGCAAGTCCTGTTCCATGTCACCCTTGTGCTTACTGACTACACTGGCTCCAGTCGAGCAATATTTTGATTTTAAAATTTTCATCCTTGTTTTCAAATCTCTCCGTTGCCTTGACCCTCCCTATCTCTGTAATATCCTCCAATTCCACAACCCTCTGAGATATTGCGCCCTTCTAATTCTGGCCTCATATGCACTCCCAGTTAGAATTGCTCCACCATTGTTAGCCATGCTTTCAGTTGCCTAGGCCCCAAGCTCTGGAATTCCCTCCATGCATATCTCTACCTTGCTTGCCTCCTTTAAGTCAGTTCTTAAAACTTGCCTCTTTGAACAAGCTTTTGGTCATCTGCCCTAAATCTTCTCGGGTGGCTTGGTGTCATACTTGTTTTATAATGCTTCTGTGAAGTGCCTTGGGAGGTTTCGTTACATTAATCGCGCTGTATACGTGTAGGTTATTGTTGGATTTGAATTGGGGTAAGGCAGTGAAGACAAAATTTACTCTCACTGATTTAGTAGAAGTTAGGTGTGAACTAAATTCGCAATCTGTTTTTGCTTAATCCTGAGTGACTTGAATTTGCAATTCCAAATGGCCTTAAAATAGTATATGAAATGTGAAAATTTCATGCTGGGACAGCAAGGGGCTCAAGATGGAGCTGAGAAGCATGAGTCTCTCTTCGTTCCAGATTTGAAAGAAAATGCATCACACAAAAATTGAAGGAACAAAAATTTTTTATTATTGTGTTACTGGATGAATAGGAATAAGTGTTCAATAGGCTAGCCCACACTCAAAATTATGTGCAGGTCATTAACTTATAGCATCTGTGGTCCGATGTTTTGGCTGAGTACTTTCAGCTTGAAATTCCTTGTGCAATTAAATATACAAAATATATTTGCAATGTTGAATTATTACATCCATATTATTTAAGGATCTTAATACTTATAACATTACTTAATTCAATTTAGTTGGGCATCCCTTGACAGTAGTCTGAAAATGTTCTGATACTGGAATCTTCCAGCAACATCCAATAAGCTTTCTGGTCATCTTAACTAGTGATGAGCAGAAAAGGTGACCCAATTTTCAAAGCTGCTGCAAAATGTTCTCACTAACTATACTCATTGAGAGAGAAAGGGCAATGACTCTATTCAATGAAAGAGGGTGAGGGTATCACATTTATTTCTGTTTTCACCTTCATCATTCATGTTAATGTTTGAGGTAATTTTTAGTTCTGGGAACTGTAGCAAATGGGATAAATGGAACTAAAGCAGCTTGGAGTCTATTACACTTAAAGAGTTGAGGCCAAGTTGGTTAAGTGGTTAACAGCTAGAAAAGAAAGATCCTAAAGTAGCAGGTGGGCTTGCTTAGCTGGTGAATTGGAGAGGTGATGTCTGCACTGCTTGCAAAGAAATGCTGTCCAGAGAGATTTTTGTTTTGGGAATTAGAGCTAATTTACTTTAAAACCATTAGTTTAAAGGCTACATTGTCATGGAGATGGGTGGAGCATAAGAAGGTTCTCTGGTTTCAATTTATCTGAGTGGTCTGTTCTTTTGCATACCTAAGCTATTCGTACCACTTTTTAGGATTCAGTTCCTTTTAGCCTGCTCGTATATCACTTCCACAAGAGCTTCCGGAATTCTATTTTCCCTCCTAATACCAAACAGAAATCCAATCTTTTGGTAGAGCTTTGCTGGCTTCTCCTCACACGAATTCTCTGTTCCTCTTTCTGTTTCTGTCTGCTTTCTCATTGTATCTGCATTTGTGTGCTGATTACCTTCACCCTATAGCTCTCTTGCTTGTAGCTCTCCTTTGTGTCTGGCCACACAGCTTCTGTATTTTAACTTCTTTGCTGCTGGTATTGCTTTCAGGCCAAAGGGCACCAAGTCATGTAGACCAGTATTTCTTATTATCAAAGAAAATCACAATTGATCCCTTTACAATTGATGCAAACTATTAGAATTCCCTTTCAAAGATTCTTTAAAGCAATAACAGATTCCATAGACATTTTGAAGAAATTATACATTTTCCTTACTGTACTGCTTCTGGGTCAAAGGTTGTCACACCAGGTACTCATTGAATTAGTTAACTTAAGATCCTGCTTTTCCCATAATGTAAATATCCCACTGAGACAGCTAGGCTGAGATTTGAAGTGCATGGGGGATTATGATGCGGAAGTCCATTGAACCTTAACACCTTTTCTAGCACTGAATGTAGTTCCCTTAAAGCTTTAACAAAAATAAAAATAGCTGTTAAAACTCAGCAGGCCTTACGGCATCTACGGAGAGGAATACAGTTAACGTTTTGAGTCCGTATGACTCTTCATCAGAACAGACTGAAAACGTTAACTATATTCCTTTCCGCAGGTGCTGTCGGACCTGCTGAGTTTTCCAGCTATTTTTATTTTTGTTTCAAATTTCCAGCATCCACAGTATTTTGCTTTTATCCCTTAAAGCTTAGTTTTGCTCTAGTAATTGACATCTGAAGTTTCAATGTAAAATAAAATCATAAATGAGTCGATTTTTAATTCATTCTCAGGATGTGGGTGACACTGGCAAAGCCAGCATTTATTTCCCATCCCCACATTCCCTTGAGAAGGTAGTGGTGAGCAGTTTTCTTGAACAGGTGTAGTCTGTGCGGTGAAGGTATTCCCATGGTGCAGTTTTGTTTTCTCTGTGGAAATAGTGACGCGCTACCCTAGCCCCATGAAACTATTGGAGAACCCCTGTCCTCGCTTCCAAAAGACACTCAAAGGGGAATAGTAGTACAGCAACTGTGGGAAACTTAAGGGGCCTGATCTCATGGATCACCTCAATCCCTTTACAGACTCTACTTCGAAAGCAATGACTTAGATTAATGACTTGCTTCTAATAAATTATTTTGTATGCAGAATAAATGACTGTGACTTCAAAAATATCTTAATTATCTAAAAGGTTGACTTCTAAGTTTTTCCTTACATAAATGTTTTTCCTTAATCTGCTGTTTTATCCTTTTTGCCTAAAGGCATCGATTCCCTTGCCACTGGTCTAGTTCCATAGATGCCAGTTATCCCACATGATCCATGCATGAGTGATCATTAATCATGTGTCAGTAATCAATTTAAATACATGGAAGGGAGGGGTTGAAATGTGCATAAGAAGCTGGCCTAATCATGTCCTCACCCAGATGCCAATGGTGAACAACGGAAACTGGGGTCTTGGCTGATTTTCCCCTCCTTAACCCAGGGCTGCAGCCAGTTGCAGTGTCTCACTATTGTCCTATCAGATCATTTGTTAGTTTCATACTTTGCTCTTGCAAGAAGTTCAAATTGTACATGGCAAATTTAATTTTATCCTCTAGAGGAGAAGACCAGATTTTCTTCTGTTAGATTGCAGATCTCGGTAAAACTTATGTAATTAAAATTAAGGAAAAATATTAGTAGACATATTGCAAAAATATTTTATTAACAGTTAAGACAAAATATGGCATATTATAATGCCAAACGAATGAAATTGTAAATCCTATCTATGACAGCACTCAAATTATCAGACTTCTTTTTGGTCTGCTTCCTGCTGCTTTATTTGTGATCTGTTGTATGGAGATTCATTTAACAAGAAATGGCTTATGATGAGTGCAGTCTACTAACTCGTGGCTTGTTTTAATGTCATGAGCTGTGATTACAGCAGAAAACTAATGGACATAATAAGAGAAATCAGGAGTTTATCATGGGACTTGCTAAAGAGGCTTTATCTATTGGCTTCATGGGAAAGTAGAGGAGGTAAATAGAGAAGATGTGATACATACAAATTAGCAGCAGAAGATAGGCCATTTGGCCCCTCAAGTCTGCTCCACCATGCGATAAGATCATAGCTGACCTGATTGTGGCCTCAGCTCTACTTTCCTGTCTACCCCCACACTCTTTGACTCCCTTATCAATCAAGAATCTTAATGGCTCAGCCTTAAAAACATCCAATGACGATGCCTTCACTGCACTCTGAGGAAGAGAATTCCACAGACTAATTCTGTCTCCTTAAATGGGAGACCCCTTACCGTTAAACTGTGCCCCCTAGTTCTCGTCTATCCTATAAGAGGAAACATTCAGCAACCACAGCATCAAGTCCCCACAGGATCAATAAGATTTCAATAAGATCATCTCTCATTCTTCTAAACTCCAGTGGGTACAGACCTGACCTGTCCAATATTTCCTCATAAGATAACCCCTTCATCCCAGGAATGGGTCAAGTGAATGGCTTCTAAAGCAATTATATCCCTTCTTAAGAAGGACCAAAACTTACACAGTACTCTGGATGTAGTCTCACCTATGCTCTGTGTAATTATAGTAAAACTTCCCTACTTTTATATTCCATTTCCCTTAAAATAAATAACAACATTCCATTTGCCTTCCTGATCACTTGCTGTACCTGCAGACTAACTTTTTGTAATTCATGTATCAGGACACTCAGATCCCTCTGTACCACAGAGTTCTGAAATCTTTCTCCGTTTATGTATTGATCTACCCTGTGTCCATTTTATATTGATCACCATTTGCTCAGATTTCGATTAAAACAGAATGCCCACAGACTCGAACCTCCCACTTTGCTACAACTAGCTGTCTGGAGGGTTGGTACAATCTGGCTCAGAGACCATTTAATAGCTGCGATGTGTATGCAGCCTTTCAGGCGAGCAAGATGGATTGAAGGGAGTAGATGAGAAGTTTGGCAGGTGGTCCTCTTCTGTTGGCCAACTGGAGAAGTATAATCTGGCATTAAGTTTAAATAAGGTTATGTTAGCCTGCCCTTTTGTAATGAGCTATGTAAACAAATGGAGATTGCAGGGAGATTTGATTAACTGCTAAGGAGCCAAGAGTACCAAGGGATCTGAGTATTGTGTAACTTTTTCTCTCCCAGTCCTGGATCAGTGGCTTGGGTTACTAAGGATGCAGTCTCACATAGAGGGGGAGTCTGTAAGAAAAAGTTAGAGTTGATTGTCATTCAACTAAATGATCCTGAAGCTTCCAATGAACAATGAGTGGTCTGTTCTGTGATGAGCACATGTTTGCTTCAGATTTGTTCGTAGGTGGGTGTACTTTAAACTGCAAAGAGTAACAATGCTTTATTAGTGATTTGCTACAACATCAAAAAAAACTAATTCCGTCTATTTTAAAGAGGACTATCTTTCAGTTTCAAAAGGGCCTTGTAGTTTTATATCTTGTGTATCAAATCCTGCTCACTCCTGACCTTGCTGGCCACATTGACTCCCGGTCCCACAATGACTTCAGTTTAAAATTTGAGAGGTTTTATTTAAGTTCCTTCATGGGAAGTTGAGTTTTTTTGACAGCTAGTTATGATTTTATGGAATGCACTGCCCAAAGGGATGGTGAAATCAGATTCCATTGTAACTTCCAAAAGGGAATGTTTGAAAATGAAAATTTGTACGGCCATGGAGAAAGAGCAGGGGTTAAGATGATATATGATGGAATTGGTGGCAAGGAAACAAAATTTGGCACGTGCTGAAGGTGATTGTTGAGGCCTTCCCAATGTTTAATCCAGCGTATCCAGGTACTGGATATCTGTCAAGCATGTTGCAGCACAAAGGCAGTGGAGGAATCAAGAGAGGTGCTGGCAAGGTTGTTCTAGATGTCACCAGCGTTGGTGCGGAACACTTTTTTTTATTCATTCACGGCATGTGGGCTTTGCTGGCTTGGCCAGCATTTATTGCCCATCCCTAGTTGCCCTTGAGGAGGTGATAGTGAGCTGCCTTCCTGAACCACTGCAGCCCCTGTGGTGTAGGTACACCCACAGTGCTGTTAGGGAGGGAGTTCCAGGACTTTGACCCAGCGACAGTGAAGGAATGGCGGTATATTTCCAAGCCAGGATGGTGAGTGACTTGCAGGGGAACTTCCAGTTGGTAGTGTTCCCATCTATCTGCTGCCCTTGTTCTTCTGGATGGTAGTGATTGTGGTTTTGGAAGGTGCTGTCTAAGGAGCCTAGGTGAATTCCTGTAGTGCATCTTGTAGATGGTACACACTGCTGCCACTGTGTGTCGGTGGTGGAGTGAGTGAATGTTTGTGGATGGGGTGCCAATCAAGCGGGCTGGTTTGTCCTGGATGGTGTCGAGCTTCTTCAGTGTTGTGGAAGCTGCACTTATCCAGGCAAGTGGAGAGTATTCCATCACACTCCTGACTTGTGACTTATAGATGGTGGACAGGCTTTATGAGTCAGGAGGTGAGTTACCCGTCGCAGGATTCCGAGCCTTTGACCTGCTCTTGTAGCCACAGTATTTATATGGCTAGACCAGTTCAGTTTCTGGTCAATGGTATCCCCCAGGATGTTGATAGTGGGAGATTCAGATGTTGATAGGGGGAATTCAGTGTTGGTGATGCCATTGAACATCAAGGGGCAATGGTTAGGTTCTCTCTTGTTGGAGATGGTCATTGTCTGACACTTACAAATGTTACTTGCCACTTATCAGCCCAAGCCTAGATATGGTCCAGGTCTTGCTGCATTTGGACATGGAATGCTTCAGTATCTGAGGAGTTGCGAAGGATGCCGAATATTGTGCAATCATCAGCGAACATCTTCACTTCTGACCTTATGATGGAAGGAAGTTCATTAGTGAAACAGCTGAAAATGGTTGAGCTGTGGACACTACCCTGAAGAACTCCTGCAGTGATGCCCTGAAGCAGAGATGACTGACCACAACCATTTTCTTTGTGCTAGGTATGACTCCAAACAGTGGAGATTTTTTCCCCCAATTCCCATTGACTTCAGTTTTGCTAGTGCTCTTGATGCCACATTTGGTTAAATGCTGCCTTGATGTCAAGGGCAGTCAGTCTCACTTCACCAGATGAATTCAACTCTTTTGTCCATGTTTGAACCAAGGCTGTAATGAGGTCAGAAGCTGAGTGGCCCTGGTCGAACCCAAACTGGGCATCAGTGAGCAGGTTATTGCTAAGCAAGTGCCATTTGATAGCACTGTTGCTGACCCCTTCCATTACTTTACTGATGATGGAGAGTAGACTGATGGGGCGGTAATTGGCCGGGTTGAATTTGTCCTGCCTTTTGTGTAGCAGACATACCTGGGCAATTTTCCACATAGCCAGGTAGATGCCAGTGTTGTAGCTGTACTGGTAAAGCTTGGCTAGGGGCACAGCAAGTTCTGGAGCACAAGTGCCGGAATATTGTCAGTGCCCGTATCTAGTGCCTTCAGCCATTTCTTGATATCACATGGAGTGAATCAAACTGGCTGAGGACTGGCATCTGTGATGCTGGTGAGCTCCGGAGGAGGCCAAGATGGATCATCCACTCAGCACTTCTGGCTGAAGATTGTTGCAAATGCTTTAGCCTTCTCTTTTGCACTGATTTGCTGGGCTCCCCCATCGTTGAGGATGGGGATATTTATGGAGCCTCCTCCTCCAGTGAATTGTTTAATGGTCCACCACCATTCACAACTCAATGTGGCAGGACTGCACAGCTTAGATCTGTTCTCTTGGTTGTGGGATCATTTAGCTCTGTCTATCACTTCCTGCTTATGCTGTTTGGCATGCAAGTAGTCCTGTGTTATAGCTTCACCAGGTTGACACCTCATTTTTAGGTATGCCTGCTGCTGCTCCTGGCATGCCCTCCTGCAATCTCCATTGAACCAGGGTTGATCCCTTGGCTTGATGGTAATGGCAGAGTGGGGGATATGCCAGACCATGAGGTTACAGATTTTGTTCGAGTACAATTCTGCTGCTGCTGATGGCCCACAGCGCCTCATGAATGCCCAGTCTTCAGTTGCTAGATCTGTTTGAAATCTATCCCATTTAGCACGGTAGTAGTGCCACACAACACGATGGAGGGTATCCTCAATGTGAAGGCGGGTCTTAGTCTGCACAAGGACTGTACGGTGGTCATTCCTACTGATACTGTCATGGACAGATGCATCTGTGGTAGGCAGTTTGGTGAGGATGAGGTC
This sequence comes from Carcharodon carcharias, assembly GCF_017639515.1. Classification (NCBI taxonomy): domain Eukaryota; kingdom Metazoa; phylum Chordata; class Chondrichthyes; order Lamniformes; family Lamnidae; genus Carcharodon; species Carcharodon carcharias. The sequence continues at coordinate 8,333,943 of NC_054479.1, forward strand.
AAGTATGTTTTCCCTCTTGTTGGTTCCCTCACCACCTACTGCAGACCCAGCCGAGCAGCTATGTCCTTTAGGACTAAGCCAGCTCGGTCAGTAGTGGTGCTACCGAGCTACTTTTGGTGATGGACATTGAAGTCCCTCACCCAGTGTACATTCTTCTGTGCCCTTGCCACCCTCTGCTTCCTCCAAGTGGTGTTCAACATGGAGGAGCACTGATTCATCAGCTGAGGGAGAGTGGTACATGGTAATCAGCTGGTGGTTTCCTTGCCCATGTTTCACCTCATGCCCTGAGACTACATGGGGTCTGGACTCGATGTTGAGGACTCCCAAGGGAACTCCCTCCCGACTCTATACCACTATGCCACCACCTCCGCCTGGTCTGTCCTGCCAGTGGGACAGGACATACTTAGGGATGGTGATGGTTGTGTCTGGGACATTATCTGTAAGATATGACTCTGTGAGGATAAAAATGCCAGGCTGTTGCTTGACTAGTTTGTAAGACAGCTCTCCCAATTTTGGCACTACCCCCCAGATGTTAGTGAGGAGGACTTTGCAGGGTCAACAAGGCTGAGTGTGCCATTGTTGCTTCTGGTGCTTAGGTCACTGCCAGGTGATTCTTCCGGCTTCGTTCGTTTGGACTATATATGTAGATGGAAAAGAGAAGAAAAGGGGTCAAGGATAAATTCCTGGGAACTCCAGAGGTGACTGTAGCGAGTGGGAACAGAACTCATTGCTGGAGATGTTCTGCCTACAATTAGATATGTAAGAGCAGAACCAAGTAAGGGCAGTGTAACTCAACTGGACAATGGAAAACAGACATTGGATGAGGACGGTGTGGTAACCATGTCTTGAGGTCCGTTGGAAAATCTCCACCCCTGCTTCACTGGAAATTAATTAACTCATTTTTGCAAGGCTTGCATATCCTAATAGCAGAAGGAATGAACAAGTTTATGTGCTGTTAATTTGAGATACTGGGACTATTCCCACTTAGACAGAGAAGGCTAAGAAGAGACTTAATAACCAATTTTAAAATGTGTTTTATTGGTAAGGAAATGATATATAATATGGGATTTTCAATGATGAGGGATAAAAAATTGAAAATTGTCATCAGGAGGGAGGATTGAGATTAGGAGTCTTTTTATGCAAAGTTATTGGAGAATGGAATGCTTTGCCGCAAGGAGTAGTTGAGACAGAGAGCATTGCATCCTTTAAGGAAAAGGTGGATAGATATTTGAAGCAGATGATGAGAAAGTAGATCATTGGAATTAGTTTTGGATTCCTCTAGCAAAGAGCCAGCGTAGATATGATCAACCAAATGTGTGCTAGAAGTGCTTTTGTTCTATTTGGCAAAGGAACGAAATAATCTAGGAGCAGCAATAGCAGTCACATATAACAAAGTTGCCAGTAGAAGTACAGTTATGTTATTAGACTAGTATTATGTTACTGGATTACCAATCAGAGGTGGTGAGTTTAAAACTCACTGTAGAAATTTATGAATATTCATTTGGCAAATTGAATAATTGGTGGACTGGAACAAGAAAATCACAATGCAATTGTTGTTTAAAAAAAGAACAACTGGTTCGTGAATGTCTTTCATGGATGGGAACTATCCAGCCCTGCGTTCTCTGGCTTACATGTGATTCCAGTCCCAGTCTGCATGATTGACTCTTAATGTCTTTAGGGAAATAGGGATGGACTATAAATTGTGCCTTTCTGGGGTCACTGACATTCCAGAAACAAATATTTTTTAAAGTCCTGTTTTTTTGCAAAGTATATACTTTATTCATAAATCTGAAAGAACATTACAAAACATTTCAAAATGGCCATCACAGTGCAATTATATTTTCTACATTTTCTGCACCCTGAGATGCATCAACACAATCAAAGGAACATTACCGACATTTCAAAATGGTCATTACAAAAAGTGCAATGACATTCAGGTTTTCTACCCTATTTGGTTGCACGCGGAGGTGCTTATCACCTGTACCTTGTGGAAACATTTATGCAGAGAAACACCTTTGATCACAAGTCTATCATCAGGCAGTGGTCTGCATGTAACATCCTAGAGGCCTTGCGAGGAAAAAGAGATGGTGGATCCTGTTGGATGGTTCCCTGAGCAGATCGCTAGAACTTCCAAACAAGCATCAAGACGTAGCTTGGCTGGTGGTGAGAACGACCCAGCCCGTAAGATTCCTCGTACACACCCGTCTCTCACACATTGCTCTTGAGGTGGCTATGGTGGGGAAGCGATCGTTGTCCACCTCCTTGTGGAATGTGCCTTTGCAAAGGAGGCCTGGAGAAAGATGTGGTGGTTTTTGTCGCGGTTCATCCCAAGCAGCCCCGTGACAGAGGACTCTGTGCTCTACGGGCTGTTTCCAGGGACACACCAAGACAAACATCAACTGCACCTGGAGAATCATCAACTCCGTGAAAGATGCTCTTTGGGCTGCCTGAAACTTATTGGTCTTCCAATGCAAAGAGTTGTCCCTGACTGAGTGTTACAGGCTGGCACATTCCAAGGTCCAGGAATACATGCTGAGGGATACACTAAAGCTTGGGGCAGTCACCACAGAGGCACAATGGGAAAAGGTCACCATCTCAGACCTTTCAGCCATTGCGCTCTGAGGGGTTGGAAATTGTATAGACCTCTCGGACTGTATGACTCACATTGAATGTATGCAGTGAATATTATATGTATCACAATTTTATTGAAGCACCTATATAGACAACTTGAATATCATTGCACTTTCTGTAATGACCACTTTGAAATGTTTGTAATGTTCCTTTGATTGTATTAAAGTCGTCTTGTCAGTCATGCTATAAAATGCATGGATTTTGCACTACTTCCTGACCCTTTATGATAGATTAGCTTCGATTAAAATAATTCCTCTGATGGTCGAGACAATTGTTAAAAACTTAAAACTGGGGAATATGTCCCCGAAACTGCTGCCAATGTGTCCATTGCTGTTTTTTATCACAATAGGTTTTATGTTGTGTGAGTGTCAAGCTGTTGAGAGGTGGAGAACTTGTTCAACATATTTGAATAGAGCTCCCATGGTGCAGTTGGGAGTGGGGGCAGGAAGTGCCTTTTACATTGCTGCTTGTGAACCTGGAGTGCTCCTTTAACCTCTCCTCTGCCAATCATAGCCCCTCCACCCCTCAAAACCAGCTACAGTCACTGACCCTGCCCAGCCCTGCCCCAAAGTCCTACTCTCTCACTCCCAAGTGGCCTATTCTCTAGGATCGCCTGCTTTGGCCTCCTGTTGCTGGTTTGTCTGCCTAGTCAGCCTGTCAATTTGGCCGCCTGCCGGGTGGAAAGCAGAAGAAAAAAATTAAATTCAACAATCTCTACATCTCTGAACCTTCTGAGTTTTTCTCCATGATATTGCACTCCTCCACACCACCCCTACTCCAAAATATAATTAGTTAGCTTTTGGGAAAATAATAGTGCTTTAGCAATAAGGGGTTAATAGCACAATTAATTTCTGTCCTCCTGCAGTGATTTTAATTGACTTGATTAAAGTGTACTTTTTAGTCATTAGATCTCTTCCTTCTCATTTGACAGATGAGCAAATGAGGATTGTAACTTCAAATGAAAAACTGGGTTTTACAGCCAGGTGATAGCTTTACTGTTGGCTCAAATTACACCATTCATTTTGTACAGTGATGTTTTCTACTTAAGGAGAGACTCACAGGGACTGATTAAAAGTAATTGGAGCATGGTAAAATGCAGAGAAGTGTCACTTAATGGATGTGGTTCATTTAATTGTAGACTACTTGGAACACCCAAGAAATGCTTAGATTCACACTCTGGTAACTGACGAGCACTGCTTTAATTGGTCTTTGGAATGGATGTAATTAACCTGATTGCTGTGAGTAAGGAGCTTTATTTTATTTGTATTGAGAGCGGCTGCCACAAAATTGCTTTTAAAATTACCTCCATTACGTTTTTAAACTGTGTTTACTCAAATTAGTTAAAAGCACCTTCTTTAGGAAGACTACATTCCCTTCCTAGAGAATAAAGGACTTTGAATTTTCTTTTGATGCAGTATACAAACTTCATGTTCTTGCTGCCCAAAATGAATGTGAAATCCAGTGTCCCTGAAAGGGAATCCTTTGGAGCCTTGTCATTTGTGTCTGACTTCTATCAGAAGTATTGTTATGCAATTGCTGTAGTTCAGTAGTGTGAGTAACACTAACACATGCAGCTGATATTGCTGTAGGTTCAGGAGTGTCTTTTTTATTATATTCGTTCACGTGTGTGTTGCTGACAAGCCCTCATTTGTTGTCCATCCCTAGTAGTCTTTTAGCAGGTGGTGGTGAGCTGCCTTGAACTTCTTCAGTGCATGTGGTGTAGGTACACCCACAATACTGTTGGAAAGGAAGTTGCAGGTTTTTGACCCAGCAACAGGGAAGGAAGTCCCAAGTCAGGATGGATAGTGACTCGGAGGGAAACTTGCAGGTGGTGGTGTTCCCATGAAGCTGCTGCCTTGCACTTCTAAGTGGTAGAGGTCACTGTTTGGAAGATGCTGTCAAAGAAGACTTGGCAAGTTGCTGCAGTGCATCTTGTAGATGGTACACACTGTTCCCAGCATGCGCCCGTTATGAATGGTATACTAATTAAGCAGACAGCTTTGATCTGGATAAGGTTGAGCTTCTAGAGTGCTGTTGGTGCTGCACTCATCCAGGCAAAAGGAGAGTATTCCATCATACTTCTGACTTGTGCCTTATAGATGGTGGACAGGCTGTGGGGAATCAGGAGGTGAATTACGCACTGCAGAATTCCCAGCCTCTGGCCTGCTTTTACAGCCACAGTATTTAAATTACTGGTCCGTTAAATTTCTGGTCAATACTAACCCCCCTAGGAAGTGGATGGTGGGGGGGTTCAGCAATGGTAATGCCATTGAATGTCAAGGAAATTCTCTTGTTGGAGATGGTCATTGCCTGGCACTTGTGTGGCATGAAAGTTACTTGCCACTAATCAGCCAAAGCCTGAAAGTTGCCTAGGTCTTGCTGCATGTAGGCACAATTGCTTCAGTATTGGTCTCAAGTGATACTGAACACTGTGCAGTCATCAGCCAACATCCACACTTCTGACATTATGAAGAGAAGATCATTGATGAAGCAGCTGAAGACGGTTGGGCCTTTGTGCTAGATAAAACTCTGACCAGTGGAGAGGTTTCCCCTTGATTCCCATTGAGTTCAGCTTTGCTAGGTCACAGTCTGTCAACTGCTGCCTTGGTGTCAAGGGAAGTCACTCTCATCTCGCCTCTGGAGGTCTGGATCAGAATTGCCCTGCTGCAGCCCAAACTGAGCATCAGTGAACATGTTATTGCTGAGTAAGTGCTGCTTGATTGCAATGTCAGTTACACCTTCCATCACTTTTCTGATGAATGAGAATCGACTGATGGACTGGTAATTAGTTTGATCGAATTTCCCTTGCTTTTTATGGACAGGACATACTTTACCAGTTTTCCACCTTGCTGGGTAGATGTCAGTGTTGTAGCTGTACTGGAACAGCTTGGCTAGGGGCGCGGCTAGTTTTGGAGCACAAATCTTTAGTACTACTGCCAAAATTTTGTTAGGCCCATAGTCCTTTGCAGTATCCAGTGCCTTCAACCATTTCTTGATATTATGCAGAGTGAAGAAGTTCCCCTCCAAGTCTCCCATCATCCTGACTTGGAAATATATCGCTGTACTGTCGCTGGGTCAAAATCCTTGGAACTCCCTTCCTAACAGCACTGTGGGTGTACCTATACCACATGGACTGCAGCAGTTCAAGAAGGCAGCTCACCGTCACCTTCTCAAGGGCAGTTAAGGATGGGCAATAAATGCTGACCCAGCCAGTGATGCCCACATCTCGTGAATGAAAAAAAAGCATCATATTGGCATCTGTGATGCTGGGGACCTCGGGAAAAAGCCGAGATGGATCATCCACTCAGCACTTCTGGCTGAAGATGAATGCAAATGGTTCAGCCTTGTCTTTTTCACTGATGCATTGGGCTACCCCATCATTGAGGATGTGGGTATTTGTAGAGCTTCCTCCTCTGGCTAGTTGTTTCATTGTACACCACCATTCACAACTGGATGCAGAGCTTTAACCTGACCCATTGGTTGTGAGATCGCTTAGGTCTGTTGCAAGCTGTTTTTTCTCGCATGCGAATTGCGCTGTGTTGTAGCTTCACAGGGTTGGCACCACATTTTTAGGTATGCTTGCTGCTGCTCCTGACATGTTCTCCTGCACTTCTCATTGAACCAGGATTGACCTCTGCTTGATGCTAATGGTAGAGTGAGGGATATACCAAGCCATGAGGTTACAGATTGCTTTTGAGTACATTTCTGCTGCTGATTGCCCACAACACCGCATGGATGTCTGGTTTTGAGCTCTGTCTGTTCTGAATCTATCCCATTCAGTACAATGGTAGTGCCATGCAACACAATGGCGTCTGGAGTCAATGTTGAGGACTCCTGGGGCTGCGCCCTCCTGACTTTATAGCACTGTGCCACCACCTGTGTGTCATGCAGGTGGGACAGAGAGCATCCAGGGAGGATGATGGAGTCTGGGCTGTAAGGTATAATTTGGTGAGTATGACTATGTTAAATCTTGTTGACCATGAGAGAGTGGGCATAAACGGGACTTTTTAAAATTGGCAGACAGTGAATAGTGCAGTGTCACAAGGATCATTGCTGGGGCCTCAACTATTTACACTTTTATTAATGACTTGGATGAAGAGACAGAGAGTAATATATCAAAGATTTCTGATGATATCAAACTGGAAAGAAAGGTAAGCTGTGGGGAGGACAGAGATGCTGCAAAATGATATAGATGGGTTAGGTGAGTGGGCAACAAGATGGCAGATGAAGTAAATATAGGGAAGTGTGAAGTTATTCACTTTAGTCATAAGAATAAAAAAGCTGAATTTTTTTTAAAGATTTGTGTGTGTTTGTACAAGGAACACAAAGTTAGCAGGCAGGCTGTTATGACCCAGCAGTTGTTAAAGCTGAGTTATTTAAAAATCCCAGAGAGAAACTTTAAACAACTGTCATAACCTAAAGTTTTACTTCTGCATGTTTGAGATGAAATTCTAAATTCAGGAATCAGAACACCAGATCTCAAGAGGTTTTATATTAAACTAAATGAAACATTTTATTAATTTACACAAATTAAATATATATACATGGCTACAAATTATCACTATCATAATTTGTAACAAATTCCCAAACTAATCTCCATTAAGGTAACAGCAACCCATAGATTTTACCAGACACCAGGCAATGCATTTTCACCTTTCGAGTTCAGAATGAGGTTCTTTTCATTTTGGTTCCTGTGGAGACAGTTGGAGGCTTATAGCTGCTTTGATCTTACATTGCCTCTGTCCTGCACATGCAAAAGCTTCTATTGGTTATATCCAGCACATCTCATGGAATGTAAATTCTCATTGTATCACCAGCCTCTTTGACCTCCAATTCTAACAATAAAACCCCTTTCAGTGTACCAATTTTATTAGTAATATAAACATTGCTTGGTCTCTGCTAGCTAGGTGCCAGATTTCACTCCACTTCTTGAATGCTCTATTCAAAAAATGCAAATGCATTCTACCTCTTTTACATCTCAAAACTAGTACACATCAAACACCCAGACTAGCTGGTTTTAGTTCAGTTAAGACACACACACAGACTAACCCTCTATTTTAAAAAGAAAATATTTTCCAATAATAATATATTCATTAATAGCATTATGACAAGGTGCAGCAAGCAATTAGGAGGTCAAATGGCATGTTGGCCTTTGTTGCAAGGGATTGAAATACAAAAATAAAGACTTCTTACAGTTGTACAGGGTTTTTGAGAGACTGCTTCTGGAGTGTTGTGTGCAGTTTTAGTCTCCACATTTAAGAAAGGATGTTCTTACATTGGAGGCGGTACAGCAAAGATTCACTAAACTGGTCCCCGGGATGAGAGGGTTGTCTGATGATGAGAAGCTGAGTAAATTGAGTTTATATTCTCTGGAATTTAGAAGAATGAGAGGCAATCTAATTGAAACCTACAGAATTCGAAAGGGGCTTGAAAGGGCAGATGCTGAGGGATCATTTCTTCTTGTCAGGGATTCTAAACCACAGGCACAGTCTGAGGATAAGGGGCCATTCTTTTAGGACTGAGATGAGGAGAAATTACTTCACTGAAAGGGTTGTGAATATTTGAAATCCTGCACCCCAGAGGGTTGTGGATGTTCCATCATTGAATACATTTAAAGCTGGGATAGACAGATTTTTGGTGTCTTGGAATTGAAGGATATGGGGAGCGGGCAGAAAAATGGAGTTGGAGCCTAAGATCAACCGTGATCATATTGAATGGTGGAACAGACTCGATGTGTGGTCTACTCCTATTTCTTGTGTTTTTTTGTTGCTTGATGAATCAGTGAGACAGCATTTTAGTACAAGGCCCCAAATGTTAATGCGGAGGACTTTGTAGGGTCAACTGCTGCCTCGGTCAATGCTGGGTGATTTGAGTAGTTTTTTTGTAGCAGTTTTCTGAACTTAAATGGCTTGCTAGGCTGTTTCAAAGGGCAGTTAAGAGTTAACATATTGTTGTTGATCACACGTAGGTCAGACCGGTTAAAAAGGACCCTAAAGGACATTCATGCTCCCAATGGGTTTTAACGACACTCTGGTAATTTCTTAGCCACCGTTACTGACATTAGCCTTTTATTTCAGATTTATTGAATTTAAATTCCACCAGCTGCTGTGATGGGATTTGAACTCGTGTCTCCAGAACATAGTCTGGGCCTCTGGGTTACTGACCCAGGAACATTACCACTGTATTAAGTAATTTTATGACCGCTGGACTTTATAAGACAGTTACATTTTAAACTGTCTCTTTCAATTTAAGGTAAAACAGAATGCCCTGGAATGGGGGATGGTGTGAAGTTGCGCTGAGCTCTGCCCAGTAATAGGTTAATGTGACCTGGTCGCCATAGGAACAGGGGCCCAGGTTGTAAGATGCAAGCTTAATTATCTGGAAACAAAGGAAGTGCAGCTGGCCTTTCTGTTGCCAGACTTAGACTTGGTGACACCGGAGAGAGAGAGAGAGATACTGCTATGTGTGCAAAGCAAAGAAGATACAGCTGTAAGAGATGGATGCTTGTAAGACTCTATATTATGTTTGGAAAGAAGAAGATTGAACAGGGCATTTGGAGGCTTGAGAGCAAAAGAGTCACAGAAATGGACCTTGCAGCTGGAATTCTATTCGATTATGCTCAGAAGATTGAGTGAACTTTGTTTTAAAAATGATATTGGAAGACTCATTCTGATGTGGCAGGGAGAAGGGAGCCTACAAAATGCTAAGGTTTTGAACTTGAATCTACCAGTTTGCATTTCTGCCGAGAACATAGTGTACAGTAATGTATAAAAGGGTCGTGGGATATTTGGTTGTGTTAAGAAGATAAGGGGTGAGGTGAGAGTGCCCTTGACATCAAGGTAGCATTTGACTGAGTGTGATATCAAGGAGCCCAAGCAAAACTGGAGTTAATGGGAATCGGGGTAAACTCTTCAGTGGTTAGAGTCATACCTAGTACGAAGGAAGATGGTTGTGGTTGTTGGAGGTCAATCATCTCAGTTCCAGGACATCACTGCAAGAGTTCCTCAGTGTAGTGTCCTTGGCCCATTCATCTTCAGCTACTTAGAACCATAGAAAAGTTGCAGCACAAAAGGAGGCCATTCAGGCCATCTTGTTCATGCCAGCCCGAGGACACCCAGGTACCCTTTCTAATCCCACCTTCCTGCACCCAGCACATAGCCCTGCAGCTTACAGCACTTAAGGTGCAGATCCAGGTACTTTCTAAAAAAGAGTTGAGAGTTTCTGCCTCTACCACCAATTTGGGTAGCAAATTCCAGACACCCACTAACCTCGGCGTAAAAAAGTTCTTCATCATGTCCCTCCTACACCTTCTGCCACTTATCTTGAATCTATGTCCCCTGGTTCTAGAATTCTCCACCAAGGGTAACAATTTTATCCTATTCCCTCTATCTATTCCCCTCATAATTTTGTACACCTCAATCCAGTCACTTCAGTGACCTTCCTTCCATCATAAGGTCAGAAGTGGGGATCTTCACCGATGATTGCAAAATGTTCAGTAACATTCGAACATACGAAGTAGGAGTAAAAGTAGGCCATTCAGCCCCTCAAGCCTGCTCCACCATTCAATAAGATCATGTCTGATCTGTTTGTGTTTCGAATTCCACATTCCCACCTATTTTCGATAACCTTTGATTCCCTTGCCTAACAAGAATCTATCTACTCATGTCTTAAAAATATTCAATGACCCCATCTCCACCACCTTCAGAGCAGAGTTCCAAAGGAGCACAACCCTCTGAGAAAAAAGTTTCACCTTATCTCTGTCCTACAAGGGTAACCCCTAATTTTAAAACAGTGCCCCCTAGTTCTGGACTCACCCATAAGAGGAAACATCCTTTCCATGCCCGCCTTGTCAATATCGTTCTGGATCTTATATACTTCGATCAAGTCACCCTTCACTCTTCTAAACTCCAATGGAAACAAGCCTAACCTGTCTAACCTTTCCTCCATAAGACAACCCACTCATTCCAAATATCAATCTACTCTGAACCACCTCCAACACATTTACATCCTTCCTTAAATAAGGAGACTAATACTGCACACAGTATTCAAGATGTAGTCTCACCAATGCCCTGTATAACTGAAGCATTACATCCTTACTTTTTTGTTCAATTCCTCTTGTAATAAAGGATAGCATTTCATTAGCCGCCTTAATTACTTGCTGTACCTGCATACTAACTTCTCATGACTCATGCAATAAAATACCTCTGCACCACGGAATTCTGCAGATGTTCTCTGTTTAAGTAAACTCTGCTTTCTTATTCCTGCCAAAGTGAACAATTTCACATTTCCTACATTATACTCCATCTGCCAGATTTTTCCCCACTGGCTCAGCCTATCTATATCCATCTGCAACCTCCTTTTGCCCTCTTCACAACATACCTTCCTATCTAACTTTGTGTCATCTTCAAATTTATATTGCAGCATCATGCCTTCACTCCCCTCATCTAAGTCATTGATATAAGTTATAAAAAGTTGAGACTCCAGCACAGACCCTTGCAGGACTCCACTCGTCACATCCTGCCAATCAGTAAAAGACTCATTTATGCGCTCTGTCTGTTTTCTGCCAGCTAGCCAATCTCCTATACATGCTAATATGTTAACCCGCACCGAGCTTTTATTTTCTGCAATATCCTGTGATGTGGCGCCTTATCAAATGCCTTCTGGAAATCCAAGTACGGGTGTCTACAGGCTCCCCTTTATCCACAGCACATGTTACTCCTTCAAAGAACTGCAATAAGTTGATTAAACATGATTTCCCTTTCATAAAACCATGCTGACTCTTCCAGATTCCCTTGAGTTTCTTTAAGTGCCCAGCTATAACCTCCTTGATGATCAATTCTAACACCTTCCCCATGGCAAGCATCAAGCTAACTGGCCCATAGTTTTCTGCCTCCCTCCCCCTCTTGAATAGTTTTGCTACTTTCCAGCCTGATGGAACCTTTCTGGAATCTAGCGAATTTTGGAAAACTAACACCACGACCTTATTAGCCACCTCTTTTAAGACCCTAGGATGAAGTCCATCTGGACCCAGAGGCTTGTCAGCCCGTAGCTCCATCAGCTTGCTCAGTACCACTTCCTTAGTGATTGTAATTTCACCAAGGTCCCCTCTCCCACCTCCTGATTTACAGCTACTACTGGAATGTTTTTTGTATCCTCTATAGTGAAGACAGAAGCAAAATATTGGTCCATTTCATCTGTCATTTCTTTATCATCTACTGTTAACTCCCCACTGTCATTCTCTAGAGAACCAACGCTCACTTTACTTACTCTTTTCCTTTTTAAATACCTGTAGAAATTCTTGCTATCCGTCTTTACATTTCTGCCTAGTTTCCTTTCATACTCTAATTTCTTTTTCCTGATTAATCTTTTGGTCATTCTCTGCCATTCTTTATATTCTGGCCAATCAGCTGACCTGCCACTCATCTTTGCTTAGTTATGTGCTTTTTCCTTAAGTTTGATGCTTTCCTTAACTACTTTAGTTAATCACGGATGGTGGGTCCTCGCCTTAGAATTTTTCTTTAGTAGGAATATACTTATTCTGACTTGGAAATATATCATCGTTCCTTCACTCGCTGGGTCAAAATCCTGGAACTCCCTCCCTAACAGCACTGTGGGTGCACCTACACCAAATGGACTGCAGTGGTTCAAGAAGGCAGCTCACTACCACCTTCAAGGGCAATAAATGCCAGCCTTTTCTGTAGTTTACTTAGTAGGCAACTAACATGGTAATGTTTAAAAATCTTAAGACATGAAACCTTGCGTGATGCTTTGCATTGGTTACTCAAATTGCTTTAAAATCATATCCTTTAAAAAGTTGTCGGTCTCTACAGGGATTTTAATAATCGCAAGTAACTGAGTAACAATGTGTAGCTGATGTTACTCTAGATCTAATAGTATGACTAATCACCTGCAGCCGATGCCAGATTGAGACAAAGGACATCATCTGTGGGGAACCCACATCCTATCACTCTTGCTGTGTGTTGTGTCATAAATGCAACACACAAGTCTTCCCTCCTCAAAAGGAGTCAATTGTGAATATGGTGACCATCTCAGAGCACCTCTGGCTGGGCATTGAAAGACTGCAATAGCCTCTTTCATTGCAAACCTGTTTTGGATTATCTCCCATTTATGTTGGCAAAAGGACAGTAGATTTTAGACCTGATAAACTACTTGTTAATTTTATATACCACTGCTTGCAAATAGTTAGTGAAAGAAGGAAAACCCATATCCTATGGGGGTATATGCCGATGCACATCTGTGTAGACTGGTAATAGCAAATCAGCTGTGTACAATTTCATATTTGTGTACACAGATGCCAGAAAAAGGAAATAACCCTTGACAATTAAAAATCTGTCTAACTCAGTTTTGAATATATTCAATGACCCAGTCCCCATGACTCACTGGGGAAGAAAATTCCAAACACTAGGAACTCTCGGAAAAGAAATTCCTCCTCATCTTCTTTGAAACTGTTCCTCCTATTTCTGGATTCCCATTAAGGGAAATATCCTCTCAGCATCTACCTTGTCAAGCCCCTTCAGAATCTTATATGTTTCAATAAGATCACCTCTCAGTCTTCTGAACTCCAATGAGTCCAGGCCCAATCTGCTCAACCTATCCCCATAAAACAAACCCCTTATCCCAGGAATCAGCCAAGTGACCCTTCTCTAAACTACTTCCAATACAAGTCTGCCCCCACCCCCTTAAGTACTGTGACCAAAACTGTAGTCAGTACTTTAGGTGTGATCCCACCAATGCCTGGTACAGTTGTAGCAAGACTTCCCTACTTCCCTACTCCATCTTCCTTGCAATAAAGCCAACATTTCATTTGCCTTCCTAATTACTTGCTCTATCTGCATGCTGGCTTTGTGATTCACATACAAGGATATCCAGATCCCTCTGTACTCCAGCATTCTGTAGTTTCTCTCCATTTAAAAAATATTCTGCTTTTCTATTCTTCCCACCAAAGTAGACAACATCACATTTTTCCACTTTATCTGCCAATTTTTGGCTGAATCCCTTCACCTATCTATATTCCTTTATCCACCTTACAACTTGCTTTCTTACCTATCTTCATATCAGCAAATTTGGCTACAATAAGTCAGTCCGTTCATCCAAGTCATTAATACAGATCATAAATAATTAAGGCCCCAACACAACCCTGTGGCCCTCCACTAGTTACAGCTTGCCATCCTGAAAATGACCTGTTTATCCAGACTTTGTTTCCTGTTAGTTAACCAGTCCTCTATCCATGCTGATATACCACCCAAAACACCATAAGCTCTTATCTTATGTAGTAATTTTTAATGTGGCACCTTATCAAATACCTTTTGGAAATCAAATACCCTATCTCTACTGGTTACCCTTTTTCCACCCAGCTTGTTACATCATTGAAGAACTGTTTCTTAGGGTAGGTAAGACCAGGTCTCATCCCAATCAGGTGGGCATAAAAGATGCTAGAGTACTATTTTCAAGAACAGCAGTGGCATTCTCCCTGATGTCACACTAATATTTATCCCTTAACCAATATTACATTGGAAGAGCTTGCTGTGTGTCAATTGGCTGCTGTGTTTCCAACATGACAACAGTGATTACATTTTAAAAGTACTTTATTGGATATAAAGTGCTCTACGAATGAAGTCAGTTGTCTTCTTTTTCTGAGCATTCAATTAGCAATCCTGGATTATGGCACTTGGCCTCAGAACAAACAAGATACTTGACCTCTACAACTGTTTGGCACATTAATCCATTTTCATGCCTGAATAGGAGTTAGTCGGTGAGCAACATGGTGTAGAGTTGAGCCACACAGTTGAAAATACCAGGCTCAAATGCCTGTCTGCACCAAAATAGCAGATCACAACTAAGCAACAGTGGAGTTGCTATACTTCAGTGTCACCAAGCTAGAAAAAAGAAAAATAAATATTTTTGATCACTATCCAATGGGCCATATGTGTATGGCAAGCTGTTATCGGTTGGATTTGGCTGTGATGTCTCTACTGTCGAATTACCTGGAGCTCACTGCTAAGACCAATCCACGGGAGTGGAAATGGGTGACTTTTGGCATTAATGGAATTGTACTTGGAATGTGTTATCATCTGCTGCAAAGTTTCTGAAAAAATTGGAATGAGCTTGCCCCTTTAACAAATAACATGATATTGTCCATAATTTATGGTGTACTATTTGACATTTCAGCTGTTATGAAGGTGACCAGCTGCATACTTTAAGTTGTCAATAGTGGGCTCCAGTAGACTGTTTGTTACCATAGAGACTGTGCTTATAAGCAATGGCCTTTTGTACTTCATTCAATGAGCTTTCATGCATCTGGAAGATGAATAATTTCCTGTGCTGAGTCTTTAGAGTGGAATTGTTCTTGGTTTGTTTGCTTTGACAATACTTTTTCCTTCCTGTATAAATAAATCTCACTGATATGACATTTTGTTGAACTATAACTACTTGAGCAAGGCTAAGATATTTGTAAGTGCAAGTTGGCAGACAAGTGCATTTGGCATCACTAATCATTTGAACAAGCTACTGTAGATTAGGTTTTTTGCCTGATGACAATCTGGAGGTTCTCAAAGTTCGCAGAGCCTGACCACACTAGATTAATGAGAGCAATGCTGTTTTTTTAATGTATCTTAAATAGATGTTGATTTTAGACATATTTAGAATAAAGGCTGGTGGTGTCAATACGTGCACTATTGCATTTCCATATATAGTGATCTTATGAAAGCAATGGCCCCTCTTATCCGTCGCTCACTAGCTCATGGTGTTTCCTAAAGCCTCAATTTTACTGTTGTTTAAATTGCTTCATGGCTGCGGCAATCCCCATCTCTGTAACCTCCTCCAACCCAGTAATATTGGCTCCCCTCTGAACTCCGTTTTCTGTTTAGCTTCTTGTGTACCCTTCCCTCCCTTAGTCCCACATTGCTTCTTGTGTACCCTTCCCTCCCTTAGTCCCACATTGCTGACCATACCCTCAGTCAACTATGCTCTGGTATTCCCTGCTTCCACCTCTCTTTTCTCTGTTTAAAACCTTTCTTAAAATCCAGTTCTTGCACCAAGTATTTGGTTACCCTTCCTAATAATTCCTCCTTTGGTTCAGTTGTTAATGGTGCAAATGAATGTTAAAAGTGTATTCAGGTGGGGGGTACTTATTGGATAATTACTTGTGCACATGTACTTTTGTGACCTAAAGGACATTATTTTTTCATACAAAAACATATATTTTGAGACACTTATTGACACTGGTGGTGGGTTGTAGAGTTAAGAGCTATACATTTGTAATGCCTCACTCTGTGAATAAATCTAACAGTAAAAAGCTAAGATAAAAGCAAAAAACTGCAGATGCTGGAAATCCAAAACAAAAACACCTGGAAAAACTCAGCAGGTCTGGCAGCATCTATGGAGAGGAGCACAAACTGTGTTCCTCTCCACAGATGCTGCCAGACCTGCTGAGTTTTTCCAGGTGTTTTTGTTTTTGTGTAACACAGAGTAAAGATTGACTTCTGGTCTCCTTCACCAACAGTCTACAGGAAGTTAAACACTCGTATCCATTTTTTCTGATTCTGCATGGAGACGTTTTGCTATGTTAAATGTTGTTGGTGTCAACTGACCACAAATGTCTCCTAGATGACCACTTTCTATTTCTCCTTCTCCCCTTCCCCCTCTCCAAATGAACCACTAACAGCTATTTTAAAGGGTAACTAAACCCCAAGTGGCAAAATGACTTCTTTGACTGTTACTAATCTTCTATCCATTCAGCTGTGGTGATCTTTCTTCAAAAGTTCTGCCTTTCACTGGCACACTCTGTGGACTTGCAGTTATTGTGTTAAAGGTCAAATACTGTGAAAGAATACTTTTGCAGGCTGGTTGAAATCATTTTGGATGTGTTGTTTCACTGAGATTCACCCAGGATGAAAAGATATGCTGATTCTTGCACATCTGAATGAAAGAGTTGTCAGATAGGTCATCTACTGTGCATCTTTTCTGACTGGAATAGGTTCCTCCACATTGTGTTTGACCATGAAAAGCATTCAATCTATTTTATAAGTTGCTTTAAATTGTTTTTCATCATTTATAAAGGGAGCACTTTGCATGGAAAATATTTTTCTGTGCTTTCTCACACTCCACCAATTCCATATCAAATATTGTTCTTTAGATATGTGACATTTAATCTGTCTTGTGTATTTTAAAATAAACTTCAACAAATAACCTTTGAATAATCACGAAATTTCAAGTGAAAATTGAGTTTCTGCAATCTTTTACAATAGTAAAAAAAATCATTGAGTTGGAAGATGGTCCCACACACAAAACTAGCCGTGCTTCCCCATATCGAATTAACCGCCACAGCTAATTCTGCACATTGTGCCCTTAAGGAGCTTCTTCAAAATAAGACGAGTAGTTTCAGGTGCAAAGGCACTTGTAGCCGTTTTAAAAACGATTTTTAAGAATTAAGTATTTAATTTACTGAAACTGGCTGTAGTATAGGTCTCCTTATTTGAAGAAAGATGTAAACGTTGTAGAAGCAGTTCAGAGATTACTAGAGACAGGTTAGGCTTGTATTCACTGGAGTTTAGAAGAGTAAGAAGTGACTTGATCAAAACCTTAAAGATCCTGAGGGGTCTTGACAGAGTGGATGTGGAGAAGATGTTTCCTCTTGTGGGAGAATATAGAACTAGGAGTCACTGTTTAAAAATAAGGGGTCGCTTAATTAAGACAGAGTTGAGGAGAAATTTTTTTTGTCTCAGAGGGTCATGAGTCTTTCAGTCTTGTGGCAGTGGAAGCAGGGTCTTTGAATATTTTTAAGGCAGTGTTAAATGTACTCTTGATTAACAACGAGGGTGAAAGGCTATCAGGGGTAGGCGGGAGGTTACAATCAAGTCAGCCATGACCTTATTGAATGGCAGTGCAAGCTTGAAGTTGCTTGTGGCCTACTCCTGCTCCTAGTTTGTATGTTTGTTTGTATGTATGTATGTAGAAAAATTAATTAAAGAATTTTGTACAGTTTTTAAAAAGTTATTTTCCATTATTTAAAGTCAGGTTTCTCACAGGTGGTGAGTAGCTACCACCTTTGGCCAGCTCACGAAACACCTGGGACAACACCAAGCTCATCCTTAGGACAAAGCTGATGGTATATCTGGGCTGTGTTCTCAGCACCTTGCTCTATGGCTGTGAAACATGGGCGACTTGCAGCTACAAGAAAAGAAACTCAACAATTTCCAGCTTTGCTGTTGTGGCACAACTTGGCAGGGCAAAATTATGAATGCGGCATTGCTCTCAAAGGCAGAGCTCAGAAGTATACTGGCACTAATTAAACACAAGCGACTTCATTAGATTGGGCATGTCTGCAGGATGAAAGAGGTTGCTTTTTAAAATTCTTTTATGTGATGTGGGTATCACTGGCAAGGCCAGCATTTGTTGCCCCTCCTTAATTGCCCTTGGATTGAGTGGCTTGCTGGGCCATTTCAGTGGGCAGTTAAGAGTCAACCACATTGCTGTGGGTCTGAAGTCACATGTAGGCCAGACCAGGTAAGGATGGCAGATTTCCTTCCCTAAAGGACATTAGTGAACCAGAGGGGTTTTTACGACAATTGATGATAGTTGTCCTGGTCACCATTACTGAGACTTGCTTTCAATTCCAGATTTATTAACTGAATTTAAATTCCCCCAGATGCCATGGCTTCAACCCGCCTCCCCAGAATATTAGCCTGAGCCTGTGGTTTACTAGTCTAGTGACATTACCACACCACCACCATCTCCCCGCCTTTTCCAAGGACCTTCTGTATGGTAAGGTATCCAGATCCAAACAACCAGTTGGGCATCCAAGGCTGTGCTTCAAGGATGTTTACAAGCATGACAAAAGCATTAAGCATCAACTATTGCACCCAGGAGTCACTAGCTGGAGCCAGAGGGAAATGGTGACACCTCCTGTGGGCTGGCATGTGCTACCACGACAACCAGTGGCCACTGCAGCTGGCAGTAGTGCCAATGACTAAAACAACAGTTTACAATGTCCCTTGGCAGCTTCGTGTGTGCAA
Organism: Carcharodon carcharias; assembly: GCF_017639515.1. Taxonomy (NCBI): domain Eukaryota; kingdom Metazoa; phylum Chordata; class Chondrichthyes; order Lamniformes; family Lamnidae; genus Carcharodon; species Carcharodon carcharias. The sequence continues at coordinate 8,352,608 of NC_054479.1, forward strand.
CACTTGTGGCAGTCCATGCCCAAATGCAGCAAGTCCTGGACAATATCCAGGCTTTGGCTGACAAGTGGCAAGTAACATTCGCGGCACACAAATGCCAGGCAATAACCATCTCCAACAAGCGAGAAACTAACCATCGCCCCAAGACATTCAGTGGCATTACCATCCCTGAATTCCCCTGCTATCAACATTCTGGAGTTGCCATTGACTGGAAACTGAACTAGGCCAGCTATGTAAATAATGTGGCTACAAGAGCAGGCCAGAAGCTAGGATCCTGCGTCAAGTAACTTATCTCCAGCCCCCCAGAATCTGTCCACCATCTACAAGGGACAAGTCAGGAGTGTGATGGAGTACTCCCCACTTGCTTGGATGAGTGTAGCTCCCACAACACTCAAGAAGCTTGACGCTATCCAGGACACAGCAGCTTGTTCGATAGGCACCCCATCAAGCCACATTCACTCCCTCCACCACCGACACACAGCAGCAGGGTTTACCATCTACAAGATGCACTGCAGGAACTCGCCAAGCTTCCTGAGACAGCACCTTCCAAACCCGCAACTGCTACTAGCTAGAAGGACAAGGGCAGAAGATGCATGGGCACACCACCGCCACCTGGAAGTTCCCCTCCAAGCTACACACCATCCTGACTTGGAAATATATCGCCATGCCTTCACTGTCACTGGGTCAAAATCCTGGAACACCCTCCCTAACAGTACTGTGGGTGTACTTCCATCACATGGACTGCAGCTGTTCGAGAAGGCAGCTCACCACAACCTTCTCGAAAGCAATTAGGGATGGGCAATAAATGCTGGCCCAGGCAATGACACCCATATCCCATGACTGAATAAAAAAAGAGCTTATATTCGACATTAAAACCAAAACACAGAACATAAGTTGTCAGAAAGATATAGTCATTTTCACAATGTTTTTATAATTTATTGTAAAGTAGAGTAATAGCGAGGTCTGTGTCTGTGTGTGGGACTTAATTGAATCAAAGGCAGCTGGTCTGAAGGCTTTGATGTATCAGAAGGTAAGCTAGGTTTGAAATGTTAAGTCAGTAAACATGGGGGAAGTTTTAGAATGTAAGGTGTAAAGGAAACATTTGCATTTTTAAATAAACCAGACTAGCTTGAATTCAAAAGAGTGAGTGAAATGTTACACCTAGCCAGGAGAAGTTAAGGAACGTTGTGTTTATTTTTCCCAAAGATTAATGGTAAAATTGGTACAATGATGCATATTATTATTATTATTAGAGGTAAAGTCCAAAGACAGTGAAACAATGGGAATTTGCATTCAAAGGGGAAAATATGTATAAAGGAGCAAAGGTTGTGTGTAAGGGCAGGCATTCTAAGATCTAAAACAAGTGAGAAAAACCTTCAGCATTTAAGCTTCAAGCTGCAAGGAAGTGAAGCTGAGAAAAACTCACTTTGAATTGAACTGTTCAGGGTATCATGTTACTTTGCCTGGGTCTTCTAAAATCTGTGTGTGTTGCTTTAACGGAGGTGTAACTGGGGTTTAGATTAATTAGGGGATTTAGAAGTTATTATAGCAGTAATTTGTAGATCTATGTATATGCTTAAAATAATTTCTTCTAATAATAAGGTTTAATTTAGTTTTGTAAGAAACCTAAGACTTGGTGGCTTTTTTACTGAATTCAAAGCCCACATCTTGAAATAAGTACAAATTATAACTAGTTGTGGCAGCTGCTTCATGTTTCTCTGGGTTTTGGGCAGCTTGGCATTTACCATCCGCCTGCCATAACAAAATTCACATTCCACAAAAGTGAGGATCTCATTCACTGACTTCATCAGAATTTTTATGATTTTGGGTGTTTTAGGAACTGCAACATAAAATATGGGAATTTAACTCCCATTAAAACATTGTTTAAAAAAGTCAAAATATCTGAGACGCATAGGGTGACAATTATTCACAGAACATAACTCCTCCCTATCTGCCCGCTTTGCATCCCAGAGTTCCTCTAAGACACAAGCGTGGCTACCGAAGTTAAAGATTGCATTAAATCAAAGGATGTGGCTTTTAAGGCCAGAAAAAGTGGTAAACCTGAGGATTGGGAGCAATTTAGAATCCAGCAAAGGAGGACCAAGAAACTGAGCAAGAAGGAAAAAAAGAGAATGAGTGCAAGCTAGAGAGAAAAATAAAGGCAGACTAACAGCTTCTTTCGGTAAGTGAGAAGGGACAGATTAGCTAGGACAAATGTGGCCCATTACAGGTGGAGACAGGAGAATTTACAATGGAGAATAGGGAAATGACAGAGAAACTAAACAATTACTTTGTGTCTGTCCTCATAGAGGAAGATAGAGAAAATTTTCCAGAAATACTGGGGAACCGAGGGACTTGTGAAAATGAATTAAAGAAGAGGTAGTACGGAAAATTAATTGGATTGAAGGTTGATAAGTCCCCTGGACCTGATTAGCTGCATCCCGGAGTTTTGAAGGAGGAAGCTACAGAGATAGTGGATGCATTGGTGGCTAACTTTATAGATTCCTGAAAGGTTCCTGCAGACTGGAAATTAGCAAATGTAACCCCACTATTTAAAAAAGGGAGAGAGAAAATGGAGAATTACAGACCTGATAGTTTGATAATAGTAGGGAAAATGGTAGAATCTAGTCTGACGGATGTGATAACTGGACACTTGGAAAATAATGATGTGATTGGGCAGAGTCAACATGGATTTGTGAAAGGGCAATCATGTTTGACAAATCTGTTGGAATTTTTTGTGGATGTTACTTGTAGCATAGATAAAGCAGAACCAGTGGATGTGGTGTATTTGGATTTTCAGAAGGCTTTTGAGGAGGTTAATAAACAAAATTAGAGCGCATGGAATTGGAGGAAATATGCTAGTACGGATTGAGAATTGGTTAACAGAAAACACTAGGAATAAATGAATCGTTCTCAGGATGGCAGACTGTTAATAGTGGGATACCGCAAGGATTTGTGCTGGAGCCACAGCTGTTCACACTCTATAAATAATTTGTATCTGGGGAGCAATTGTAATATTTCCAAATTTGCTGATGACACCAAACTGAATGGGAATGTAAGTTGTGAGAAGGATGCAAGGGGGCTTCAATAGGACTTGGATGGCAGATGGAATATAATGTGAATAAGTGTGAAGTTATCCACTTCAATAGAAAAAAGAGGTGAAGTATATAAATCGTGAGAAGTTGGGAAATGTTGATGTCCAAACGGACCTGAGTGTCCTTATTCATGAGTCACTAAAAGCTAGCATGCTGGTGCAGGAAGCAATTAGGAAGGCAAATAGTACCTTGATCTTCATCAAGGGGATTTGAGTACAGGAGTAAAGATGTCTTGCTGCATTTGCATAGAGCCCTGCTGAGACCGCACCTGGAGCATTGTGTACAGTTTTGGTCCCCTTATCTAAGGAAGAATATTCTTGCCACAGAGGGAGTGCATCAGACGTTCACCAGCCTAATCTCTGGGTTGGCAAGATTGTCTCATCATGAGAGATTGAGGAATGGGCCAGTAAGACTAGATGAAGGACTGAATGGATGGTTCCTAAATTTTCTGATGACATAAAGTTACATAGCAAAGTAAGTTGTGAAGAGGAGGTAGAGTCTGCAAAGGGATAGAGACAGGTTAAGAGAGTGAGCAAAAATATAGCAGATGGAGCATAATTTGGGAAAATGTGTACTTGTCCACTTTGGCAGGAAGAATATAAAAGCAGCATATTGTTTAAATGGTAAGTTCTTTTTATTCATCCATGGGATATGGGCTTCGCTGGCTGGGCCAGCTTTTATTGCCCATCCCTTGAGAAGGTGGTAGTGAGCTGCCTTCTTGAACCGCTGCAGTCCATGTGGTGTAAGTACAGCCACAATGCTGTTAGGAAGGGAGTTCCAGGATTTTGACCCAGCGACAGTGAAGGAACGATGATATATTTCCAAGTCAAGATGGTGAGTGACTTGGAGGGAAACTACCAGCTGGTGGTGTTTACATCTGTCTGCTGCCCCTGTCCTTCTAGATGATAATTGTTGTAGGTTTGGAAGGTGCTATCTAAGGAGCCTAGGTGAACTCCTGTGGTGCATCTTATAAATGGTACACACTACTGCTACTGTGCATTGGTAATGGAGGGTGTGAGTATTTGTGGATGTGGTGCCAATTAAGTGGGCTGCTGTGTCCTGGATGGTGTCAAACTTCATGAGTGTTGTAGGAGCTGGACTCATCCAGGCAAGTGGGGAGTATTCCGTCACACTCCTGACCTGTACCTTGTAGATTGTGGACAGGCTTTGGGGAGTCAGAAGCTGAGAAACTCGCTGCACCTCTGACCTGCTCTTATAACCACAGTATTTATATGGCCAATCTGGTTCAGTTTCTGGTCAATGGTAACCCCAGGATGTTGATAGTGAGGGACTCAGTGATGGTAATGCCAATGAACATCAAGGGCCGATGATTACATTCCCTCTTGTTGGAGATTGTCATTGCCTGGCATGAATGTTACTTGCCACTTGTCAGCCCAAGCCTGTATATAGTTCAAGTCTTGCTGCATTTGGACATGGACTACTTCAGTATCTGAGGAGTTACGAATCACGCTGAACAATGTGCAATCATCAGCAAACATCCTCACTTCTGACTTTATGATGGAAGGAAGGTCATTGATGAAACAGTTGAAGATGTTTGGCCTGAACACATTACCCTGCGGAACACCCGCAATGATGTCCTGGAGCTTAGATGACTGACCTTCAACAACCACAACCATCTTCCTTTGTGCTAGGTATGACCCCAACCAGTGGAGAGTTTTTCCCCATGATTCCCATTCATTTTGCTAGGGCTCCTTGATGCCACATTCGGTCAAGGGCAGTCACGCTCATCTCACCTTAGGAGTTCATCTCTTTTGTCCATGTTTAAACCAAGGCTGTAATGAGATTAGAAGTTGAGTAGCATGGGGTCAGAAGCTGAGTGGCTTTGGTGAAACCCAACCTGGGCAACAGTGAGCAGGTTATTGCTAAGGAAATGCCACTTGATAGCACTGTTGATGACCCCTTCCATTATTTTACTGATGACCAAGAATAGACTGATGGGGCGGTAATTGCTGGGTTAGATTTGACCTTTTTGTGGTCCGGACATACCTGGGCAATTTTTCACATTGCCAGGTAGATGACAGCGTTGTAGCTGTACTGGAACAGCTTGGCAAGTTCTGGAGCACAAATCTTCAGTACTATTGCCAGAATATTGTCAGGGCCCATAGCCTTTGCACTATCCAGTGCCTTCAGCTGTTTCTTGATATCACGTGGAGTGAATCGAATTGGCTAAAGACTGGCATCTGTAATGCTGGAGACCTCCAGAGAATGCTGAGATGTATCGTCAACTTGGCACTTCTGACTGAAGCTTGTTGCAAATGCTTCGGCCATATCTTTTGCACTAGGCTCCCCCATCATTGAGGATGGGGATATTTATGGAGCCTCCTCCTCCAGTGAGTTGTTTAATTGTCCACCACCATTGACGACTGGATGTGGCAGGACTGCAGAGTTTAGATCTGACCTGTTGGTTATGGGATCACTTAGCTCTGTCTATCACTTGCTGCTTATGCTATTTGGCATGCAAGTAATCCTGTGTCATAGCTTCACTAGGTTGACATCTCATTTTCAGGTATGCCTGGTGCTGCTCCTGGCATGCCCTCCTGCACTCTTCATTGAACCAGGGTTGATCCCCTGGTTTGATGGTAATGGTAGAGTGGGGGATATGCCAGGCCATGAGGTTACAGATTGTGTTAGAGTACAATTCTGCTGCTGCTGATGGCCCACAGTGCCTCATGGAGGCTGAGTGTTGAGTTGCTAGATCTGTTCAAAATCTATCCCATTTAGTACAGTGGATGGAGTACAACACGATGGAGGGTATCCTCAGTGTGAAGGCAGGACTTGGTCTGCACAAGGACTGTGCGATGGACACTCCTAATACTGTCATGGACAGATGCATCTGCTGCAGGCAGGTTGGTGATGATGAGGTCAAGTATGTTTTTCCCTTGTTTGTTCCTTAACCACCTCCCGCAGACCCAGTCCAGCAGCTATGTGCTTTAGGACTCTTGTCAGCTTGACCAGTGGTGGTGCTACATTGAAGTCCTGCACCCAGAGTACATTCTGCACCCTTGTCACCATCAGTGCTTCCTCCAAGTGGTGTTCAACATGGAGGAGCACTGATTCATCCACCTTCCCTCAGTTGTACGTGGTAATCAGCAGGACGTTTCCTTTCCCATGTTTGACCTGATGCCATGTGACTTCATGGGGCCTGGAGTTGATGTTGAAGACTCCCAGGGCAACTCCCTCCTGACTGTATACCAGTGTGCTGTCACCTCTGCTGGTCCTGTCCTACCGGTGGGACAGGACATACCCAGAGATGGTGATAGTGGAGTCTGAAACATTATCTGTAAGGCATGATTCCGTGAGGTTGACTATGTCGGGCTGTTGCTTGACTAGTCTGTGAGACAGCTCTCCCAATTTTGACACTAGCCCCCAGATGTTAGTAATGGTGCAGTAATGGTGGTAGTAGTAGTAATTGTAGTATTTAATGGTGGAGCAGGCTCAAGGGGCCTGCTCCTGCTCTTAATTTGCATGTTCATATGTTCATATTCCCCAGGGTTTTGAAGAATGAAAGGTGATCTCATTGAAACCCTTACAGGGTGTGACAGGGTAGATGTGATTGGAACATTTCCCCTGGCTGGTGAGTCTAGAACCAGAGGACAAAATCTCAGGATAAGGGCATTTAAGACAGAGATGAGGAGGAAATGTAAGGTATGTGTATTTTTAAGGTTATTGTACAATTTCTCTGCTGTTCCTCCTTTTTATTTTATGGTGTTGAGACAGAATCTAAAGCCATGTGTATTTGCTCCAGCCACGTGGGTCATCATTCAATGCCAAAGTTTTTAATGACAAAACACTACTTAGGTTTGCCAGTGAAGTTGAAGCCCATGGAATAAAAGGGACCGTGACACAAACAGTGAGTAGTGTGAATGGTTGCATTTCAGATTGGTGTAAGGGGTCCCCACTGCTTTTTTTTTATACTAATGAACTAAACTTGGATGTATAGGGCACAATTTAAAAATTAACAGATGACAAAACTTGGAAGCATTTTGAACTGTAAGGAAGTTAGTGATAAACTTCAAGAGGACAGGCAGGCTGATGGCACGGGCAGAAACATGGCAGAAAAAATTTAATGCAGGGAAGTATAGTGATACAATTTGGTAGGAAGAATAAGATGACTCAATATAAAAGGGTAAAATTCTCAAGAGAATGGAGGAACAAAGAGACCTTAGAGTCTATGTGCACAAATTGTTGAAGGTGGCAGGGCAGGTTGAGAAAGTGATTAAAAAGCCACATGCATTCAAGGGATAGAGTAAAAGCAAGGAAGTTATGATGAACCTTTATAAAGCATTGGTTTGGCCTCAGCTGAAGTATTGTGTCCCATTCACTTTAGGAAGGATGTGAAAACATTGGAGAGGGTGCAGAAAAGATTTATGAGATTGATTCCAGGGATGAGGGACTTCAGTTACGTGGAAAGACCGGAAAATCTGGGGTTGTTCTCCTTGGAGATGAAGGTTGAGAGGAAATTTGATTGACATGTTCAGAATCATGATTCTAGACACAGTAGATACATAGAAACTGTTCCCGTTGGTGGAAGGTTTGAGAACCAGAGGATACCGATGTAAAGTATTACAATTGAGGTCTATAAGATTATGATGTTTTAGAACTGTAGCTTTAAATTTAGGATAAATGAAGTGGCTCATGTGACCTGTTCTGCAGTTTGCCTGACTGTAAGCCTCAGTGGTTTGATTGTTAGAGATCAAACAAAGGCTTAGATTGTTTTACTGAGAAGATGATGCAAGATATTTATGCTCGGAGACAATGACAGCAGTCTCTGGGTTTGCGATGAGTATATGGAGTCTCCTAAAGTCCCAGAAAGGTTTCGGAGATACTAGATTTTAAATAGTGCTGTAAACAGTCCGTTTACTTCCAAGATGAAGGCTGCTTGACTTTGCAAGCTACCACAGCTAGACGTGGTAGGGAGATGATCACTTATTGAAGAAACTGTAGTCTTCTGCAAATCCTGGGAGATTTGTTCTGGCATGGTTAGGGGGAAGAAGAACCATTGGGACAGGCTTTACTGCTGATGGTAAATTTAAGAAACTCTCAACACAGAAAAGTGCCTGGGGGCAGTAACTCAAAGTTACTAGTTAATTAAGTAAATATACAGAAACCATTTGAAGCCAAGAACAACTGTGGATTGCTTGCTTCTGTGGAGACTGTGATGGGTAATGACTATAAAAGGGGAATGTTCCTCTCTAGTTTAAAGTATAAGTTACTTAAAAATAACTAGTGTTTAGTCAAAAGTGCTTTTACTCATTTGTTACAGTAAGAGCTTTAAAATGTGAAATCTTGTTCTGTCATTCTTTCAGGACATTTGAATCTCCTCTTAAAAGTTACATAAAAGGTGATTGGCAAAAGAACAAATAGTAACAAGGAATTTTTTTTTTTTTTGCACAACAAGTGAATAGGTTCTTGAGTGCACAGCCTGGGAGTATGGTGGAGGCAGATTGAATTGTGCCTTTCAAAAGGTAATTGGATAAGCAGCTAAAGAGTGAAACTTTGCAGGGTTATGGGGAAAGAGTAGGGTGTGGGACTAGCTAAATGGCTCTTGCAGAGAGCCAGCACAGACAGGCCGGAAAGCCACCTCCTGTGCAGTAACCATTCTATGATTCTTTCATTACAGGATAACAGGCTACACACCACCAGTGAGGTTTAAAAAATGGTAGAGAAGATAACGTAACTCAGGAAGTCATGATTAGGTGTCACAAAGCTTGATTTTTAAGGCGTTTAGATTTTAGGAGAAAGGCAAATTGTAAGAATTTTTAAAAATATTCTTTCATGGCATGCGAACATCACTGGCAAGGCCAGCATTTGTTACTCATTCCTAATTGCCCTTGAGAAGGTGATGATGAGCTGCCGCCTTAACCGCTGCAGTCCATCTGGATGTAGGTACCCCCACAGTGCTGTTAGGAAGGGAGTTCCAGGTTTTTGACCCGGTGACAGTGAAGGAAAGACAATGCAATATAGTTCTAAGTCAGGATGGTGTTTCACTTGGAAGGTGACGATGTTCCAATGTGTCTTCAGCTCTTATGCTTCTAGGTTTGGAAGGAGGCTTGATAACTTTCTGCAATGCTTCTTCTAGATGGTACACACTGCCTCCACTATGCATCGGTGATGGATGGAATGTCACTCAAGTGGGCTGCTTTGTCCTGGATGGTGTCAAGCTTCTTGTGTTGGAGCTGCACTCATCTAGGTGAGTGGAGAGTATTCCATCAAACTCCTGACTTTGTGTCTTGTAAATGGTGGACAGGCTTTGCAGAGTCAGGTGGTGAGTCACTAGCTGCAGAATTCCCAGCATCTAACCTGCACTTGTAGCCACAGTATTTAAATTGCTAATCCAGTTAAATTTCTGATCAATGATAACTCCTAGGATGTTGATGGTCAGGGATTCGATGATTTTAATATTCTTTTATGGGATGTGGACGTCATTTGTTGCCCATCCCTTATTGCCCTTAAGAATATCAAGGGGAGATGGTCATTGCCTGGTACTTGTAATTATCAAATTTGTGCCACACAAAGATCAAAAAACTGAGAAATTATGAACCGCACACATTTCTGCACTGAATACTGTTTGACGACTTCATTTCAGAGATTACTGTACTCACCATATTTGATTCAGGCAACAGGTGTATTTTAAAAACTGCAAAATAAAAGTGTGAAGTGAAAAGGTTAATTTTTTTTGGCACTCCATAGCTAACTAAATGATTCACCTTAGTTAATATTGTACCATGGCCTGATAAAATCCATAATTACAATGTTCCTGAGTTTTCTTTATAACCTTATCACTTATCAGTAGTGCTAATGTGTGTGTTTTTTGCTTTTCTATAATTACTACATCATAAAATAATTTATACACTTGCAGATTGTTGATGATTATTTTCAAACAAATTAGATGTGTAATTTTAATGCAAATGCAAAAATAATACTAGTTCAAAGTAAAAACAGCCTTGTAAAAATAGCTGGTGGGGTATAAACTAAATTGTTCCAGCTTTTAACATAATCTACCATACCAATATTGGGACAAATTACAAGCTAGAGAATTAAAAATTTTAATCAGGGCAAGTGGTAAATGAATTAATAGAGGATGAACTCAGAGCAGATCTACAGGTATTAATTAGAAACAGTTTTAGCAAGGTATTGACTAGACTCAAAAAGAGGGAAGAGATTTTTTTTCTTTAAGAACCATGGATGGACAGCTGAGGCCTGTTGCTTGTAATTCCTGTGCCATGTGGCAACTTCAGGATACTTAACTTATCTTGGTACCATTTGTGAAGGCAGTATCCCAGCTATTTGAGCTCACACTCAGAATTGCCAAGCTTGGAGGGCAGCTGGAGTCACTGTGGAGCACCATGGAGGATGAGTGTTTCCTGGATTGTACTTTCCAGGAGGCGGTCACTCCACAGGCAGTGAGTTCAGGAAAGTAAATGGATGGCTATCCAGAAGAGTAAGAAGAAGTAGGAGGCATGGGAGTCTTTAGGGTGTGTGCCACTTTCAAACCGATATTTCAGCAGTGTAGACTGCTCAGATTACCAATGCGTTGAAGGAGTGCAGTCCACACTATGGCACCAATGGGCACAGGAAGGAACAGCAAAGAAATGCAGTTTATAGGACATTAGGGGGAACAGACAGAAATTTTTGTAACCATGAGTCCCAAATCGTGTGTTCCTTAAAAAATAGGACTTCAAAGGTAATAATTTCTGGAGTAGTGCCAAAGGCCATACACTGTCAAGAGTAGAAATAGAAAGGGAGTAACTCTTAGAGTCAAAACAATTAAACCAAATCAACAAAATTGGGATAAATCAGGCACAGCCCCTAATTCAGATCAGCTGTAAAACCAAGAACAAAGTTTAAAGGAACCTTACAAACTTTAAATCAAAATGTGATTAAAGGGGTCAACAAAACACCCCAGTCCCTGCGGTGCCCACCGAGCATGGAAGGCCTCGAGTGTGCCAACGGACACCGCGTGCTCCCTCTCCAGGGACATCCGGCCGCGAACGTAGCCGCGGAAGAGGGACAAACAGTCGGGCAGGACTCCCCCGTCAATCGCCCGCTGCCTGGACCTGTTAATGGCCAACTTGGCCAGGCCCAGGAGCAGGTTCACGAGGAGGTCCTCCTCCTTCCCGACCCCCTTCCGCACCGGGTGGCCATAGGTCAGGAGCGTGGGGCTGAAGTGCAAACAAAACATCAATAAAAGGTTTTTCAAATAACTTAAAAGGGAGTGCAGCCTACCACACCCTATGTATACATGGTCCACGGACTCCACAAGACCACAAAAAGGGCATGTGTCCTGAGAGTCCGTGAACCTATGCATTCTCCTATTATAGGGGACTGCTGCATGCAACACCCTCCAACCCAGGTCCCCGATAGAAAGGGGGAGGACACCTCCATAGAGGGCCTCCAACTGGGGGCCTCCGCCGCCGGACAGCAACAAGGCACGCCAGGGCGCGTCTGGGTGGCGGACAAGGGCGAGAAAAGGGAAGGTGTGCAGCAGCAGTCCGTACAAAAAGCTCCTCTTTGCCGTGCCAAAAGGCACAGAGGGCATGTCCCCGAGGCGGCTCATATTGCGGGGCACCAGCACCTGAGGGAGGGTTCTGGGCTTGGGGCCAATGTGGAATTCTGTCCGAACAGGGGAACGCTCAGACGGAATACCACCGCACACCTGGGCCACCTCAAGACCCAAAATAACATCGGGTCCGAGCACGACCGTTCTCAGGTCTTGGATGGCATCGGCTGCGACCTGGACACTCAGACGCGTGACGTGCCAACTCCTGCGGGAGCATCCAGCCCAGTCCTCCACCACCCAGCACGTCCCCGATCCTGGTCACCCCTGCAGCCACAGCCCTCCTCTCCGCCAACCACTGAAAAGGACGGAGGGGCGGATTCCTGAGCAGCGGCTCTCTGACGATAGCCGCTACTCCTGACGGGGGAGAGCTGCGTCGCAAGGCGACCACATTCCAGACTTTGATCAGGTCCTGGTAAAAGACGGGCAATGCCTGCAAGGAGCCACCGAGGCCCCTCTGCTCTATAAACAGGAGCTGCACGTCATAATTCAGGCCGTGCACCTGACGGAAGAAATACGTCGTCAGGGCACACCATCTAGGAGGAGGCTCGACGTAAAGGTATCGCTGCAGGGTCTGAAGGCGGAAAGTCGCCACCTATGCGTAGGCACACTAGCGCCTGACCACCCTCCCTAAGCGGGAGACTCAGAACCTCAGCAGCGACCCAGTGCAATCTTTTGTCCCAGAAGAAGTCGACTAACAATTTCTGGATTTTTGTGACAAAGTCCGGGGGAGGGATCAAAGTGACCAGTTGATACCACAACATGGCGGCGATCAGCTGGTTTATGACCAGAACTCGACCCCGGTAAGATAGCACTCGGAACAGTCCTGCCCAGTGCCGCAGGCGAGCGGTGACTTTCGTCTCCAATTCCTGCCAGTTCGCCGGCCAGGATTCCTCATAGATAGGGAGTATCAGTACATGGCATGAGACAGAGTGTTACTCACAATAAGTGCTTGTCATGGAAGAATGAGTCCAATCTGGTTTATTCTCAAGACAGCTTTGCAGTATAACAGACTCTCCCAATCTCTTCCATGCTGTACCCATTTATAGGTGAACCAATGCCCATCACCTGTTTTAAGAAGCAGTTGTCTTAACAATGTAATTGATATACAATGTAATTGCCAATCAAGAAGATGATTGTTATTGGACCTTGACAGAGTGCAGGAGGGATTTTTGGGGCCTTGGAACCAATTCTGGGATAGACATCTATTCAGAAGTGAGAGGTTGCACCTCAAAAGACTGGGATCAATGTCATTGCAGGGAGGTTCACTAGTGTGTTTGGGGAAGGTTTAAGTTAAATTGGCAGGGGGGAGCACCAGCATATGGAAGTAGGAAAGAGGATTAAGCTGTATAAAGGAGTGAGACTGCTGGGTAGTACTAGAGAAGGAATTTGAATCATATTAGAGAAGATTAGATTAAGAAGGACTACGAGGAGTGGTTTAGAATCCATCTATGTAAATGCAAATGCAGAAACTATGGTCAGTCAGTCAGGTCGGTGAGCTACGAGCACAATTTTCCATGTGGGAATATGATGTAGTGGCAATAATGGAAATGTGGCTTAAAAATAGAAAAAATGGGTGCTTAATATTCAGGGATACAGTGTTCAGAAAAGGTAAGGGAGGGGAAAAGATAACTGGGGTAGCAGTACAAATTAAGGAAGATATTGTAGTGTTGGAATGAGAGCATATTCATGAGGGGGATGAGGACAGAATCTATTTGGTTAGAGTTGAGACGCAAAAAGAAAATCACAATACTGCAGGCGTTCTCGAGGTCTCCAAACAATGAGAGAGCAATAGATGAGCAAATCTCCATGCAAGGACATGTGCAAGAGTGGTGATATTGAGGACATTAGTTACTCAACTATCAATTGGGATATTATTTTAGAAATGATAGAGAAAAAAAACTCAACAGGCAATTAGAGAGATTTGAGTTAGTTCAGGATAGCCAGCATGAATTTGTAAAAGGCAGATTGTGCTTGACTAATCTAATTGAAATTTTGATGAAGTAACAGACGTTGATGAAGGGAATAAAATGGATGTTCATATGGGTCTTAAAAAAGCATTCGACAAAGTACCTCATAGAGAAAAACAGAAAATGCTGGAAAAGCTCAGCAGATCTGACAGCATCTGTGGAGAGAAAAACAATTGACATTTCTAGTCCATATGACCCTTCTTCAGAGCTACCTTGTACTTCATAGAAGGTTGGTTAACAAAATTAAGGCTTATCGAATAAGGTCAGTGTCAGCTTGGATAAAAAATTGACTTAAAGATGGAAAATGTAAACGGTTGTTTTCCAGACTAGGTCAGTGCTTAGATCACAACGTTTTTTTTGATATAAACGAATTTGATATTGGAATTAGAGTAAAATTTCAAAAATTGCCAATGATACCAAACTTGAAGGGGTGGCAGACAGTGAGGATTATACCAATAAACTGAAACATGACATAGATAAACTAGCTGAATGGACAGACAAGTGGTAGTTGGAATTTAATATAGAGAAGTGTGAGATGATGCGTTTTAGCAGAAGGGATAGGGAGAGGCAATATACACTTAATGGCACAGTTCTACAGAGTATACAGGGACAGAGGGACATTGGGGTTCATGTGCATAGATCCTTGAAGGTGACAGGACATATTGAGATAATAGTTAACAAAGCATATGAAATCTGGGGCTTCATAAATAAAGGTATTGAGTACAAAAACAGGCAAGTTAAACTGAACCTGCATAAAGCTTTGGTTAGACCACAACTAGAGTATTGCGTCCAGTTCTGGCCACCATACTTTAGGAAGGATGTGTGCGTCCTTGAGAGGTTGCAGAGGAGATTTATCAGAATGATTTCATGGATGAGGGATCTTAGCTACAAGATTAAGTTGGAGAAGCTGGGTTGCCTCCTTGGAGCAAAGCAGATTGAGGGAGGGATTCGATAGAAGTGTACAAGAATTACAGGTTAGGATAAGGTAGACAAAAGCTGTTACCAATAGCTGACACAAGGACCAGGGGGGACAGATTTCAGATTTTGGGCAAGAGATGCAAGGGGGATGTAAGGAAGAACTTATTTACACTGCGAGTGGTAATGACCTGGAACTCTCTGCCTATGAGGGCAGTGGAAACAAAAATGATGAATGATTTCAAAAAGAAATTGAATGGACGCTTGAGGAAAATAAACTTGCAGGACTACTGAGATAGAGCCAAGGAATGGGACTGATTGAATTGTTATACAGAGAGCCAGCATGGACTCAATGAGCCAAATTATGTCCTCTGCCATAATGACTCAAAAATAAAACTGATAAATTCATCAGGGTTGTGCCATTTGCAATATGCTGGGCATTTTTCTTCATGTTTGTTTACAAAATCTGCAGATTTCTCACCTTCCATTAAGCACTGCAATTTACAGAGCCAAGTTCTGCTCTGACTTTTCCTGCAGGACATTGAGAAGAAAGTTGAAGGATTTTTATCTTTAGAGTAGGAATGTCCAAAATATACCTGTGAACATGTGCAATCAGATTATCTAGTTATTTATCTAATTGCTGTTTGTGGGAGCTTGCTGAGCACAAATTGTCTGTCACATTTTCCCACATTACCTCAGTGACTCTACTTCAAAAAAGTACTTCATTGGCTGTGAATCATTTTGGAATATCCTGAGGTCATGAAGAGTTACACAACTCTTACACAAGAGTTTAAATTATAATATCAAGATATGTTGGTGCCTGCCACTTGAGGTACATGTAATATAATAGGAAGATTCATTTAAACTTTAAATGTGGCCTGCCAGGCTTCATGATATGCGCATGTGTCTGTAAGAAAGGAGTAGTCGATGTGTTATTGGGTAATATGGATAGGTGCCCCAGCACACTTTCTCTTTAATTTTCTCTGTTATTTGTGAGGTGTTATTATGACTACACATTACTCTTTATATCCTGTCATGTGCACACAACAGTGCATTAAAGAAACATTTTCAACATTTCTTTTCACAAAGTAAAATATTACAGTAGCAGTTTTGTTTTCTCGTATATGGAGTTGGTAGTTAATCACAAAACATTTGTGGTAACTTAACATTGTTTAATTGAGCTTTCAGTTAAACTTTGGTTTTGAAAGATGCTGATGCTTTGTAAGTTTTGTTCTTCTACTTCAGGTGCTGAAGTTTTTTCTGTCACTCTCTCTCATCATCTGGTCACCCTGAATGCAGTTAATGAAGTATTTCTGAATTATAGTCACTGTTGCAATGTTATACCAAGATTTATCTTCCTATGTTATTTCTTGGGAAGGCCTGGTACAGCCAGTTAGATAAGATGAGATAAGTAGGTGATTCTTCAATTCATATTTTTATGAATTTTGTAATTGCAGTACGAACTATGTGGTACGTTTATCTATCAATTGAGCCCCAGCAGTATGGGCTGACTTCATTTGGTTTTAATCAGAATCCCAAATGAACATAGCTCTTTCAATATGACATGTTTGAAGTTAACGCTGCTATGTTAATATACTGGGACACTGTGCATCAAAATAGAAGTATGTGGATAAAGTTGCAGGTGCATTGATTTTTAGTAAGCCTGCACTTGTCTCAACTCAGTAACAGCATCTCGGTGTGAAAAAGGGCATAGGTACTGTACTGCATTACTGTAAAATTCACAAAGGAATGATCTTATTGCATCTTGTAATTGGTTTACCAAGCTTTGGCCATGTAACATACTCCACCATTGTAATAAGTCTCGATATAAGCAGCCTTTAACCTTCTTCCAACCAATTGCATGTGACAGTGCCGGGTATACCCCCCCACTTAACGCCCATTGCCTGTCAGGATAGGTTCCGACTCCCCGCAACCCTGAATTGGATGAAGCGGTTGTGGATGAGTGAGTGAGTATTTAATGTATGCAATTAAAACACTCATTTAAAGTGGAGAGAGCCTCAGCATCAAATGCCCCAACCTCATAAGGGCTCCTTTTATTGCACCAACATTCAATTTATCTTACTAATTGCCTTTCAGTTTTCTGATTTTGTCAAACTCAAGCTGATTGAGTATGAAGAGAGTTTTATTCTGTGAACTGATGTACTCTAGCATGAAGTGGGGATTGCCCAAATGTATTTAACCAGGCAGAAGAGAGATGAAATTAATTGTTTTTAATTTTGGCACAGAAATGAAAAGGATCATGCTTTAATCCTAGGCACCTCTCAGTTTGTGGTAAAGTAAAAAATGTTCATTAACGTTGATTCTATAACAAAACAATGAAGTATGGCCCTACATGCTTGTTGCTCATTATCAGTCACTTTGAAATACTGACCCTCATTAGATACTTCCTGCTGGGTCTTGTACCCACACAATGTGATAGAATCACAGAATGGTTGGAGATTATTCAGCCTACTGAGCCTTTGTTGGCCCTCTGCAAGAGCAGTTTAGCTAGTTTTTTTTTTAAATTCCCTGGCACTTTCCCATAGCTGTGTAATAATTTTCCCTTCAGGTTGTTATGGCACAGCCGATGGTAAATGCTGAGCTACTCCAATCCCAAAGGAAAATTTGAAACAACTGCCGCAAATGTTTTGCACTTAGTATAAATTTCAAGATGCGCATCTTGAATTCAGTCGTAATAAGACCACCAAGGCCTATAGGTTTCTTATAAAACTAAATTAAACCTTCATTAATAGAATAAATGATTTTAAGCACGCACACAGAGCTACTACAAATTAGTACTATGATAACTTCTAACTCCTTGGTTAATCTAACTCTCAGTTACACTTTTGTAAAACACATAGATTATAAAAGACCCAGGCAAAGAAACATGATACCCTGAACAATCCAATTCAAAATAAGTTTTCTTAACTTCAGTTCTTTGTAGACAGCAGCTTGAGGCTTAGATGCTGGAGGTTTTTCGCACTTGTTTTAAATCTTAGAATGCCTATCCTTACACACAGCCTTCTCTCCTTTATACATATTTTCCCCTTTAAATGCAAATTCCCATTTCAATTTTTTCAAAGTCTTTGGACTTCACCTCTCTAATAATAAACATCTCTCATAGTATCAATTTTATCAGTAATCTTTGGGAAAAATAAACGCTGTTTCTTAACTTCTAGCTAGGTGAAACATTTCACCCCTCTGAATTCAAGCTAGTCTGGTTTATTTAAAATGCAAATGTTCTCTTTACACCTTACAGTTTAAAACTTTCTCCATGTTTACCTACTTAACATTTCAAACCTAGCTTATCTTCTGATACATCAAAGCCTTCAGACCAGCTGCCTTTGATTCAATTAAGCGCCCCCCCCCCCCCCCCCCCCCCCCCCCACACACACACACACACACACACACACACACACACACACACACACACAAACACACACACACACAGACCCTAATATTACTCTACTTAACAATAAATTCTAATAATATTATGAAAATTATTACCTCTTTCCTGACAAGGTGCTTATCCAATTTCCTTTTAAAAGCCATGATTGAGTCTGCCTTGACTACCCTTTAAGACAGTGTATTCCAAATTGTAACTATTCACTATGTCAAAAAAAAAAGTTTTTCCTCATATTACCTTCAATTCTTTTGCCAATTACTTTAAATGTGACCTGTGGTTCTTGACCCTTCCATCGATGGAAACGGTTTCTCTTTATCTAATCTTATCTAGTCCACTGTTGGTCTGTTGTAGCATTTCTAGCATTCTGGTTAAACAATTCAGAATGAATTTTAATGGCTGTGATCATACTGTTAGACAGTAAACATTATTTTAAGTTAGTTGGACTTAACTAAGCTGATTCAGCTGCATTTATTTTATTGAACCATTTTACAACAAGATTGCAGCAGTTTCCTTGATGGAAATCCGGACTTTGTGAAAAGATTAACTTGTTTATTTATATGTGGCTGTCTAATGTTCGACATTTGATATGAACTATTGCTCATATAGCAGTATTACTGGGCGTTGCACTTTGATAACATATCCTTGATCACCCATTGTAAAAGTTCAGTGTGATAAACTACTGTATCAGATTGCTTACCTATTTTACAGGGCTATGGGGACTAATTGGATTGCTGTCAAGAAGCCAGTAGAGGCATGATGGGCCAGATGGCCTCCTCCTGTGCTGTATGATTTTAGGATAAAGTGACTAACTATTACTGGATACTTTCCAACTCAACACGCAGTTTCAAAGATATTTGATATGACTTAAGAAATGGTGTTGCACTTGCCTGGAAATGATTGCAACCTGCTAAGTACTGCTTCTTAGTTATTTGCTAAGTTTTTGTCTCTTTTAAATAAGATATTCTGAACAAAAGTTCACATTCATCTAAATATCTTTGGTTTTTCTCAAATTGTTCTTTAACTTGGACTGCACTACAAGTGGATATTAGGGGGCATGTCGAAGTGTTTGAGAAATTAAGCAGAGTGATTTTTTTCTTCAAAAATCTGCCTCCTTTCCTTGTAGAGAAATGCTGCCTTCTGTTTGACACTTTTCCCTAGTAATTCAGATAGGAGGTATTATAGCCAGTAACCTTTTTAATGCGTTTACTTCAGCATCTTTCAAACCTGCAGCCTCTACCACCTAGAAGAACAAGGGTGGCATGGAAACCTCATCATCTGCAAGTTCCCCTCCAAGTCACACTCCATTCTGACTTGGAAATATATTACTGTTCATTGATTGCATCCTAGAACTCCCTACCTTGTTGTAACTCAGATAGCCAGGCATTGAATGTTAGAGCTGGAGCCTGGTCTTTATACACTTAAAAGCTTTTATTTATAGAGAGACACACAAATTACGCATTGTGCATCAACCATCCAATAGCCATAGTTTCAACCTGCCCTATATGTGAGCACAGGCGAATCCCCAGTTCATGCCCACCATCTAAATACAATTAAACACTCAATTAATATACAATTAACATACCTACCTGTAGGTGTACCTACACCACAAGGACTGCAATGGTTCAACTTGTTCACCACGCCCTGAGGAAAATTGGGGATGGGCACTAACTGCTGGCCTTATCGGTGATGCGTCCCATGGACGCACAAAAACAGCATCTTTAGTAGCCACAATTTTTTTGATCCTACACCACCTCTAGTCCCATGATGAGAGGGAAAAAATCATTCTTCCAGAAGTCTATCCATGGCGCATTTTTTTTAATCTTGATACTGCCTCTTGGCACACCGTACCCAGGCATGGTTCAGCTTTCAAGTATGCATATAACATCAATTGCTACCTCTCTTGACCTCCCTCATCTGCCTCTGTACTTCACATTTCTAGTCTGACATTGTCATGGATGTGTCATAACTTCCTCTAACTCAACATTTGGAATGCTGAAACCATGATTTTTAGTCCTCATCACAAAGGACTATTTTGCCACTGATTCCATCTCCCTCCTGATCATTGTCTCAGGCTGAAGCATACCATTCGCATCTTTAGTGACCTGTTTGACCTTGAGCTTTATGAGGCACATCAGTTTTCTCACCAAGACCGCATATTTCCAGTTCTGGAACATTGCCTGCCTTTGACCCTACCTCTGTCACTGAAACCTTTATCGTTGCCTTTGTCACCTCAAAACTCAACTACTGTAATGCTCTCTAATTCTCGACCCTTCGTAAATTCCAACTTAATGAAATGTTATATAACATTATATCCTATTGCACAATAAGTCCCGTTTGCTTATCACCCCATTCTTACATTGTCACTTGATTTTCCCCAAACCAATAAAGTATAAAAAACAATAGAATACTGCAGATGCTGGAAATCTGAAATAACAACCGAAAATGCTGGAAACACTCAGCAGGTTAGGCAGAGACAGATATGCGTTAGTGTTTCAGGTCTGTCATCTTTCATGAGAACTGGGAAATGTTATAGGATTTGAGCAAGGTGTAGGTAGGACAAGGACAATGGAAGGTCTGTGATACGATGAAAGACAGGAGAGATTAAATGACAGAAGAGCTTGTTTTCCAGGGTCAAAGAGAATGGCAAAGGGCAAGAAAAGAAACAAAAAAAAAATTACCTGTGCTGCTAACTGCAAGTGAAAATAAGGGAAAAGCCAAAACATGTAAAGAAAAGGAAACAAAATGGGGCAGAGATTACGATCTGACATCTTTGAATTCAATATTGAGCCCAGAAGGCTGTAAAGTGCCTAATTGAAAGATGCTGTTCCTCAACTTAAGTTGGGCTTCACTAGAACAGTGCGGTAGGCCGAGGGCAGAAATGATGGCGTGAGAGCAAGGTGGAGAATTAAATGATAAGTCACTCGGGGTCATGCTTGCGGACTGAAAGGAGGTGTTCCACAAAGCATTCTCCCAATCTGCATTTGGTCACCCCAATGTAGCGGAAACCACATTGTGAGTAGCTAGTACAGTAGATGAGATTGAAAAAAGTACACGTAAGTGGCTGCTTCACCTGGAAAGACTGTTTGGGGGCTTGGATGGTGAGGAGAGAAGAGATAAAAGGGCAGGTATTACACTTCCTGTGTTTGCATGGAAAGGTGCCATGGCAGGGAGACAGGGTGTTGGAGTGACTGAGGAGTGGACCATGGTATCACTGAGGGAATGGTCCCTTCAGAATGCTGAAAGGGAAGGGGTGGGGAAGATGTGTTTGGTGGCAGAAATGATGGAAAATGATCCACTGAATAAGAAGGTGAGGGCAAGGGAAACCGTATCATGGTTCTGGGAAGGAAAGGATGGGATGAGAGCAGAAGTGTAGGAAATGTGGTGGAGATGCCAAGGCCCCTGTCAATGATTGATGGGGAGAATCCTCGATTTGAGGGAAAAACAAGACATCTCTGAATTGCTGTTGTGGAAGATCACTTTATCAGAAAAGATGAGACGGAGGCAGAAGAACTGGGAGTATGGAATGGAATCCTGACAGGGCGTGAGGAAGTGTAGTTGAGGTAGCTGTGGAAGTCAGTGGGCTTATAATGAATATTAATTGATAGCCTATCAGCAGAAATGGAGACAGAGAAGTCAAGGAAGGGAAGAGTTGGTGATGGACCATGTGAAACTGAGAAAAGGGCTATTGGAAGCAAAGTTTTCCAATTCAGGGCGAAAGCAGGATACGGCACCAATGCAGTCATTAATGTAATAGAGTTAAACCTCTGTACTTCATTCAAATCCCTCCATAGTCCTGGCCCTCCTATATCACTGCACTCTTCAGCCCTACTTCCTTTCCTGGGACATTGTTCTCCTGATTCCAGCCTTTCCTCCACCAGTGGTTGTCGAATCATCAGCTACCTTCCCCATGTCACTTTTTGGATCTTTTGCCTTTTGTTCAAATCCTCTTTATGGAAAAAATAGTTACTTTAAAAGTTGTGTTTTAGAAGCAGTGTATTAACCTAAAACATGGAGATCTGAGGCCATAGATAGTTAAAATACTA
This sequence comes from Carcharodon carcharias, assembly GCF_017639515.1. Taxonomy (NCBI): domain Eukaryota; kingdom Metazoa; phylum Chordata; class Chondrichthyes; order Lamniformes; family Lamnidae; genus Carcharodon; species Carcharodon carcharias. Next base: position 8,374,612 of record NC_054479.1, read on the forward strand.
ATAAGCCAGCTTTGATGATCACTCATAGACTGCAAGTAATGTAATTGGGTAGCTTGGCTCCATCACTAAATATCTCACATTGTGTTGATGCTTTTTGATTTCGTTCTTTCTGTGAAGAGTCAGGAATGAAGCAGAGTTACAAATATCTAAAAGGCAATCTAGCTTTTCCAACAGAGAAGCTGCTGAAGCAGAAAAGCCTCCAGGAAAGTCAGAAATGTTATTCTGTTTAAATTAAGCAAGAGCATCTAGTGAAGTTGGATAGCTTAGCCTGTTCATTATTTTCCTATTAAGCAGAGATCAGTTGTATCAATTGAACTAGGTGAAGCCAGTCACAACTATTGATCTGTGGAATAATAGTATAACGATTCGAATCAAATGTCTCATCACTTGTTAATTCAGTTTGACTTCATAAGGAATGAAGATATGCATGGGCAAAAGACAAGAGAATCTTGTCCAAATCGCACGGAGATACTGCTGTTATATCCCTGGGTTAAACTATCACAAGTATATATAAGCCATTTTGGGATAATTCCTAAAATAAGTAAGGCACTTGGATCTCTTGAAGAAGTAAGTGATGTCACAGAATCTAAGTATCTGAATTTGGAAAAGCTCCTTGGAACGCCTTCTAGATTTTCCCACCTTTTCTGAAGCTGTTTGGATTGTTTCCCACCATTAGAAGTTCTGTAGAAATTCAAAATGTTTTGGGTCCCTGTGCTTGTATCACACAGGTGGCATTGGGGTGGTTTCTCCTCTTCTTCCCTCTCCCAGCTCACCCCAGTGGTAAAGTAGTTGTTGTCTACTTGACAGCTTCTTATTAATCATAGTTGATGGTCTGAGACTTTCTGGTGGAGGTCTTTGCCAACCCAAGACTGCCCAGGGTTGAAGAACTGTCATGATTCTTTTTTGCAGTTTTCAAATTTAAATAAATTATTTTGGATGATTCCTGCAGAAACACTTATATCTTAAACAAAAACAGAAATACCTGGAAAAACTCAGCAGGTCTGGCAGCATCGGTGGAGAAGAGCAAAGTTGACGTTTCGAGTCCTCATGACCCTTCAACAGAGGGTTTTTAACACTTATCTCTTATTTGACTGTATTTAATAGTACTGACGCTGCATATCTGGACTGTGTGCAATAAAAAGCGTATTCTGACGTATATTGTAATTAAGATTTATAGTCTGGTGTTGTAAAACAAATATTTTAATAGCTGTGCAGATAGGTGGTTCATTGAAAGGTTTGACATAGTACAGAAGGGGCATTTCTTGTAATACAAAATGGGCCAATCCAATTAAGATTCCAAACAGAAACACTTTGTTGTATTAATCTTTAAGATCTGAGTGAAAACTTTCCTATTGGGTCAGTTGGTAACTGTATTACTAAACTGTGCAGACTAGGGACGCCCCAGGTTTTATCCCCAGCCTGTGCTCAGTTAGAGTGACACAGAGATAATGTCACTGTCCCTAATCTCTGGGCTGGAAGGATGGGGTGGGGAAGAAGCTTTGTTTTCCCACTCAAGTTGCTGCCCAATGTCTCCTGCTATGAAGTGTTGATGTGCATATTAGTTGAGCACAGGATTGGGCTTGGCTATGATTTTTAGCAAACTGGATTTTTAAAACCGACTGACATACATAGAATATATAAACCCAGAAAATGGACATTGACAACGGGTTAATAGGCCATGAATAAGGACTTTGGGACCAGTGTTAGATGAGTGGAAGCAGCTTGTGCAGGTAACAGCAAGCTTTATAGATGGAGCAAAACAGGGCAGAGGTGAACTGTAAAGCTCATAAATTCTCACAAGCTTCTATTATTGCCACATTTAATTGCTATAACTGCCATACTATGGAGGCTTATCAGCTGCTGTTCTAGCAAGTGTTTGGTTTAGATAAGTGTAGAAGTCTGATAAAATACTGATAACAGTAGAATGATACAGACGTTTTGAAATACTTGTGACATTAGCCTTAGATCATCCCAGTGTGTTTGCTCCGACTCTAGTTGCTAGAACTTTACTAGTTTTCTCTGCACTGCTTATGTTCACTCAACAAGTGATATTTTACTTACTCTCAGCTGGACACCTCCTTAATTGATCAAGTTTTTATGATTCATTTTCATCTGGCATCTCTTGGCCTTTCGATTTCGAATGAATGCAAGTTGTTGGTGAAATCAAGTTATGAGGAAGTATATAAGGTATAAACTGCCTAAAAGCCTTTGCCTTCATTTTCAAAAGAGTCTGTGTGGTAAGTATGGAGGTGTGTCTGGAAGTACATCTAAGTAAAAGTGATGGAGTTTTGTTTTTTTAATAGATTTCTCATGATAAGTACTTCAGAGAACGATATGAAAAATGAGTAATAAATTATAAAACTGTTAATGCTTTGGAATAAGAAATGCTATTGGTTCTCAGTTTTCATATTGGTCTCAACATTTCTCTGTTCCTTCAAGATACATTGTGAATGGTGCTATGTAAACTTGATAACTTATCCATAAAATTAAAAAGTAGCCTCAACTGTATTGATAGTGCTGCTCATATTAACATGTAAAGCAGTCATCAATAGTGGCTGTTCATTTGAAGCTCCTCAGTTGCTACCATTGAAAATATATTTTGGAAAATCTCAAAATTCTTCTGTATTAAATGTAAGAATTAAATTAAGTTTTGACCTCTTAGAGGAAAAGAAATAAAACACAACGTGGTGCGAGCATTATTGGTTATCAATAAAAATACAGGGGCTTGATTGCTGTGAAATTATTTGAAGTTAAAGTCTGAAAAAAAACTGCCTTTGTTCGCACTTTGCTGGTGACAGGAGACAGGGAGTGCCCCAGAAAGCTTTTATCAAAATCTGAGATGATTGAGCAAGAGGCATTTGTTGACTTTTATAGACCATCTGCTTTGTAATCCGGCGATTGGTCTATATACATCAAGTGAGTTAAGTAGTCTGGGGCATCTGTTGGGTTGCAAAAAAATGGCTCAGTCCTGTAATGAAATGAGGGTAAGCAATTCCAGTTGTAAACATTCACATTTCTAAAACACCTGCCAATGACAAGTGATCAAAATAAATAAACAGAAGCTGGCATTGGCTAAACCAGATATCTTCAATCGTTCAACCTGTATAGTAATATTACATTTGTGTTGTCAGATTTTTCATTGATTCTTGGTTAGGTTGATTTATTTTACATCTGCCTAGCACTGTTTATCGTGGTTAGAGTCATAGAGGTCTATAGCACAGAAAAAGACCCTTTGGCCTATCGAGTCTGCGCCAGTCAAACAAGTACCTAACTATTCTAATCCCATTTTCCAGCACTAGGCCCATAGTCTTGTATGCCATGGCATCGCAAGTGCACATCCAAATACTTCTTAAATGTTATGAGGGTTTCTGCCTCTACCACCCAGTTCCAGATTCCCACCACCCTCTGGGTGAAAAAATTCTTCTTCACATCCCCTCTAAACCTCCTGCCCCTTACCTTAAATCTATGCCCCTGTTATTGATCCCTCCACCAAGGGGAAGAGTTCCTTCCTGTCTACCCTGTAATTTTATACACCTCAATCATGTCCCCCCTCAATCTCCTCTGCTCGAGGGAAAATAACTCCAGTCTATCCAATTTCTCCTCATAACTAAAACTCTCCAGCCCAGTCACCATCCTGGTAAATCTCCTCTGCACTCTGTCTAGTGCAATCACATCCTTCCTATAATGCAGATTACAGAACTGCACGTAATACTCTAGCTATGGCATAACCAGCATTTTATACATTTCCAGCATATCCTCCCTGCTCTTATGTTCTACACCTTGGCTAATAAAGGCAAATATCCCATATGCCTTCTTAACCACATTATCCACCTGGCCCTCTACCTTAAGGGACTGGTGGACATGCATACCAAGGTCCCTCTGATCCTTGGTACTTCCCAAGGTCCTACCATTCATTGTGTATTCCCGGGCCTTGTCCTGCCCAAGTGCATCACCTCACACTTATCCTGATTAACTTCCATTTGCCACTGATCAGCCCATCTGACCAGCCTGTCTATATCCTCCTGTAATCTAAGGCTATCCTCCTCACTATTTACCACCCCACCAATTTTCGTGTCACCCGCGAACTTACCCTCCTACATTCAAGGCTAAATCGTTTATATATACTACAAACAGCAAGGGACTTGTAAAATAACTTTGGATTTTCCTTTATTTTACCTGCCAATGTTTCTTCATTCCCCCTTTTTGTTCTCCTAATTTCCTTTTTTAAGTTCTCTCCCTACACGTTCTATATTACTCTTGGGCTTCCGCTGTTTTGAGCCCTCGGCATCTGCCTGAAGCCTCCCTTTTTCTCTTTATCCAATCCTGTATATCCCTCGCCATCCAGGGTTCCTTGGATTTGTTGGTCCCACTCTTTGGCTTTACTGGAATATGTTGGCTCTGTACTCTCCCTATTTCCTTCTCGAATGAGTCCCACTGCTCTGATGCAGATTTACCTAAAAGTAGCTGCTCCCAGTCCACTCTGGCCAAATCGTATCTGTTTCTTGTTTCATAAGGAAGAACTGACAAGTTTCTGGATAAATTAATAGGTTTAGCAAATTTGAAGAAACACTTAGTTATAGAAAGCTATTCCAAGACCATTATATGTTGCTCAGTTTGTTTATAATCTGTAGAGTTCTGCAAGATCCTAGGTTTAATCCCAGAGCTCCGCTGAGTTAGCTAAGCTTGAACGATTGGTAAAAATCCTTCAGTTGGCCTCAGCACAGCTTGGCTAGCAAGGTTTGAAATAATAAACCAGCTACTGTTTGCTTCACATAGGCATGATGTAAGGACAGATCAGATTTGACTCTGTTAGTTATCCCTACAGCCAGATAGTGTGTGAACAGGTTCTAACTAGGCTTACATTAAGTATGGCCAGTTGGGTGAAATACTCAGTACTTTCTCTCACCAAGGGTCAGTGCCATTACTAAAACCACAAAGAAAAAGGAGTAGAAGATGTAAGTAAATAATACACCCTCTCCTTATTTTAATTTATCACATGAATAGTAGGCCTGAGATTACTGATTGTGAAGTGGCCAAAATTTATTTTTGTGTGAGCAAGATTTGCAGCAGTACCAAAGTTACTATTATAGATGATGCAGTAGCTACTTTTATGTTAGTTTACTGTAGTGTTTGTCACCAGCAACTAATGAGCAGGTCTCACCCAGCTTTCGAAAGATGCACTATTCTCCTTTGGGGTGCAATCAATAATATAATTTTGTTTTATTCTTGGACATTTTTGGGATGTGGGCATTGCTGGCTAGGCCAGCATTTAGTTCCCACCCTTAATTGCCCTTGAGAAGGTTTTGTTGAACTGCCTTCTTGAACTACTGCAGTCCATGTGGTGTGGGTACACTCATAATGCTATTAGGGAGGGAGTTCCAGGATTTTGACCCAGTGACAGTGAATGAACAACAATATATTTCCAAGTCAGGATGGTGAGTAACTTTTTGCAGGTGGTGCTGTTTCTGTGGGCCTGCTGCCATTGCTGTTCTCGATGGTAGCAGTCTTGGGTTTGGAAGGTGCTGCCTAAGGAGCCTTGATGAGTTGCTGCAGTGCATCTTGTAGATGGTACACACGGCTGCCATTATGCATCGGTGGTGGAGGGAGTAAATATTTGTGGAAGGGATGCCAATCAAGCGGGCTGCTTTGGCCTGAATGGTGTCAAGCTTCTTGATTGTTGTTGGAGCTGCACTCATCCAGGCAAGTGGAGAGTATTCCATCACACTCCTGACTTGTGCATTGTAGTTGGTGGAAAGGCTTTGGGGAGTCAGGATGTGAGTTACTTGCTGTAGGATTCCTAGCTTCTGACCTGCTTTTGTAACCACTGTATTTATATGGTTAGTCCAGTTCAGTTTCTAGTCAATGGTAATCCCCAGGATGTTGATTGTGCCATTGGTTTAAGGCTTCTGGTTTCTATAAAATACATATGTAACTAATCCTGTACCTTTGCACTCTGGATCTCTAAAACCCAAAATAAAACTTCTACTGTTAGATGTGATTTCGTGATTGGGCAACACTTGCTGAACAATCCTGAGTGAGCTAATAGCTACATTAACAATCTATTTAAGGTTATCAGTTGAGCTCGTAATGTGGTTCATTTACACTTTCAGTGACATGCACCATACAATTTTCCACAGCAAAAGGAATATGTTCAAGCTTTGTGCCTTTTTTGAATTACAGGGGAGCTTGGGAAGCCTATATTCCCCTGTTGCTTTCTCCATGGCAACACCTTGGCCAATCAGAGTCAACTTGCCAACCAGTCAGCACCCTGTTTCTCCTATTGTATGAATTGTTGTGATTGTTTGAAATTTGGCCTCCTTGCATTTATTCTGATGTTTACTTTCCAATTAGACTTGTTGGCCTTAAAGGGACATTTAGTTGCAATTTTGCAGAAGAATGCATTTTGGCCTTAAAGGGACATTTAGTTGCAATTTTGCAGAAGAATACATTTTGTTTCTCATGGTGTGTTTCTGACTTTTATAAAGAGGCACATACTTTGACTCTGAACAATTCCATGGGGGTTTTGAAAATGCTGGAAACACACATCAAGTCTGTCAGCATCTCTGGAGAGCGAAACATGGTTTAATGTCTCAAGTCTGCATTAGAAAATGTTACAGATGTGCTGATTTTCAGCAGGTAAAGAGCTAGGGAAAAGGGAACTGGAAAAGAGAAGGGCGAGGTTGCAGGAAAGCTCAGCATAAGCTTGACAAACAACATGTCATCTTTCTACTTGGCATTTGAAAGAATTCTGGTCTTAACACTGACTTTAATAACTTCAGACCTGTTGTCTTTTCCACAGCAGCTGCTGGTAATATAGGATGGATGCATTAAAGCTAATGGGAATGGTAGAGATGTTTGTGATGGAATTCCCATTATCAGTAAATCAGTTTCAAATATGTCCACACCATTGTTGTATCTGTTGTTCTTCCACCATGTTCCGTGGTTATGGGGCCATTTGTTTGCTTTGCCAAATTCTCCATGTTATTCTCCCACTATACTGTTCTACTCTGGACTCTTTTCATTATCACCTTCTCTTGCCTGGCATCATGATCACTTCTCTCAATTAACCATCTCTTGTCATTCACCAAATCATGCATCTCTCTCTTCTTCTGCCTCTTTTCCCTGACTCTATATTCAATTAAAGTTTCTTGCAATTGCTTCAAACCTGACAATAGGTCAGTGACCTGAAACAATGGCCTGGATCTTAAACAGCATGGAAATCATCTGCCACTCCACTCAAACTTTTCCACGCCCCAATGCTGCTCCGCATTTCTTGCCAGGTCTTCCGAGCCCAGCTTCCCCAGAAATGCAGAGTGCTGCATCCATTGAAGAGCTACATTGCAATGCTATAGTATCGGGGGAAGACTGGATACGCTCCCTTTTTACAGCACTAGCTGCCGTATGCTAAGTTTAACAGTCCAGTGTGAATGTTAGCGAATGGGAAGGGTGAGTAGGTGAGTATGATCGATGGGTGAGGTGGGTAGTTGGGGCTAGTCAGGTGAGGTCAGGGGTGGGGGCCGCATGGTTGGGTCTAGTCAGGGTGGGTAACCTGCTCTGGTTGGGTGTCCAGGGTTTATCGGGTGGTTGGGAGTTAGCCAGGTTGGGTTGTGGGATAGTTGGGAGGGCCGAGAGGGTGCCGGGAGGCAGTGTGAGTGATTGGGGGTGTCAGTTCTTTAGCTACCCAGGAATTAGACTAGGATTTTTCGATCTAAAATTTCCTCGGTAACTATTCAGTTAAGTACCTGTTCCAAGTTTCTGACCCTTACTCAGAGTCGGAGACATTCACGGAGGGTCCCAGGGAGCAGAAGTATTGCCTATCAGAAGTTCAAACTTCCCGGGCAATTCCTATGGAGGTCAGCATGTTGGGACTTTTGCGAGGTCTCAACGTGCATCTTTAATCATACTCCCACAAAGATCACAGCGGACCACGTGGAAAGGGAAAAACTGGGTTCACACCATGAATGAACAGAGTGAGCACTCCAAAAAGAACAGGACAAGCTGGTGGTCCCCAAGCAGAGCAGATTGGGAGCTGACAAAGAGAAGTTCAACTCCAAGGAGCGGACAAAGTGTATTAGAAGAATACATCCAGATGCCAGAAACACAGACACAACAGAAACTCCAAATCAATAAGGTTTCCCGAATCAAAAAGGTTTCCCAAATCAATGGAGCCTACCACTACTCCATATATGACCAGAGCAAGATCTGAAAGAATTGTCTCAGATGTCAAGCCTCCAGACCATCTGAATTTATAAAGTCAAGACTTGGGGGGGGTGGTGGTGTGGTGTGGTGGACAATGGGCAGCACGATTGTAATTTAAATACGCTGGGTAAAGACTTGGGGGAAGATAAAGTATAAGGGTATCTAGCACAGCAATGGTTAATGTGGGACTGGGAAATAGTACTGCCCACAGTGAGCTGTAATGAGGCACATGATCTGAGACTAGTCAGTTATGGACTGGACAGAGACTTGTATAGAAGCAAGCATTGAGTTAGCTCATAGCTTGGGCTATACCCTGTTTATATATGCATAGTTGTGTGGTATCAATAAATGCCTATTGTTCAACCATACAAAACTCAGATCCACTTTGTGAGACCTACTGAACATACAACAGTAGCCTTTAATCATCTATTAAGACCATGCATGAGACTAATTATTAGCAGTTTTCATCCAAGCAATTTGTGCTGTAGGATTATAATTTAATGAAATTCTTGCAAAAAAGCAAGTAATGATATAAACATCCAACAACTGCTTGACACTTGTTCATTTGTTAACTTTCCACTTAAGTGTTTTTCAAAAAAAGCCTGGTTTAATGTGGCCCACATCAACTCCGGGTTCAATCCAGAATGCCCCAGCTTGTTAGAAGTTAAGTGGATTCCTCTTAAAGCTTTCTACCAAAATATTGATTTAGCAAGAATTCACTTTACCACTGTACATGGATTTTAAGTTTCAAAGAGCCTGTAAAATTCAAAATCAACTTAGTTCATTAGTTCTTTGTACAGTGAGGAGAAAAACATGCTTTATCACCGTCGATCATTAGCATGTGCTGCAGCTGAGGGGGGAAGCGGGTACATTATTTATAATGCAACAGCTTGCTCTCAACAGGGCTTCTGTGGAAGTTAATAAAATCTACTTGGCTCAAATTGGTACTTGAAGTTTAACAGTCTGCAAAAAGTCATCATCTAGGGCCTGGCCTGGAAATTGCACAGTGTGAATATTAGCATCTGAAGAATTAAAACGTTTGATCAAATTCTTTTGTCTGCTATTTTAATGGCAAAATAATGAAAGTAGTGTTAGTGTACCTAAAAGTTCATTTGTTTAACAGAGGCCAAAAACCTGTTAGTTAATTCTCACAACATAATTCCAAATCCCAAATTACTATGAATTTCCCATTGTGTGGAAAAAGACAGAAGTCCAAATACACTAGGACTTGACTTGCAATGCATTTCCTCAGATAAGCCCTATCCCCAAATTGTTGAGACTGCCCACATTAAAGTCATTGGTGTCTCACTGCAGTTTTGACTGTTTCCTCCCTGATGCTATTTTTTGGCAAGTAAAAAACCTACCTGTCAAGTGTCGAGTAACATTTTATTGTTTGCTTTTCAATTATGGATTCTTGTGAAGGAATGTATCTTCTGTATTAATTTCTTACTTCTAGTTATGAAGGTCACTGCATAGGAAAACATTCTGCAAGGAGCCCAGGAAGAGTAGATTACCAGTAACAACAGTTCTAATTTCTTTTTTACTGTTGAGGACCAGGTATGCTGCAATTTTTGTCTGGAATGATAGCTATCCACATTACAGAAATTGTAAAGGCTATATTTTTGTAATCAAATAACCTCTGGTGGTCATGCACCATTAAATAAACTTTTGGCGAGAAAATTATTATTTTTATCCAAATCACACTGCGGCATAGAGAGGCAGTAAAAGAGCAACACAGGCTGGCAGATGTTCATGTGGAAATCACTGGGTGGTTTAATTTATTATCATTAACAAAATGTTTTATGAATTGCACTGCTGTTTTTAAATAGTGAAAACTTGCCAGTTGCAGAAAACCTGGTGAGTGCACCATTTGCTTTGTTACTCCCTCCCCTGATGTAGGCGGTGGAGTTATTGGTTTATTATTTGTTAATTGTGTACAGTGAGTTTAATTGGCAAGGGCTAGGTCCGAATTAGAACAGATCAAGCCCTCAACCCTCTCCTCACATGCTGATCAGCTGCATGATCAATTTGCAAATAGATGTTGCATTGCATTTCACCTCAGTCAGAAAATGAGGTCTTGAACAGTGCATGTCTGGTTTTTGAAAATGTATTTTGCCCCTCTCCCCAATTTTTATTAATTAATATTGACAGCTTTGGTTTGACTATTTTAACAGAATTTAAATCAATTTTCTGATGCACTAATTAGGAACCCTGTCATTCAAATGGTATGAATAACTTCACCCAGATAATTATCTAATTGAATGAAATAAATATAATTTACAACAATTTTACCTGTGATTCTACACTTCTCTTTAGACAAACTTTAGAAGAAGAAAAAACAGATGCATGAACTATAATATATTTTATCCCAAGAGATGAAGTGGGCTGGATCTAGCATAACAATAGTGAATCAAGGTAAGACGGGGCATGCAATTAGAATTAGCGTAGGAGAGGAAAGGATACTGGAATATAGGAAGAAAGCATTGAGAAATTGGAGGCCAGTCTTCACAAATCCACAATTTATTTTTGGGTTCCTGCCAGCTGCAAGGAATCTGCCTACGCCTCTGGAGCAGGTGGCCTTGGCAGCCCATTAAATCCAAAATTAAAGCAAATTTAGAATTACTGATGATGAGAATTGATGTGTGGAGTTATTTCAGTAAATTATCAATCTTCTCTTTTCAACTGTATTTTGTTCAGCCACTAAAGGCTCCAGTTGTTTATTGACTCCTGGTCAAACAACATTTATAAAGAGAAAGAAAATTCTGTTTTGACCATTGCATTTACTTTCTTTCATGGGATTTGGGTGTTGCTGGCAAGACGAGAATTTGTTGTCCATCCCTAATTGTCCTTGAGAAGGTCCTTGAAACACTGTAGACTATCCGATGCAAATACACCCGCAGTGTTATTAGCCAAGGAGTTACAGGATTTTGATCCAGCAAAAATGAAGGAATGGTGACATCGTTCCAAGTCAGCACGATATGTGGCTTGGAGGAGAAGTTGCAACTGGTGGTGTTCCCATGCGTTTGTTGCTCTTGTCCTTCTAGGTGGTAGAGGTCGTGGGTTTGTCAGGCATTGTCAAAGGAACCTGGTGAGTTGCTGTAGTGCATCTTGTATATAATACACACTGCTGCCGCTGTGCATCGGTGGTGGAGGGATTGAATGGTTAAGTTGGTGGATGAGGGGCTGATCAAGTGGGCTGCTTTGTCCTGGATGGAGTTGAGTTTCTTGAGTGTTGTTGGAATCACCCATCCAGGCAAATGGAGAGTATTCCATCAAACTTTTGATTGTGCCTTGTTGATTGTGGATGGGCTTTGGAGAGTCAGGAGATGAGTCACTCACCTCAGAATTCCCAGCCCCTGGCCTGCTCTTGTAGCTACAATATTTATATTGTAAGGAACATACCTTTTTATTTCTGTTGGCTTGTCGTAAAGAACATAACTCTTTATTTTCTGTTGGACTGTGGATTAGAATTACAATGGCTGCAGGTTGAAAGACGTGTCCACTGGGACAGGATGAGATATGTATCCAATGTTGCAGTCCTGGAACAGTGTGTGCCATGAAAGACAGGATGGTACCAGAAAGAAGTCCTGGACTAAGGGAGCTGCCTGACAACAGCATTTTAATTGGCTCCTGACCCAGTGACCAGGTTTTGTGTGAGAGCAGTGAGAATAGTTCCTGGCCTGAAAGGAATAAGACCTAAAACATCTTTCTCCTGTGTGTGGAAGATTCCAGTCATTCCACAATCATTGCTAGCTGGGTTTTTTTTCTCCTCCTCTCTTTATAACCTACTCTCTCTTTGAAAACCCCTGTCAAGAGGCAAAGGGGAAAATCACTGTTAGAGACAGTGAAAGGCAAGTGCCCAACCAGTGAACTACAGACTAAAAGCGCTAGAAGACCACCTTGTGTCACCAACAAGAACTGAAAGGAATTTGGAAGACATCGATCAAAATTAACCCATCAAATCCTGTACTTCGGATTGGTGCTAGTGAATTGTATTATCCCACCCTTATAATCCGTGTGTGTGTGTTGTGTGTGTGTGTGTGTGTGTGTGTGTGTGTGTGTGTGTGTGTGTGTGTGTGTGTGTGTGTGTGTGTGTGTGTGTGTGTGTGAGAAAAAGTGGACTGGTTAACGACAGTTTGTTCAGTAAACAGTTATTTACTTATTAAGTTTACAAACCTGATGCTCGTATTCTGTTAACCTAAATTAAACAGTTAGGTAGAATTGGGGCAATCTGGTGGCTTGATCAAACTTTTCACATTTGTCGCGACTTGGGGAACAGTGAGGCTTGATATTACACTGCACTATCCCCAGTGAGTCGTGACAATATGGCTGGTCCAGTTCAGTTTCTGGTCAATGGTAAACCCCCAGGATGTTGATAACGGGGGATTCAGTGATGGTAACGCCATTGAATGTCAAGAGGGATATGGTTAGATCCTCGGTTGTTGGAGATGATCATTGCCAGGCACTTGTGTGGTGTGAGTGTTACTTGCCACTTAACAGCCCAAGGCTAAATGTTGTCCAGATCATACTGCAAATAGAAAGGAACTGATTGAGTATCTGAAGAGTTGCAAATGGTGCTGAACATTGTGCAAACATACCCCTTCTGACCTTAAGATGGGGAGAAGGTCATTGATGAAGTAGCTGAAGATGGTTGAATGTAGGGCACTACCTTGAGGAACTCCTGCAGCAATGTCCTGGGACTGAGATGATTGACCTTCAGCAATTGCAACCTTTTCCTTTGTGCTAGGCATGACTCCAACCAGTGGAGGGTTTTTTCCTGATTTCCATTGACTTCAATTTTGCCAGGGCTCCTTGATGCCGCACTTCTTCAAATGCTGTCTTGCTATCAAGGGCAGTCACTCACGCCGCTCCTATTAAGTTCATCTCTTTTGTCTATCTTTGGGCCAAGGCTGTAATGATATCAGATGTCAATTGGCTCTGGTAGAACCCAAACTGTGCAGGTTATTGCTGAGCAAGTGCTGCTTTATAGCATTGTCAACAACACCTTCCATCACTTTGCTGATGATCAAGAGTAGACTGATGGGGCAGTAATTGGCCTGATTGGATTTATCCTGCTTTTTGTGGACAGGATATACCTGGGCAATTTTCCACATTGCCAGGTAGATGCCAGTGATGTAGCTGTACTGAAACAGTTTGGCTAGGTAATGACTAGTCCTGAAGCACAAGTCTTCAGTACTCTTGCCGTGGTGTTGTCAGGGCCCATAGCCTTTGCAGCATCTAGTGCCCTCAGCCATTCCTTGGTATCATGTGGAGTGAATCAAACTGATTGAAGACTGGCATCTATGATGCTGGGGATGTCAGGAGGAGGCTGAGATGGATCATCCACTCGGCACTTCTGGCTGAAGATGGTTGCAAATGCTTCAGCCTTACCTTGTGCTGGGCTCATTGTTGAAGAAGGGTATATTTGTGGAACCACCTCCGGTTAGTTGTTTAATTGCCCATCATCATTCAGGAGCGGATGTGGCAGGATTGCCAAGCTTAGATCTGATCTGTTGGTTGTGAGATCACTTAACTCTGTCTATTGCATGCTGCTTTCGCTGTTTTGCTTGCAAGTGGCCCTGTGTTGTGGCTTCACCAGGTTGACACCTCATTTTTAGATATGCCTGGTGCTGCTCCTGGTATGCTCTCCTGCACTCACTGAACCTGGATCAATTCCTTAGCTTGATGGTAATGGTAGAGTGAAGAATATGCTGTGCCATGAGCTACAGATTCTGGATCAATACAGTTCTGCTGCTGATGACCCACAGTGCCTCATGGATGCCCAGTTTTGAGCTTCTAGATCTGTTCTGATCTGTCCCATTTAACACTGTGGTAGTGCCACACAACATATTAGCGGGTATTTTCACTATGAAGTTGGGACTTCGTCTTCACAAGGAGTGTGCGGTGGTTACTCCTACCTATACAGGTAGATTGGTAAAGACATGGTCTAGTTGGTTTTTCCTTCTTGAATACAGGTAAGACCAGAACCTTTCTGCTCTTAGAGTTTTCCTATAGCCTGTTTGATGAAATGAGGCTACAGACAATAAAGGTATCTACACAGGGCCACTTCTATTTACTTCCTGCAGTGCCAATGAAAATAAGTGAAATATGAAAGCAACAATTGATTATATTATGCAAATGTTAGTCCGCACATTGTTGTACAAATGTAATTTTCTGGATTTCCATTTATAAATGAGCTGGAAAGCTGCATTCTAAGCAACCATTTTCTTATGGAGCAGTTCTGCCTGTTTTGTATCGATCGTTATTTGTCTTCTCCCCCAGTAGAATTACAAATGAGGAAGAATGCTGGCAGATTTTTCTGATCTTGCTGAACAAAACCAATTTGTTTGTCAGGTATTCAGCTGTTATTTGACTTTGACAGTTGCAATTTAACAACTTGTGCTTCCTTATTACATTACCTACATCAGTGATCTTGTTGGTATACCGTCTGAATTCGTCAAAACCCAGGCTTCCCCAAAGGATGTGATGAGTAAAAATTCTACAACTCTTGTTCTAACTTAGCGCATTTTTTTATTCTTTCACTGGCAAGGCCAGCATTTGCTGTCCAACCCTAATTGTCCTTGAACTGAGTGGGTTGCTAGGCTATTTCAGAGGGCAGCTAAGAGTCAACCACATTACTTTGGATCTGGCATCGCATATAGACTAGACCAGGTAAGGATGGCAGATTTCCTTTCCTAAAATGAACCAGATGGGTTTTTACAATTGCTGATAGCTTCACAATCACTCTTACTGGGACTAATCATCAATTCCTGATTCCACCAGTTGCCGTGGTGGGATTTGAACCCTTGTCCCAGAGCATTAGCCTGGGTCGCTGGAATACTAGACAGTGATGTTTCCACTATGCAACTGTCTGCTCATTTATACAGCTACAACCTCCACAACACCTACCCCACCAAACTTTGCATGTTGCCTTCAAAAAGAAAGAACTTTATTTAGGGGAGGCAGTGGTATTGCCACTGGGCTAGTATTCCAGAGACCCAGGGTAATGCCCTGGGGACCAGGGTTCAAATCCCCAGATGGTGAAATCTGAATTCAATATAAATCTGGAACTAAAAGCCTGATGATGACCATGAAACCATTGCCGATTGTCACAAAAACTAACGTCTGCCACATGTTATTCCAGACCCACAGCAATGTGGTTGACTCTTAAATGCCCTCTGAACAAGGGCAATAAATGCTGGCCCATGAACAAATAAAACAAAATTTAAGTTATAACTCAGCTCAGTTGGTAAAATTGGTCAGCAGGTTGTGGATTTAATATATTTCACCTCTTTTCTATTTTTCCTTAGTTCTGTTAAAGAGTCATACAGACTCAAAACGTTAACTGTGTTCCTCTCCGCAGATGCTGTCAGACCTGCTGAGTTTTTCCAGGTATTTTTGTTTTTGTTTCTTTTTCCTTTACTTGTATCAGGCTGATATGTATGATGCTCCCAACGTTTACAACAGCAAGAGATTGCCAAAGGAAAACTTGAATGATATCTTGAAGTACCATATGGCACCTTTACCCGCAATACTTACCTGCAAGAGTCAGAGAACATAACACACAGAAGCCCATTTCCAGTTGAGGCTGGCAAATTTGTGATGCATGAAGGCTAGGGCAGGAAGACATTCCTCTGGGAGCATTTGGTTTCCAAAACACTTCACTGGTGATTTTTTTAAAAATCCTCTGATGTTGAGCAAAGAAACACTGATTTCTTGACTATATACAAAGCTGGTGTCAGAGATCGCAGTGTGATATTTTGCAATAATGTTTCATTAAGCAAAATCTTAATGTTCAACTCAATATCAGACCATAGATAGAAACTTAACTTGCTATTGTGAAATGGCTTGGTTTTCAGGGGTCCAGGAGATTTTTTTAACAAAGAAAAGAAATTCAGCTTTCCAGAGTCTTAAAATGGTTTGTGTTTAAAACGTTAACACATAAAATGTACCTTGATCAATTCATTTTTAAAAACCAACAACTATTTTCAAAACAAAAACAGAATTACCTGGAAAAACTCAGCAGGTCTGGCAGCATCGGCGGAGAAGAAAAGAGTTGACGTTTCGAGTCCTCATGACCCTTCGACAGAACTTGCGTTCGAGTCCTAACTATTTTCAACTTTGTTTTGCTATTTCAATAATTCTTTTCCTGAAGCAACTTGGACATCAATAGATTATTGGTTTGATGACTTTGAATGTTCCAACATTCCATGTGTATAAAATGGAGTTGGATTACCATAAAGATCAACTGTACTTAAGGTTTGTGCAAATAGCCAAAACAGATAAACTAGGAGGCAACTCCCAAAACTTGCCAGCTATAAAGTGGCATATAGTTCCTTAATTACATTTGTCTGTATGAGACGCTAGTTAAGAGTGTTGCAAGCTGAGTGGCTTACTGATTTTATTGCATTTTTATTGCTGTAGTAAAATGTCTTGACAAGTTAGCATTGATAAAGTTGGGAGTGTGAAGTTTTTATGACGGTTATGGAAAGCAAGACTGAATCTCACAAACGGAAGGTTGATGCAGATTTAGATTTTGTCATGTATGGATGTCAAACAGGAACAACATAGATGGGTGACCTTCTTTGAACTACATCAGCTGATTCCTATATATTTATAATAAAGCCTCCTTCTGTGAGCCAAATTGACATCAGAGTTAACTTACCAAATCCCATCTGGTGATAACGACAGCAATGGCATTGTAAACAGTTTGTTGTAGGGTCTTTGAAAGAGCTATAGTCCCAAAAACTATAGCCCTGCAAATATTTCTCCTTTAAATATTTATCCAATACTAATTTGAAGGTTAGTATTAAATTTGCTTCCTTCACCCTTTTAAGCACTGCACTGTAGATCATAACAGTTTGCTGCATAAAAATTTGGCCTCATCTTGACTCTGGTTCTTCTGCCTTAAATCTGTATGCTGATTACTGACCCTTTTGCCACCAAAAACTGTTTCTCTTTATTCATTGTTTCAAATGCTGAAAGGAGGTTTCCCCTTTTGAGAGAGACTAGAACTAGGGCCACCATTTAAAAATAAGGAGCCTTCGGAACTCTCTTCCCCAGAGCATGGTGGAGGCAAGGTCACTGAATATTTTTAAAGCAGAAGTAGATAGATTTTTGACTAACAAGGGAGCCGAAGGTTACCGGGGATAGGTGGAATGTGGAATTGAGACCACAATCAGATCAGCCATGACCTTATTGAATAGCAGAGCAGTCTTGAGGGGCCAATTGACTTACTTCTGCTCTTAATTCATATGTTTGTATCATTCATGATTTTGAGCGCCTCTATTAAATCTCCCCTTAATCTTCTCTGCTCTAAGGGGAGCAATCCCAGCTTCTCAAAACTCACCACAATGCTGAAGCCCTACATCATTGCTCCCATTCTAGTAAATCCCCTTTGTGCCCTTCCCAAAGCCTTAATATCCTTCCTAAAGTGTGATATCCAGAATTGGGGACACTACATGAGTTGTGGCCGAACCAGCTGTCCACCTGGACTCCTGGGCAACAATTTTTCTTTCCATGAGAACATACACTGTTTCATCAGTTACAATGGAGGAACATCATGAGCAGATTAAAGCAGGACTGCGTCCTGGTGCCAACTTCCTTTGGTATATTTTTCTCTATGCTGTTACTGCATGCTGTCGGCGACTCAAATATGGGTGCCTATTTGCATGTCAGAGCCGATGGGAAGCTATTCAACTTGACTAGACTGTTGACAAGACCAAAATGTGGATTGTCCTAGTCTGAATTGCTATTTGCTGATGATGCCGCAGTAGCATCCCATACTGAAGCTCATTTGCAACAATTTGTAGATCAGTTAACCCAGACCTACGAGGAGTTTGGACTGACGATCAGCGTAGGGAAGACCAAAGTTATGGGCCAGGATGTAGAGACTTCACCTTCCATCAATACCAACAATTTTACTCTAGAGGTCGTTGACATATACCTTGGACTAACAGTTACCAGCAACCTGTCCCTTGAAGCTGAGATCAGCACCAGGATTTCCAAGGCCATAGTTCTCATGTCAAAGTTGAGGAATCGAGTGTGGATGAACAGCAAACTAACCAGAAATACAAAACTCCATGTGTACCAGGCTTGTGTTTACAGCACCTTTATTTACAGTAGCAATGCATGGATAATTTATGCAAGCCAAGAAAAAAGACTGAACAGCTTCCATCTTCACTGCCTCAGATAAATATTTGGCACCTCCTGGCAAGACAGAGTGCCGAATATGGAAGTATACCAGCATGCAGGGATCCCCAGCGTGTTTGCCCCCTTGAGTCAGCGATAACTCCGTTGGCTGGGCCATGTGAGCAGAATGGATGATGGCTGCGTCCCCAAAGTCATGCTCTATGACAAGCTTGTTATCGGCACGAAGTCAACATGTTGCCCACATCTGCGATTCAAGGATGCCTGCAAGCGAGACTTCAAGTTGATTGGGATTGGAGTTGATGCATGGGAAGTCTTTGCTGCTGACTGGAGTGCCTGGAGATGAGCAGTCAGGAAGGGCATGGAAAAAGCAGACAACAAAAGAAATGACCAGATATCAGAAAAGAGAGCCTGCTGGAAGGAAAAAGTATCAGTTGCCCTTGGATCAACACTATTCATCTATGCCTAGTACAGAAGAGACTGCCACTCATAAATCAACCTCTACAGCCACAACAGACGAAGTTCAATCCAGACGTGACATACACCCTGGACACAGTCCATCATCCCCCAAGACGGATGAACATCATATGCCTAAATCAGTGTTTTATAACTTGCATGCTTTTTTTACTCTGTGCCTGTTTATAAAGCTCAGGATCCCATAAGCTTTTACAGCAACTTTTCAAGCACCTTTCAAAGGCTTGTGTGCATACATTCCCAGGCACTCAGCAAGACAAGTAAGACAGTACTCCTTGGTCCAGCATGGCTTCCTTTCAGCAGCCCAGTTTATATCTCCACCTTAACACCCAAACGAAATGGAGAAGTATCCAAAATTTGTTGGAATAAACATCACACTCTCACTTTTGAACAAAATACAAGAAAACAATTGTCATTTGAGTCAACCCTTGTCTCACCAGCAACCTCCAACCTTACCCCCCTTTCCAATGTAATCTTTCTTGTGTTTTTGCTGTTGTGTTCATTCATCCTCTAATAATTGTTATATTTACGAAGTTTTAAATATAACCACCCATATATCCCTTTCTGTCTCTGCATCCTCGCTGTTTGCTTCAAAATTCATCCTGCTATCTCCTACAATAACTTATCCTTTCCAGGATCTCAATCCTATGGAGCTCCTATCCTTCCTCTGCATTATTCAGGCATTTGTTTTGTCACTGAATCATTACTACTTAAACACACGTGTCTTCTCACTGATACTTTTCAACTTCCATTGTAATCTACATCATGTACCTCACCCTTCATAAAAGCTGATTAAACTTGTGCTTCCTGTGATTTTAGAAATGAAGGCCTTCCATGTTAACCTCTTGGCATCCTGTTACTGTATTAGTTGTTAGCATCACCATGCTGCCTATGTGCCTCGTGCAGCTTTGTATGGTCTCAGCTGTGCTGCAGTGTACTCAATGCATGTCTTAGACCAATTTAACCCATTTAAATGGGTTTACTCAGTTCATTAACTTCATAATTTTGCCTTAAAGCCAGCTATTACTGCCATAATTGACATCTCAATCATACCTGTCGGAAACAGTTGCAAACGTAAGCTCATTGTGGAGTTGCACTAAGCAACCCACTGTGAATACTGTTAAAGTTTGCATATTCTCATGGAACTTTTGAACGACAAATTCTGTCTCTCAGCAGTTGAATTGGCATTGGCTGTGAAGCAGAAGTTGCTCCTCCAGGCTGGTGTAAATAGCTCATGTAGATCTCTTGCTGTTTCTTGTGAGCAAGAAAACCTCTGCATGCATTGAGCAGGTAATAAACTGAAATTGGGCAGCCGTACATGTAAAATCCTGGGAGATGCATTCAACTTGAATCATGCTGATGCAAAAGGAGTGCGGGTTTCATGACACCACAGCATAAAAGTAGCCTTAAAGGATTTTTTTCAAGCTGATGAATGTGTTTAGGACATTCTCTTTGTACCAAAGGAACATTACCAGATTAGTTGTTTCTAGTTGGTCTGGCGCCTGCTGTTACTTTCTGCCTGGTAGCATGGTGACTTTACATATAGTTAGTTGTATTTATATATAACCTGTAGTGTGTTACCTACCTGGTTGAATGCATCAGGGGAGAGATTATGAATGTTGTCTTCATTAGCCCTCAGCTAAGAGATTGACAGTGCCAGTGGTCTAGTTCACTTAATAGCTGTAAATGATATAATTATATCATTATATGCTGTAAATCATACAATTCTATGAAGCCCTTTTTGAAAATAGCTATAATTTCATCCAAGAAAATTTGCACATTGTAAAATGTGAAATCCAAACTGCTGTTGTCTGAGCACTGTCTTATAGAGAAAGTTGTATTTTCTTCTTCAGTCTTCAGTTCTTTTCATGTCATTGACAGTCAGTTGTGGGCAGCATATTTGTCACTTGTCACCTGAGACTCTTATGTAACATAGTAAGCAAAAAGCATATTTTAGGGTTCTCTTTTCTCATTTGAAACTTAAATATGTATGAGCCAGAAAATCATTCTGAACACATTTATACTTCTTGTTGGAGTCTTCTGTTGTTATTTTTATTGAGAAATATAAACCCATCATGCGTGGCACCTTGAAAGAAAGAGAGAAATCTGTCGTGATTAGGGACCAGAAAGCTTGTGTTTTAAGCCTTTATTGGTAGTAGGAACAGGAAAGCCTGTGGTAGGTAACGCTTTCCTGGAAAGAATGAGTTGAGTAGGAGATGGCACAAAAGTGCAGTGAGGAAGATCATATAGGAGGTTGGGCAACAAGAAGAAAATTCAAAAGAGCATTGATCATTATTGGATCAATAAAGTAGGAACAAGGCAAGTTGCAAAAAAAAACTCACTAGACCTTGCATTTTTGGGAAGAGTTCTGTTCAGAAAAGACTTAATTTTTATTGCAAAGTTTGAAATCCTGAATCCTGTTGCTTTACAAATAGTTGTACTGTCTGATATTAGCTCTTGATACTTGCATTCGGAAGAGTTGGCATTGCAGTTTATAGTAGGCACAATTGTCAACTATTTTCTAGAATTTCAGGGTGCAGCCTGCCTAGTTAGAACTTTAACAGTTATCTAGCAGAGAGCTTTGAACATGCATTCATACATAAATGCAACAAGCTTTTACAGTAGCTAACAATTTAAATGTTTAAAGAACGGGGAAAGCAGATTTCATGTTTTTTAAGCATTTAAATTGAAATAATTTAGAATTAAGAAGTACCCAAAGGACCCCTCTGGGTTGACCCGAAGTCTCTGGGATTTGAAGATGACTCGCTAGGACACTGCTGTGAGCAAAAACAACTTGCATTTATATAGTACCCTTCAACACAGTGACACAAGGCGCTTCACAGAAGGGCTATCAAGCAAAATTTGACATCAAGCCACACAAGAAGACATAAGATGTCTAAAGAGGTAGGTTTTAAGGAGTGTCTTGAAGAAAGAAAGGTGGAGGTTTAGGGAAGAAATTCCAGAGTTTAGGGCCTTGGCAACTGGAGGCACAGGCACCAGCAATTAAGATTGGAGATAATCAAGAGGCCAGATTGGGAAGCACAGATATATATGAGTTGTAGGGCTGTAGGAGATTAGAAATGGGAAGGAAGAGATCATGGAGGAATTTGAAGGGAATGATGGGTGAGGTCATGGAGGGTAGAAAGTGGGAAGCTAGCTAGGAGTGCTTTGAAATAATCACTGTTCCTATCACTAAGGTGTTAAGTAACATCTGAATTTAAAATTCTCATCTTTGCTTTCAAATCCCTCTAGGGCCTCAGCCCTCCTTAATTTCATGGAATAG
This sequence comes from Carcharodon carcharias, assembly GCF_017639515.1. Taxonomy (NCBI): domain Eukaryota; kingdom Metazoa; phylum Chordata; class Chondrichthyes; order Lamniformes; family Lamnidae; genus Carcharodon; species Carcharodon carcharias. The sequence goes on from NC_054479.1 coordinate 8,396,717, forward strand.
TTGAATCTAAAGGCAACAAAGGAACAGGTGAGGGTTTCAGCAGCAGATGAGCTGAGGCAAGGGGGAAGTGGGATAATATTACAGAGGTGGAATTGAGCAGCATTGTTTGTTGAAAGCTCATCTCAGGGTCAAATATGACAGTGAGATTGCAAACAGACTTGTTCTGCCACAGATATTTATCAGGCAGATGGGTGGAATTGATGGCTAGGGAAAAGAGTTTGTGGCTGGGACTGAAATCAATGGCTTTGGTCTTCCCATTATTTACTTGGACAAAATTTCTGCTTATCCAGTTCTGGGTGTTGGACAAGTAGCCTAGCAATTTTAGGACAGCAGAAAGGTCAACAGGGGTGGTCGTGGTGGTGGAGGTGGAACTGGATGTCATCGGCATACATGTAGAAACTGTAGATTTCAGACTCCAGTTTGATATTTTAAGAAGTGTATATTAAATGTAGTGGTATGAGACTATCTCTGTGCAGGTCAGGTAATGATTGTGGACGTGCCCTTAAAGTTAGCTTACTGTGAAGTAGAAATTGTTATGCACTGATACTGAATGCGAATACAAAAACCCTTAATATCTGCCATTGACCTGCACGAGTAATAGCATAATTTTTTTTCTACATTATTTCTGGTGAATGAGTTACTTGCACTTATCTTTCCTTGAGGGATCCGAACCATGCCTTTTAAGTGCTATTGGCATTGTTACAGTAACATGTCAAATCTAACAAGAGATCACTTTACAATAATTTTGGTGGGAAGCAGAACTAATTCGAAGAACTAACTTGTGGGTTTTGTGGTCACAGATGTTGCTGATACAAGCATCAGAGTCAGTGCATTTGCAGCAGTAACTAAGCAGCTGCATTTAAAAGGGTTGCATCAGAAATCTGTGGCTTAGTTATGGTAAAGAACTCCACCTAACCACGTGACCAAGAAGTTACAAAACAAGCTATATGTGGATGGTAAATTCAAGTTTGAAGAGCCGAAGATTTGGATCCACTTCCAAACGTGTGAAGGTTGTAATATTGTAAAGTGAAAAATATTACAGAATGTCAGTATGTGCTGAGTAGAGTTCCTTGTTTCAGTGCTGTTTGATGTACCACAGCCTTTTATAAAATTGCTCCCTCAATTGAAACTATAAACTATAAAACAAAATAATTACAACATAACATTTGGCATGCTTTCTGTCCAGTTACCAAAGACAACCCCTGGCTTACTGTAGTTTCCTTGGTACTGTAAAATTAGATGATCAAGGAATTATTAAAATTTCAGTGTTATTCTATAGACCATTTGGAGTGACTTCGAATGTCTCTGGCAGTTTTTTTTAAAGTTATGCTCTCCCCACGTCAGATTGCACCTAAGGTAGTCAGGCAAGTGAGATTTGAGATTCGGTCAAGAACATAAAAGCACGAGAAACTGGAGCAGGAGTAGGTAATACAACGCTTCAACGCTCTTAACATTCAATGAGATCACAGATGAACTTGGTCACGACTCCACTTTCCTGCCTGTTCCCTATAACAGCTCCAACAGCCCTCAAGAAGCTCAGTGCCATTCAAGACAAAGCAGCCCACTTGATCCACGACCTTAAACATTCACTTCCCACCACCGGTGCACAGTCGCAGCTGTGTGTACCATCTGCAAGATGCACTGCAGCAACTTGTCAAGGCTTCTTTTATAGTACCTTCCAAACCTGCAACCTCTACCACATGGAAGGACAAGGGCAACAGATGCATGGACTCACCACCAACTGCAAGTTCCCCTCCAAGCCACGCAGCATCCTGATCTGAAAATATATCTCCATTCCAGCACTGTTGCTGCATCAAAACCCTGGAACTCCCTCACTAACAGCACTGCCAGTGTGTCTGCACCCCCATATGGACTGCAGCGGTTCAAGCAGGTTGCACGCTACTACCTTCTCAAGGGTAACTAAAGACCGGCAATAATTTGAGAATCTGTCTAACTAAGCCTTGAATAAACTCAATGACTGAGCCTCCACAACTTTCTGGGGAAGAAAATTCCAAAGGTTCATAATCCTCCGAGAGAAGAAATTCTTCCTCATCTCCACCTTGAATGAGAGACCCTTTATTCTAATATTATTCCCCTTGTTCTAGATTCTCCCACTTGTTTTAGATTCTACCCTATCAAGCCCTTTTGTAATTTAATATGTTTCTATAAGATCAGCACTCATTCTTCTAAACTCCAATAAGTATAGACCCATACTGCTCAACCTTTCCTCATAAGGCAATCCCTTCATCCCAGGAATCGATCTGATGAACCTTCACTGAACTTCCTTCAATGAAAATGTATTCTTCATCAAATAAGGAGACCAAAATTTTATGCAAGTGTGGTCTCACCAACGCCATATACAGGTGTAGCAAGACTTCCCTACTTTTATTCTCCATCTCCCCCCACCCCGTAATAGAAGCCAACATTCCATTTGCCTTCCGAATAACTGTACATGCATGCTAATATTTTGTGTTTCATGTACGAGGGCACCAAGAACACTCTGTACCACAGCATTCTGTGATCTGTCTGCCTAACAGCACTGTGAGTGCTCCTACACCAAATGAACGGCAGCAGTTGGAGAAAGCAGCTCACTATCACCTTCTCAAGGGCAATTAGGGATGGACAAGAAATGCTGGCCTAGCCAGCAATGCCCACATTCCATGAATGAATTAAAAATATAAATAATATTTTGCTTTTCTATTCTCCCCACCATCCTGAATAACTTTACATTTCCCCATATTATACTCCTTCTGCAAATTTTTTGTCCATTACATAATCTATCTATATTCCTTTGCAGATCCTTTGTGTCCTCCTCACAACTTGCTTTCCTACCTATTGTCAACAAATTTGACTACAACACTCTTGGCCCCTTCATCCAAGTTATTAATGTAGATTGTGAATATTTGAGTCCGCAGTATTGTTTCCTGCGGTATCCAACAAGTTGCAGTTTGCCACCCTGAAAATGTTCTATTTATCCTGATCCTCGGGTTCGTCTTTATCTAACTTGCTCATTAGATCCTCAAAGAAGTTTAATAAATTTGCAAACATAATTTCCCTTTTATAAAACCATGTTGACTCTGCTTGATTGGGTCTTGCTACTCCTTCCATAGTGAATTCAGCACTTTCCCAATGGAAGATGTTAGACTAACTGTGCTCTTTTGCTTTCTATCTCCCTCCTTTCTTGAGTCGGGGTGTTACAGTTGTGCTTTTCCAACCTGCTGAGGACTTTTCCAGAATCTAGAGAACTTTGGAAGATTACAAACAGCACAGCCACTATCTTTGCAGCCACTTGTTTAAAGATCCTAAGATGCGGGCCATCCGATGCAGAGAACTTATCAGTGTTTGGTCCCATTGGTTTGTCTAGTACTTTTCCTCTAGCAATAACTGTTTCAAGCTCCTCCCTCCACCCCACCCCTCCAATTTTCTCTATTATTGGTATGCTTTTAATATCTTCCACTATGCAGACAGATACAAAATACTCGTTCAAAATATATTCAGTTCCTTGTTTCTCATTATTAATTCCCCAATCTCATCCTCTGAGGGACCAACATTTACTTTAACTACTCTCTTCCTTTTTATGCACTTGTAGAATCTCTGTTTTTATATTTCTTGTTAGTTTACTCTCATGATCTTTTTCACCATTTTTATTTTCTTTTAGTTATCTTTGCTGGTTTCTAAAATTTTCCCAATCTTCTGGCATACCATTCCTCTTTGCGACATTGGATGCCTTTTCTTTCAATTTGAAACCATCTTTAACTTCGAGTCTTTCTTTCTCAATAGGATGTATCTATTGAGAGTTATGAAATTTTTCCTTAAATCTTTGTCAAGACTTTTAGAGCATCTTAGCTTTTAACCTATTTTCCAAGTACACTATACTTAACTCTGCCTTCGTTCCTTAGTAATTGCCCTTATTTAAGTTTAAGACACTTGTTTCAGACTCAAGTTTCTCACCCTCTTTTTACATTCAGTTTATCATATTCTGGCTACTTTTCTCTAGAGGACCCTTTACAATAAGATCATTGTCTTGTTGAATGTTACCAGATCTAAAATAGCCTGTTCCACGGTCGGTTCCACAACATACTGTTCTAAGAAACTGTCCCAAGTACATTCTGTGAAGTCATTCTCAAGGCTAGGTTCAGAACAGGCCTGAAGTCAGTCTAATGGGTCTCCCTATTGAATCTGAAGATTCAAGTTTGGGTTGAGATCTTTATGTTGAACTTTGGTGTTGTATAATTAGGTGTTCATTTGTTCAAATCATACACCATCCCTAATTAGTATCCTATGTTTGGTGAAAGGACTACCTATTATAGTGTGTTTGTTCAGTTTCTAGGAAATGTTATTTTGAATTTATTCCTGAAACCAGACCTGACGTTGCATTCATGTTAAAGGTGCTTAGCCAAGTTATTGTGTCCAGCAAGATAATAAACTTGGGGCCTACTGTTTTGTTGATCTGTTTTGTGGCTTGTCTGAGCAAGGACTATAGGATACTGTCTTTATTTAGGAGTCTGTAATTCTTATCAATAGCTTTACATTGTGGTGAAGGGAGTTGACCATGCTGTGTTTGCAGGCTAGTTTTGACCCCTTTTAAAAGATGTTTTACTGTGAGTTTACCCAAAGTAACTTATAAACTAATGTTGCTATATTAATGCCATATTATTTGAACTTTCATCCTTCTCACTCTCACTCTTTATTAGGAGAGCTTCCCCATCTCCTCCTTCCTGTCTAACCTTCCAAAATGTTAAGTACTCCTGAATATTCTGTCCCCGGCCTTGGTCGCCTTGCAACCACTAATGGCTATCAGATCGTACTCATTTACTTCTTGTGCCATCAATTCATCTTTCTTGTTATAAATGCTGCATGCATTCAGATAAAGAATCTTTAATTTTGCCTTTTTGCTATTTTACCCTACTCTTGACCCTATTTGCTGGTGCACTCTAATGTCTGTACACTCTGTCCCTTCCTGTCACACTATGATTATCATTACCCATATCGCTACACTGCACTATTGCCAATTCCGTTTTGTGATGGATTGCAAGGGACGTTTTTCTACAAATTTTATTTCCTCTCTTCCTTCATAGAGAAATATCTAGACATATACATGGTTGTGATCAGCAATTAATTGCAAGGGGAATAATGGGCACAGACCCAATGCCTACTAAACTGCAGCACAGTATGTGGAAGCTTTTAACAAAAACATAATCTGTGATGCTACCAGAGAAGTAAGCAGATGCATTTGTCACGAAAGCACAACATTGCATTTACAAAATAATTGAATCTTCACCATTTTCATTAAATAGAATAATAGGATTTGTAACAAGTTATGTAGTGTTCTAGGGCAGCCTGGGTTGGCAGGTGAGATGTCCATTTCTATTTGGGCTGTATTCCACATATACCTGTGACAACTGGATGAAAATCCTTAATAACCAGTGTGGAGAATTGTGAACGCTTGAATTCATAATGTCGAAGCTCAGTCTATTAATTGCAATAGACTTGTTGGCTACTGAGTTAGTGATGTAGGATAGAACATTGTAAAGAAGTGAATAATCAGTACATGAGAAAATGTTGTGCCATATTTGTGGTATCCTACCAGTGATGAAGGATTTTGTATGTTTCTGTGAGGTTACTTCAGGCTACATAGAGTTGAGATGTATCTAAATAAGAGTAAATTTTCAAGGGAAATTAAGGTTGGGCAATTAATGCTAGTCATGGTAGTGACGCTCGCATCCCAAAAAGTAACAAAATAAATTGCAAGGAATATTCATATAACTGGAAAGTAAAAGTGATAAGGAATGCAATTGAAGTACCAAGTAACTTAATTCTGACTGCCTGTTACACAGATAAAGAAGTTTGTTGCTGAGATTGTTAGATTTTACTCAATAGCTGTAGAGCTGCTATTGACTGTTTACGTAGTACTTTAAATGGATCCTGGACACTGAGCCCTGCAAACACAAATAAACCTTAATTTACTATCCCATGGGACTGAGACATATGATCTATTGATCCCTAGGCAGCCAAATTACCATTTTGTAGTAACACACAAATCATTCTTTTGCTCCAAGGTGAGAAGCAGTAATCTCAAGATCAGTTGAATTGAGAATGAGAGAATAGTTTCTTTAAATACATGTAGCTATATTTACTTAAAAACAAAAAAACTGCGGATGCTGGAAATCCAAAACAAAAACAGAATTACCTGGAAAAACTCAGCAGGTCTGGCAGCATCGGCGGAGAAGAAAAGAGTTGACGTTTCCAGTTCTCATGACCCTTCGACAGAACGGTTCTGTCGAAGGGTCATGAGGACTCGAAACGTCAACTCTTTTCTTCTCCGCCGATGCTGCCAGACCTGCTGAGTTTTTCCAGGTAATTCTGTTTTTGTTTTAGCTATATTTATTGTTTGAGAAAAAGGTATGTAGTTTAAGTTTTTAATTGTCACATTCCTCCACTGACTCCTCCCCCCCCCGCCCCTCCCACAAACCCCACCCCACTCCATTCAATTAATTTTCTTCCTTCCCTTTGTGTTGTGCTGACTCCTAGTGGGGACAGTTCAATGGTGCTGCCCGCTTGTCTGTATCTCTTACAGGCGATTATTATTTCTGTGTGAACCGGACATGATGGAAAGAATCCATCATCATTTACTCTTTCATATCCCTTAACAATAACATAGCAATAAGCTTGGAGACAACTATTAAGGCACCCTTAATCTTTCCGCTTCAGTGGAAAAAAAATTAAAGCCTGAATTTTGCTAAACCAATAATGGGGAGGCACTCAGCACTCATTGTTATTATAGGGTAAAATTGTCAGAAACTTCTGGCATCTGCAGTTAAATGTGGAAATCTGGAGGTTGCTGTTAGTGATAATCTGCTGTTCCATAGCCTGTGCTTCTGCAGTCTTCATTGATGCAATCTGTACAAAGATGATTGTAATGGCATGATCCTAAGCTAATTACCTATTAATCTTATACTAAAGATTAAAGGATGAGAAAGTTTGGGCTTGCGCAGTCAGGTGTTCGAATTTTTTATGGTGTAACAAGTATACTGATGAACAACTTCTCTGGCCCTGAAACAATTTTGTAAGTGTGGAGTCTTGTTCCCTCAGAAGAAAATTAACGTGAATAATTTTAATTTTTTAAAAGATTTTCTTTTATCTCTCCCCCTTAATCCCACAGGTCTATCTTTAGTTTGCTTCCCATAAAATGATTTACATTTAATTTATATTTCCTGTTCATTTTTTACTTCCTGCTTTGCATTCTTTGAGGATTCTTCAATCTTGTTGAAGAGCCTCCCTGTCGCTCGCTCGCTCTTCTCACAGTTGCCACAGATTCCCAGCACTGGATTAGATGCCAAATTACTAGAAATCTCCATTGACAAGCCCATTATAACCATCTGGACAATCACATGCAAAGTGAACGATGAGCACCGTTCCTTCGCCACCCATAGTAAAATGTGGGCCATTAACCTCTCAAGTTTCTTTTTGTAATTGTGACCTTCACACTGAGCAAGATGCGAATGAATCTTTTCTAATGGTGCTTTTAAATGACACAATCCTGACTGCCTTCCCATTTCCTATCCAGTGGCAAAGGCACCCATTTTATTAACCCCTGTTGTCATCTTGCTAACTTAGCATAGATCAGGAATTGAATCTGGGACCCTCTGGTCTGTATAGCGCCTTTACCAACTGAGCCATTTGAAAGTAAGTTAAATAATTCAAATCAAAATTAGAGACATGGCAGTTCACTTTTTGTACACAGCACAACAGCAGCACTTTCTATTTAGTTGTAGAAACACTCACATAGTACACGCTCAGGATTCAGCTGATTGAGGTGCCCTGGTATTTGATGGCATAATCTGATCCTCATGTTTGTGTTACAGCCTTGTATCTCCTTACCATTACCCTATTGCAGCCATTAAGATTAATGTGTTAAAAAAAATTTCAGCCACTAGTTAAAATTGTTCCTTTCGTTATTGCCCCCCTTCTTTGAACCTTTCATTTTTGGTCGCCTGGGACCAAGGTCAGAGTTAATCAGCAGACACAACAGTAACTAATTTGATGAGCAGCTGCACCCTGTCACAAGGATGACTGGCTTACATTGCAAGTCAAATCTGCAACAATCTTTTTATGCCCAAAGGACAGACTTCAGTATATTTGCTACTGACCAGCAAGAAGGAGCCTGCTCCCACTTACAAAATGGTTGTTTAGTTTTCTGCTTGTTGGGTGATAAAAATATTATGGTTTGGTGTATTAATGCCATCATTCTTCAGTAATGTTTATTTGTATTGCTTACTAATCTAATGAGCTCATTAGCAGTGGCTAATTAGAAATCTCGGTAAAGTGGCTTTTTATTGTGCATTTATAATTTCCTAAAATATATAACATGGACTTTATGTTGTGCAATATTATGTGAAATGTATGGTAATTTTGTATAAATGAATCACCTATTGTATATTTTTAGTGTCGAAAAATACATCAGGTGTGATGTTAACATGTTGCAGTTGGAGATCTGTTCTAGCTTGGGATAGCCAGAAAACTGCACCAGACCTGAGTGTTATTAAATACCAGAGCTTTGGGTGTTAATGCCCCAATCAAGTGCTAAAGAGAAATGGGATAAATTGTTTTAAACAAGGTATTGTATACAAAGTGTTATTATTGTTGGGTATGGAGATGATAAATTGACAGCTGGAAAAAAATACATTTAGGGAGTTAATGGAACTTTTAAAGAAAATTACTTGATGTAAATGAAGTGCATACAAATTGACCCACAAGTGATTTCCAAAGTAGAGTTCTATAGCACTCAATTTCATTTCCTGAATCATTTTTTTCCACATTTTATTTCAGCAAACAAAACATTACAAACAAATTACAAGTTAAAACCAGCATAAACATATAACAATTTATCATCTACTTTTCACACTAATAAGGTAATTAATATAAGTTGTGGGTTGAGAATATATAAGAGGGATAATAAAAATAAATAATCAATTTACTATACTTTGGGTATGATGTAGCCATGGCTGAATCAGCACACGAAAGCTGTCATGCCAATTCCAAATTGGGTTTGTGTTCTATACAGTACGTGTGTGCATGTTCATATATTGTGGAGCTTGTGAGAGGTGACTCGTTCATAGGTCTCCAGGTTGCTTGATATTTTTCCAGTTCTAAATTGAGGCTGTCGGTCACAATCTCTGACTGGTGTATCTGTCTCAGGTGCTTAATCTTAACGCCTGTCATGTTTTGTTGCAATGGGGGAATGCACCATCTTGCTCCTGGCAATGAACATCTGTTTCTCAGGAGGATCAACAGGCCTAAGAGATAGGGAGTGGATTTGAGTGGCCTCCGTGGCATCCCAGGTCACTTCCCAGAAAGGTTAGATAGGGAGAAAGGATTTGAATGCTTGTATATGAAGCAGCATGTTGGCAACATCCTCCAGAGAGATGCAGTGCCTCTGAAACATATGAGGTATGATATGTTTGTACAGATTTTAGTTGAACTTTACATATTCTTCACACGTGTTTGTTAGGACAGTCTCTTTTAAACTTTCTGTGGGGCTGTCAGTGTAATGGAGTGGACAGTGATATGGTTATGTGTATCTAAGGGCTTGAGAATGAATCACTTAATTTTCATTGGTTTGTGATGTGCTGTTGGCCCCTTAACAAGATATCACCTTTGTGACCAAACCTGGTGATGTCTTCTCATGCCATGTTCAGAAACCATTAGTGGACCAGACAGTTCTTTGTTGCGTTAGATTGAAGTGGACCTAGTGGAATCAATAGTTATGAATCATACATTCAACTGAAGATACTCAATTGCCCAGGCAGCATCTGTGGAAAAAGGAGAAATATCATGGACCTGGAATGTTAACCTATCCTTTACCCTTTTTCTACAGATGCAGCCTGACACTCAGTACTTGATGTTTACATTTCCAGCATATGTAGTATTTTACTTCTTGATAAATTTAACCAAACTGATCCACTCATCTTAAGCAGTGTTTTCATTCATTACATTCCCCTCAGTCATTGGAATGACTAGAAGTGCTAAGAGTCATGACTAAAGAAATGAAAGCCTTCACATATATCCTCTCATTGCTGCAATACATTTGTTTTTTAAACAGCCTTTTTTTATCCTTGCTGTTTGCAACAGAGGTTTTCGGGAATGCGCAGCATTTGCGCAAGAGGGAGATGAGTGTTTTGTGTATACAGGAGGTATCTAGGAACCTATTCTCTCAAAACAAAAATAAAAATACCTGGAAAAACTCAGCAGGTCTGACAGCATCTGCAGAGAGGAACACAGTTAATGTTTCGAGTCCGTATTACTCTTCAACAGAACTAAGTAAAAATAGAACAGAGGTGAAATATAAAGGGGGGGGGGGGGGGACACAGGTAATGCTGGATAGAGAGTCAGTGATAGATGGAGATAGCCAAAAGATGTCACAGACAAAAGGACAAAGAGGTGTTGAAGGTGGTGATATTACCTAAGGAATGTGCTAATTAAGGGTAGAAAGCAGGACAAGCAAGGTACAGATAGCCCTGGTGGGGTGGGGTGAAGGGAAGGGATCGAAATAGGCTAATAGTTAGAGATAAAACAATGGATGGAAATGCATTTAAAAATAATGGAAATAAGTGGGAAAAGAAAACTCTCTATAAATTATTGGGGGAAAAAGGGCGATCGGAAAGGGGGTGGGGATGGAGGAGAGAGTTCATGATTTAAAATTGTTGAACTCAATATTCAGTCCGGAAGGCTGTAAAGTGCCTAGTCGGATGATGAGGTGCTGTTCCTCAGTTTGCATTGAGCTTCACTGGAACAATGCAGCAGGCCAAGGATGGACATGTGGGCATGAGAGCAGGGTGGAGTGTTGAAATGGCAAGTGATAGGGAGGACTGGGTCATGCTTGCGGACAGACCGAAGGTGTTCTGCAAAGCAGTCACCCAGTCTGCGTTTAGTCTCTCCAATGTAGAGGAAACCGCATTGGGAGCAACGAATGCAGTAGTCGTTGCTACTGACCTGCTGAGTTTTTCCAGGTATTTTTATTTTTGCTTTGGATTTCCAGCATCCGCATTTTTTTGCTTTTACCTATTCTCTACGGCAGCTAGATGCACAATGTTTATACGTTAGCTTCATATAGTTGGATGTAATATTGTACTTTATTGGCTAGGCAAAAACATGTAATATGCATTGGAAGTATAAGAAAGGAAACCGAACTTTCTTTTGTTTTCAAAGTTCTACAGTTCTAGAGTTGTTGGCACTAGGTATGAAGTTAAACACTGTGCAGACGTTCTTCGACACTGCTGGGCATCGTAGAAATGCATAGAAATCTCAATATGGAAACGGCCCCATGACCTAGTCATTCCATTTAGCTATTCCTCTTCTACATGTTCCATTGTCCTAAATCTCATGTGCCTGCACAGTACACTGAAGCCTTTATTTCCTTTTCCTGCAACTATATATTTAACAACTTTGTAACTTTTGACATGTTCGTTGCTTCTGGCACTAACTAACAATCCATTCCACAACCGCAAAACCCTCTTCATGTAAAGAGAATGTCACAGTAATCCAGAGATCCAGACGAATACTCTAGGGGCATGAGTTCAAATCACACAAAGGCAGGTGATGGATTTAAATTCAATTAATAACTCTGGAATATAAAGCTAGTCTCCGCAATGGTGACCATGAAACTTTCATCAATTGTTGTAAAAGCCCTTCTGGTTCATTTTTTTTTAGTATATATTTTTCTTTTCCCACCTATTTCCATTATTTTTACATGTATTTCCATCCATTGTTTTATCTCTACCTTTTAGCCTATTTCGATCCCTTCCCCCCACCCCACCCCCACAAGGGCTATCTGTCACTTGCTCGTCCTGCTTTCTACCCTTAATGTCATCATTAGCACATTCCTCAGCTAACATCACCACCGTCAACACCCTTTTGTCCTTTTTGTCTATGACATCTTTGGCAATCTCTGCCTCCACCTATCACTAGCCTTCTATCCAGCTCTACCTGTCCCACCCCCCTCAACCAGTTTATATTTCACCTCATTTCTATATTTCTTAGCTCTGATGAAGAGTCACACGGACTCGAAACATTAACTGTGTTCCTCCCCGCAGATGCTGTCAGACCTGCTGAGTTTTTCCAGCTACTTTTGTTTTTGTTTCTGGTTCATTAATGTCCTTTTGGGAAGGAAACCTGCCATCCTTACCTGGTCTGACTTAGATGTGACTCCAGACCCATAACAATGTGATTGACTCTTAACAGACCTCTGAAATGACCTTACAAGCCATGCAATTCTAAGGCAATTAGGGATGTGCAGCAAATGCTGGATTTGCCAGCGATACCCCCGTCCCATGAAAGAATAAAAAAGTTTTGCCCGCTTTTTGTACCCTGATCCTGTTTTTACCCGACATCTGCACTCACATTTTCCAGTCTCAGTGGATGATTAGCAACTGAGAGCAATAACAAAACTGGATTTTGTTCTTCATTACTCCAACTGTGATGAAGCCAGTCATAGTGGCTCTAGTGTTGGTTGCAGTAAGCTACCATATCAAGGTCCAGTTCAGAAACAGGAGCAGTGCTTCATTGTCTTGAGTCTGTTCCTCCAGGAACTGAACCATTGTCTATATGGCTTGATACTCTACCAGGTGCTGGTGCCTTCACCCAAACTTACTGGGGCAGCCGTGAAGCTAAATGTAACACCTTGTAATTTTGAAGAGTTTGCAGACAATAATGTCAGGGATTGTGCAGTTGAACATTTTTATTGCTGATTCATTGTGTGTTTACTCTGTTCTCAGATAATGTCACCAAACATATAATGAAGAATTAATAAACACTGCGGTCAATTATTGTTCAATACAGGTTGCATTGTGCAACTGTAAAAGCTTTTTTTGACAAAATATCTCTTGTAAAGATTTAACAATTAAATGTAATATCTGGTGGTACAGACTGCTCAATGAAATGATTCTAAAGTATTGCTGAAGAAAGAGATGTTTTTGTTAAAGCTTTTCATCTTGCACTCATCAGGACAGTCACAAGAAAATACCAATGTCAAGGGAAGTGACAAATTTATACTGTTTGAGAAGAGCGTGCTGATTGGTTGTCAAGTGGAATCGCAAGCCCGACTGACAATCTTAAATTGATTGTCGGTGTAATTCGTAGCATACTGAGGATTATTTAGCAAATGTTGTTCAATTGTGGAATCACATCTAAAGTTGGTCAACGTGTTTTGAGTTTTGCAAGCACGGGCTGGTTGGGTACAGTCCATACCTTGCCTGTTGCAAACCTCGAAGGGACATGCTGTTTAATATGATCCACCACTCTTTGGGACGTACAGCCTATGTAGTTAGCATCACACTGACACTGAAATTCATACACCACATTACTCATTTGTGTGACAGGTAGAATGTCTTTTTGCTTGACGGAAGTATCCCGTTAGTAGCAAATACCACTTGTGTTGTCACTGCATAGCAACAGTGTGAAACAGCTAGCCTCACCTGTTGCTCAAATTTTTGAGTAACTATTATTGGTAACTATTATTTTTATTAGGCATGATTTCAGCTTTTTTCATGCTTTTAGGCCAGAACAGAAACTTTGACTTGTGCTGATAGCCAATGACCCTGTCATGAATACAGGGGATGGAGCCATTTGTTTTACTGAGGTAGACGCATCATTTTTTTAAAGGTGTTTAAGCAGTTCATGTCCTGAGCTGCTGACCGAAGTGTTGGAGTGGCACCATTTCAGCAATGGAGCAGGTGCCCTGTGACAGCCCAGAGAAACTCCTGTTCTTCACATATTCTGTTCCCAATGGAGCAATTGTGCCTCTACTAAAGACTTGTGGCTTTTAAGTTGCTCAGTGGGACCCAAGCAATCTCCCAGCTGCCAAGAAGGCATATGGAATACTTGCCTTTATTAGCCGAGGCATAGAATATAAGAGCAGGGAGGTTATGCTGGAACTGTACAAAACGCTGGTTAGGCCACAGCTAGAGTATTGTGTGCAGTTCTGGAATCAGCATTATAGGAAGGATGTGATTGCAGAGGAGATTTACCAGGATGTTTCCTGGACCGGAGAGTTTTAGTTATGAGGAGAGATTGGATAGATAGGGGTCATTTTCCCTGGAGCAGAGGAGATTGGGGGGAGACATGATTGAGGTGTATAAAATTATGTGTGGCATAGATAGGGTAGACAGGAAGGAACTTTTCGCCTTGGTGGAGGGATCAATAACCAGGGGGGCATAGATATAAGGTATGGGGCAGGAGGTTTAGAGGGGATGTGAGGAAGAATTTTTTCATCCAGAGGATGGTGGGAATCTAGAACTCACTACTTGAAAGAGTGGTAGAGACAGAAACCCTCATAACATATAAGAAGTATTTGGGATGTGCACTTGCGATACCATGGCATACAAGGTTATGGGCCTGGTGCTGGAAAATGGGATTAGAATATTTAGGTACTTGTTTGACCGGCGCAGAGTCGATGGGCCGAAGGGCCTTTTTCTGTGCTGTAGACCTCTATGACTAAAGAATTCCCTGAAGCATTCAAATGCATTAAGAATTGAATTTCTCTGGTAACCCAGGAACTTCTCCAGATGTGTCCCTTTTGACGTAGCGATGGCAGGTGGAAGATCCGCCATAGCCCTTTTCACTCGAAATTTACAAGACCACTGACCACCCCCAGTATAATAATGTTTGCCTCTAAATTCCTGGATGCTTAGACAGAAATCAGACTTCACCCGTCTCGAGCCTAATCCAGGAATTTCAGGACTTTTATACCTGATTGGTAATTACTGTAGATCCATTGCAATTTTTTCCTGCTGGGACAACTCCATCATGATAATAATCTGCATAGCAGGACTACCTGTATCTTTTAAGGCCACCTATAAATATTAGGAGATTCTCCAACCGCAGTCAAAGATCAAGCCTGTCCAAGTGATTTGTGTCGATCACGATACAGCACAGGCTTTCAAGCCGGGATTGCTGCATTCTACAGGCGCACGAGAAGACAGGCGACTATGCCAGAGTGAGACAGAGACCAAGTGAGTGACGAATTAGGCTCACATGGGAATTCCGTGCATGGGGGAAAGAGGTGTGGTGTACATAAGAATTATTCTAAGTCAGGAACAGAAGCAGCTGAGTAGAAACAGATTTGGGCATAAACCTCACCTTTGGAGCAGAGTTTGAAAAGAAAATGGAACTGTGACATCACAGGAAAACCATAAGTTCATTGGTTGGTAAGAAAGCTAGAGCAGCTCAGTCGTGTGGAATCCTTGTCCTGTAATATGTGGGAAATTGTGGACACTACCGGTAACCTAGACAACCCAGTGCAGAAAGTGCTGCCAGCTACAGAAACTAGAGCTCTGGGTTTCAGAGCTCAAGCGGCAGCTGAAGTCATTGTGGCACATCCGCGAGGCTGCGAGCTGTGTGGATAGCACATTCAGAGATGTGGTCAGACCGCAGGTTAGGAACATGGAGGCAGAAAGGGAATGGGTGACTGCCAGGCAGTCCAAGAAAACCAGACAGGTAGTGCAGGAGACCAGGGGGTCTAGCTCGCTAATTGGTTTTCCATTTTGGATACTGTTGAGGGCGTTGGTTCCTCAGAGGAGAGCAGTCAGTGCCAAGTTTGTGGCACCACATGCGGCTCAGCTGTACAGGAGAGGTGTAGGAAGAAGGGAGTAGGAAAAAAGGAATAGGGGATTCGTTAGTTAAGGGAACAGACAGGCATGACTCCAGGATGGTATGTGCACCTTTGGTGCCAGGATCAAGGATGTCATTGAAGGCTGCAGGATATGCATCTGGGGAAGAGTGAACAGCCAGAGGTCATGGTCCACATTGGCACCAATGATTTGGGTAAGAAGAGGGATGTGGTCCTGCAGACAGACAGAATTTAAGGAGCTAGGTAGAAAATTAGCAAGCAGTACTTCAAAATCTCCGGATTACTCCCAATGCCACGTGCAAGTGAGTACAGAAATAGGAGAATAAGACAAATGAATGCGTGGCTGGAAAGATTGTGCAAGAAGGAGGGCTTTAGATTCCTGGGACAGGCTCTGGGGGAGATGGCACCTGTACAAGCCGGATGAGTTGCACCTGAACAGAACTGGGACTGATTTCTTTGTGGAGTGTTTGGCTAGTGCTGTTGGGGGAGCTTTAAACTATCTCAGCAGGGGTGTGAAAACCAGGAGAGAATATTAAAGAGTAATACCAAGGTGCACAAGCGACTGGGAGAGACAGATAGCACCAGATTAGAGAATACTAAATTAATAGGTAGAGTCGGAATAAGGGAGAAAGTAGTGAATTCTAAATCAGGGTTATACTGCATGTGTGTGAATATATGGAGTTTAGTAAATAAGATTGATGAGTTACAGGTACAGATTGCCATGTGGATTATGATGTTGTGGCAATAACAGACCTGGCTCAACAAAGGGCAGGATTGGGTGTTAAATATTCCTGGGTACAAGGTGTTCAGGAAAGATAGGACAGGAAGAAAAGGACTGGTGGTGGCTATATTAGCTAAGGGGAGCTGTGCAGTGCTGGAGAAAGAGGATGTCCTAGAGGGTTCAAGTACAGACTCAGTTTGGCTACAGCTAAGGAACAAAAAGGGTGCAATTACATTGCTCGTGTAGCTTATAGGCCACCAACTAGTGGGAAGGATGTAGAGGAACAAATCTGCAGGGAAATTACAAAGGTGCAAGCATTATAGAGTAGTTATAATGGGTGACTTTATAATTACTCCAATATAGACTGGGATAGTTGTAGTGTAAAGGGCAGAGAGGGGCAAGAGTTCCTAGAGTGTGTTTAAGAGAATTTTCTACAGCAGTATCTGCCCAATCCAACAAGAAAGGAGGCACTGCTAGACCTGGTTCTTGGAAATGAAGTGGGCCAAGTAGATCAAGTGTCAGTGGGGAAACATTTAGGAAACAATGATCGTTCTATCATAGGGCTTAGGATGACAGTAGAAAAGGACAATGGGCTATCCAGAGTAATAATAATTAATTGGAAGAAAGCTGACATCAATGGGGCAAGAACGGAGCTGGGCCGGATAGATCGGAACCAAAGGTTGGCAGGAAAAGCTGTAGCTGAACAGTTGGCTACCATTTCAAAGAAGAAATGTTTCGGGGACAGTCAAGGTATATTCCCTCAAAAGGGAAAGGTAGGGCAAACAAATCTAGAGCTCCCTGGATGAAAAAGGAAATAGAAATTAAGATAAAGAAGAAAATGTGTGCTTATAACAGGTGTCAGATAGAAAATAGAATTGAGAACCAAGCTGAATGTAGACAATTCAGAGAAGATGCAAAGAAGCAAATAAGAGCAGTGAAGTGGGCATAAAGGGGAATCCCAAAGTTCTATATGCATATAAATAGTAAAAGGGTGGTAAGAGGAGGAGTAGGGCCAATTAGGCACCTAAGGCAGGGGAGTGGGATGAGGTGGATTGCTCTTTCAGAGAGCCAGTGCAGACCCAATGGGCCAAATGACCACCTCCTGTACTGAAATGATTCTGTGAAAAGGGGGATTTACACATGGAGCAGGGGTCATGGCTGAGGTGTTAAATGAACACTTTGCAAATGTCTTTACTGAGGAAGCAGATGCTACCCAGGCCATGGTGACAGAGGAGGAAACCCTGTCACTAGAAGGATTCAAAATTGATAAGGAGGAGGTATTGGATAAACAGGTTGTACTTAAAGTTGACAAGGCACTGGGACCAAATGAGATACATCCAAGGGTATTGAAGGAAGTGAGAGTGGAAATTGCAGAGGCACTGGCCATGATCTTTCAGTCTTCTCTAGACTCAGGGAAGGTGCCAGAGGACTGGAGAATTGCAAATATTATGCCGTTGTTCAAAAAAGATTGTTAGGATAAGCCCAGCAATTCCAGACCAGTCAGTTTAACTTGGGTGGTGGGAAACTTCTAGAACCAATTATTTAGAACAGAATTAAGAGTCACATGGAAAAATGTGGGTTGATTAAGAAGAGCCAGCATGGATTTCTTAAGGGAAAATCGTGTTTAACTAACTTGCTGGAGTGTTTTGAAGAGATAACAGAGAGGGTTGATGAGGGTAATGCTGTTGAATTGGTGTACATGGACTTTCAAAATGCATTTGATACAGTGCCACACTACAGACTTGAGAAAAATTATAGCTCATGGAATAAAAGGGACAGTAGCAATGTGGATACAAAATTGTCTGTAAACAGCAAGTAATGGATATTTTTCGGGCTGAAGGAAGGTTTGTAGTGGAGACTTCAGGGTCGGTATTGGGAACCTTGCTTTTCCTGATATATACTAATGATCTAGATCTTGGTATGCAATGGATAATTTCAAAGTTTGCGGATGATGCACAATTTGGCAACATTGTAAACTGTGAGGAGGACAGTGTAGAGCTTCAAAAGGACATAAACAACTTGGTGGAGTGGGCAGAGAGGTGGCAGATGAAATTCAATGCAGAGAAGTGTGAAGTGATTCATTTTGGTAGGAAGGGCAACGGAGAGACAGTGTAAAATAAGGGAGACAACTCTAAAGGGTGTGCAGGAGCAGAGGGACCTGGGTGTGTATGTGCATAAGAGATTAAAGGTGGCAGGACAGGTGGAGAGAGCAGTAAATAAAGCATACGGTATTCTAGGTTTTATTAATAGGGGCATAGAGTACAAGAGCAAGGAGGTTATGCTGAACCTGTGTAGGACACTAGTTGGAACTCAGCTAGAGTAGTGTGCACAGTTCTGGGCGCCGCACTTTAGGAAGGATGTGAACACGTTGGAGGGAGTGCAGAAGAGGTTTACAAAAATGGTTCCGGGGATGAGAAACTTCAGTTATGAAGATAGATTGGAGAAGTTGGCACTATACTCCTTAGAGAGGAGAAGGCTAAAAGCACTTTTAATAGAGGTGTTCAAAAGCATGATGGGGCTGTACAGAGTAGTTGGGAAGAAACTGTTCCTGCTCATAAAAGGATCGAGAACAAGAGGGCAGACATTTAAAGTGATTTGCAAAAGAAGCAAATGCGATGTACGAAAAAACTTTTTCACGCAGTGAGTGGTTCGGGTCTGGAATGCACTGGAAATATGGTGGAGGCAGGTTCAATCGACGCATTCAAGTGGGCATTAAATGATTATTTAAATAGAAACAATGTGCAAGGTTATGGGGAAAATGTAGGAGAATGACACTGAGTCACAATGCTCAGTTGGAGAGCTAGTGCAGACACAATGTGCCGAATGGCCGCCTCCTGTAATTCTGAGATTGTATGTGACTAAAACATTTGTTTTCATAATTGACATTATTTCATTTGGATAGCTGATGGTGTATTTCTGAAATAAGACAGGCAGTCCTGATATGTATCAATATTTGAAACACGTTCCCCCTTCCTCTCCCTTTCCCCCATTGCCACTCCAAAATGTTGGACAGGTACTGCTTTGCATTGAGCAGGTGCAATTTCCAGTGGTGCCATTGCCAATGGAGATTGCATTTAAAAAGGATGTTTGCTTTGGATTGAAGTCTACATGTTGTGTACAACTGCCGCTTTTTTAAAGCTATATTTCATTCATTTAGACGTTTTTAATTGCCCAGTAAACATTGAAAATCCTATTTTCTCAACAAAAGTTTGCATTTTTGAGATGAAATTCAATCTCTTTGTGAATTAATGTGGCTTGAGTATCCCTGAATTTGTATTTTTACATTTCCAGTTTGCTTGACTTTTTCCTTGTTTCTCTTTGGACTGCTTTTCAGGAAAGGGAGTAGATGTATAGACTGATCTTGTGCAATTCCACTTTTTCATCCACTTTACTTTTTGACTAGATCTATCAAAGCTTTAGTGGAATGAGCATGCTGTACTCATAGCGTACCTGTGGTATAAGGGTGTTTGGGATAGCAAGGGTAAATGTGGGACTGGAAAACGGTATGATGTAGAGAGACACCTGACAGTAGACCGGAGACAGAGCTGTATGGAGAGACTCAAGAGAAGTCAGTATGAAGTTAGTTCTTTGTATGGGCTATACTTTGTACATACGTATGTAGTTACGTGTTACCAACAAACACTACTGTTCAACCTTACAAGCCCCTGAACCTCTTTGTGAGACCGACTGAACAAACCCTTACAACAATACTAATTATTGATGTTGAAAATATCCAGTCTGAGATACCAAGATATGCTGTGTAAAGGAGTCTCAAATGCAGCAAATGACTTGAGTGCTTAGAAGTTTTTTACGTGTAGAATAACATTATAAAATTAATAACAGTGAGAATATTTCGCTATAAGAGCAAGCAATTGAACACAGCCTATGTGCTCGATGAGCTTTAACCATTTTTATACACCCTCGCACGTCCTGCTGTTTGCCAGGGTTGTCAGGTGATTAGTTTTCCTGATATGGTCTAACCAAAGCGATTTTGTGCCTGATAGCTTCAGAAGGATACGGACCTTTGGAAATGGTGCAGAGAAAAATGATAATGATCTTGAGGCTTGCAATAAGTCATGAAAAACTACTTATATGATTTGTTATTTTCATTCAAGAAGGATTGAGAGAGACTGTGGTTCTGAGGTTCAAATACTGAAAAGCAGATATGTTAGCTATTTAGCCTGAAATGGGATCACAGAACTGGACAACACAAGTTCAAAATTAGCAGTAGTCTCCAGTAAAAAACTTAATACTATATATTTAACTCCTTCAATAATGAATCAGTTGGGGTTAGATTAAGTATGAGATTGAACAAATGATCGAAGAATTATATTGGTTCCTGTGCCATTGGAACCATGAAAAGCTGTTCATAATCACCAACTACATGTCCACATCGAAATAAAGGAGATCCAGTGTGATATTTCACTTGGCTGTTTACTGTGGTTGTCAATCATTTAGGAATTGAATGTAGAATTTTTCTTGCATTGCAGAATTTTTTCTTTGTTTCTCTAATTTTCCTGTGGTTTCTGTTGGGTTACAGTTTGAGGTGCTGGACACCCTTGGAAAACTCATGCAAGTGGCCTTTTTCACATGTAAGCCCAAGTGTCAACAAACTATGACACTGCAACCTTTGAACGAGATCAGGGAATTTCACAGCCTCAAAGTCCACATATTCATACATTACAGTAACTAGATGGACCTTGACACTATTTCCTCTTTTTAATCTGGAGATTAAAATATCCTCACAATGTCTCAAGGCACATCACAACCTAGTAATTACTTTTTGAAGGGTGACTAATGTTATGGAAGCTAATTGAGGGCCCCATTGAGGGCTCCATAAATAACCAGTGAAGTGAATGACCGGTTAATCTGCTTTTGGTGCTGTTCATTGAGGGATGAATGTTGACTGGGATTTGAGGAGAACTCCCTACCATGGTATCTTTTCAGCCCACCCCAACAGGCTGGACAGAGTTTTGATGTAATATATTATCTACGACATGGGTCCAGATTTTTTGGTCAGCGGCCCTACCATTTTCAGTTCTTTCAGTCTTCCTGCCCCTGCTGCGGCAGTGATCACTTGGTGCAGCCATCCACAGAGATCAGTGGCGAAGAGGAGCAGCAGAGCGACCACGTGTCTTTTTATGACACCAGCTGCCATGTTCAGGTAAGTATTTAAAGTCTCAAGATTTTAGTGGTGTTAGTAGGGAGCTCAGGGGGGAGGTGTGGGATGGTAATTTGGGGTGGATCGTCGGGTCGGGGGTTTGGGTACTCTGGTTGGGGGTGTTTGGGGTCTGGTGGAGTGGGCTGTGCCGTTGAGCACTGACCCACACCAGAAATTAACAGCGGGACAATATGGTAAGTATCCCGGTAAGTACCATTCAAGAAGCCCAGGTGGCAGAGACATTTTCAGAGCGGCTTGGACAGTGCAAATCTGCCAACTGGAAGTTTAAACTTCATAGGTAATTACCACACGTATGCACGGCTCAAGAGTCCTAAAGGGTTGCAATGCACAACAGCAGCGAACATCTCAATATTCACTGCTGTTGGCATCAAAAGATCTGGCCCATAGCATCCCTAACAATGCAATATTTCTTCCATAGTACATGGAAATATCAGGCTAGTGTATATGCTGCAGTCCTGAATGAGGCTTGATTCTATGACTTTCCAGTGCCACCAATTGAACTAAGGTGAGGCCAATTGCAGCTAATTTAAAGTAAATTTTCTTTAAAACAACGCATCTCAATTCTTGGGAAGCATTTATATTATTTTCCATGACGTTGATAGTCGTCTTTTCATTCTCTGGAAATGGTTGTGATGCCATGCAAGTACCCTGTAGATATCAAAGTCCTCCCACAGATTTTGCTGAACCTTCCCCAGCCTTCTGTTGATCAGACTATGAGTTGAACAATTGTAAAATAAAATTTGAATTTTTAATTTCAATTCCACATGTGTTAAGAGATGAAGATTTACTTCTGGTAGTCTAGTTGAAAGCAGAGCTCTTTATTTGATGTAGTGTGGTACCTTAGCGCCACTTACTGGACTGAATTATACATGCCCCTCTGTTTGTTATGGAAGAGTTCAACTTGAGTAATTTAAAAGCAAAAAACTGCGGATGCTGGAAATCCAAATGTTCCTCTCCGCAGATGCTGCCAGACCTGCTGAGTTTTTCCAGGTATTTTTATTTTTGTTTTGAGTAATTTAAAGCTCTACTTCATCTTTATTGGACAGCTTTCAGATATCAGCTATACAATATGTGCTGGAAAGAATCATTTGTCAGGATAAAGTCCATTGTTAATTTTTCTGCCTTTTCTTTCTATCTCTCTCTCTATCTATCTATCTATCTATCTACCCAGTGGCAGCACAGCGTTAGAGGAGGGAGGATTGTGAAGTATTACAGTTTTCACTGCATCTGAAGAGCTGGCTTACAACAGAAGGTCAAAGCACAGAAATTTGTGTGACAGATTGAAGCATACAGGCAGCTTTCCCTTGCTGCTCTGACTTGATGACAAGTTATGTGGCTGCAGTTTGCTGTTTTATAAGAAGATGAATGTAATCTGTAAATGGGTTATGTTTTAAGGAAAATTTAGCCAACAGAATAAGTGGAGGTAAAATCATTAGTCTTTTAATAGTTCCAGCTTGTTTGGGCAAATGTTTTGTCTGTGTGAGGAGCGCAAATGATTGTAAAACATGCAAACGCCTTTAAATAAAAGAATGTTTAATTTAAAGTTTACCCCTTCAAAAAATGGGGACCGTGGTTTTTAAAAATCACGCTAAATTGTCATTTCTTTCCAATGCAGCTAATGTTAAAATATTAATGTGGCAAGGGAGATTGCACAAAGTTCAGCAACTGGTTCTTAGAAATCGTTTAAATTGGTTATGGGGCCAAATGAAGGCTGATGAGCTCAGTAATCTGTCATCTTGATTTTTTTTGTATAATATTCATTGTTTATAACAGAATAAATCCTTGTATATATACTGCATGTTGAGGATTTTTTTACAGAATTAAGTAAGGAGTTGTAGCATTGGGCCCCTGTAAGCATTGCCACTCTGAGACGCAGCGAGAGGGAAAACCTGGTTTTGGTTGACTGATTCAAAGACAAGATAGGGGCTTGCAATGCTCAGTGTGATGAGTGGGAAGACTGTCATGAGCATTGCTCAGTGTACCTCATCTGTCCAATGATTCAGACTCAGAAGCATTAATGAAGACTGAAATATGAATAAGCCTGCTGTCCCACCTGCTTATTATGGGAAGGATGCAGGATTGAGATGGCCAGTGTATATAATTAGATGTCCCATCTTGGTCAGTGGGAGGGTCAGATCCTTAACCCTGAACTTTCATAGGCTTCAGATGAGATTTTTTTATTTTCCTCAAGATCTCTTGTCTAAGAGCAACTCATCACTGAAAAGGGTTGCTTAAAAAAATTGCATTGTAGAACTGGCCTCCTCATGAAAAGAACTGGAAAAGACTATTGGGCCTACCCAGGCAAGTTGTTTTTAATCTGTTTAGGAGAGCACGGCACTCTAGTTTCAATAATCCCCTCCTATACTATTCACATACATTTTTAATGTGTCAAATTATTGGACAGCAACAGTCGACTATCTTAGCCACTTGTCAGATCTGGACAGATTGGGTGCATTGCAAACAGAGATCACAAGGTTAAATTCCACTTGTACATCCCCTTTTGTTTGATGTTAGTAAGAAGGGTGAAGGTTGCCAGCTGTAGTTCTGGATTCTGTATATTGAGATACCTTATTTTCAACTGTAGTTTTACTTGATATTTGCATTTGCATACTCTCCAGTAAAGAACTCTAAGAAATTAAGTTTGCTGCAGTAATGTTTCATTCATTTATAACAGACAACCCTGCACGTTTTCTTTATTCCTGAAAGGCTTTGTACTAAGTCTGTTGACTTAATGATCAAAGACTTACTGAGAATATTAATATTGCTTGCTGGAATGGCGTTAAACACACCACTCCTCACAAACTCATTTTGCCATCCCAAAGCTTTTACAGGTGCACCTGTAAAAAAAAACCCACTGGAGATAGGGAATTGTTCTGTAAAGTGCTTTGTCAGAATTAAGTTTAATGAAGTTTTTCCAGACAAAGTAATGGAGAAATCTGTGTACTTGTCTATGCTTTGGAACCTCTACATAAAATGATATAGGTAGAGGTGAAAGAAAGATACGAAGAGAAATGTTATTTACATGTTTCAGTATTGTGAACTTCCACTGCTTGTGTCCAGTGTTGAGCATCAGTTCTTCTAACCAAGACTACCACCTGCTGGTAGAGAATTGAGTATTGCCATGAAGAAACACTTCAAAGCATTTTTCATTATGTTTTGTAAGTTTGAACAGCAATAAATAAATTCTATTTGATAATATTTGAGGAATGGTTTACTCCATAAATCTCACTCATTCTGTATTAAGTAGCAAACAGATATTGTACTGTCAGTGTGATTCATTCATTATTAGGATGCCCCGACAAAGAACTAAGTGCATATTTATAACTTCAATTCAACTAAAATGTACGGAAAATATTCAATGGCAACTAACTCAAATGCATCAGCAAACAGCTGAGCTCTCAGGCAAGGAAGGCATGTGCTTCATTCCACAGACCAGATGGAATGTACTGATCTAAGCCAGGGCAGTAGAAAGGATGGTATAACTGGCTTCAGTGCTCTAAGATTTTAAAAAAAAAAAGGAAAACCATTCAAAATTCCTGTTCTTTATTGCTGTTTTGTAGACCAACCCACAGCCCACTCTTTTCCCCATGAAAATTATGGGCAGAATTTTCTGCCTGCCTGGCAGGCGGGCCCAACCCAATCTCCGGCGGGTGGGAAGCCAATCCCCGCCGGAGAAGCGGGCCCTGCTGCCATTTTAAGTGGGCGGGCCAATTAAGGCTATGCGCTTCCTGTGCGGATGGAGGGGATTCCCCAAAAGCGAGAGTGCATGTGCATGAAAGAGCGCACATCTCCCTGAGGCTAAGTGCTGCCTCAGGGAGATAGCTGACACTTTGAAAAATAGAAAAAAATCCCTAACATGTCCCCCTCATGTGACAATGAGATGGGACATGTTCATAAGTTACATAATAAGTTTATTAAACTTTTTAAAACCCTACATGAAACCTCATCCCGCTGATGGATGAGGTTTCCTGTTTTTTCTAGTTGCCGCTGGGGCTCCTGGTTGACCCGCTAACCCTAAGGTTAGACGGGCAGGTCCTTTAATTGCTTAATTGATCCTGTCAATGGCCTCAATTGGCTATTGACAGGTCAGTGGGCGTGCAGCTGATTTTGCTGCGCCCCCGCCTTCCTGAAAATTTAAATCAGGCACGGTGACATCGGGAGTTCCCCCTGACGTCACCGCGTGTTATTTTACGTGTCAGCAAGCAGGCCCCGCCCTCGCTCGCCAACAACAAAATCCTTCCCTATGTGTATGGATGTTGAGTGAAATCAGGTATGAGCTCTGCTATGATGCTCTCACAGCTAAATACCCAGTTTAAGTTCACATATGAACAAAAGCCACTTTGATGGGACACTGGAGTGCTGCTGATGCCCATGAACCACATCTAATGAATCAGCAGCTTCAGGAGTAAATTGTGTTATGCAAAACAGCCCTGTGGTATATTGAGCTCAAGAAGGTTAAATCCATTCCGGCTTCTGCCTGATAGCCACTTGTCAAATCTGGACGAATTGGGTGCATTGCCATGGGGAGACTACAAGGAAATATGAAAAGAGTTTTCATAAATTTCACTTGTACATCCCCTTTTGTTTGACATTAGTATGAGGGGTGAAAGTTGTCAGCTGTGGTTCTGGATACCGAGAATTGAGATAACTCATTTTTAGCTGTAGCTTTATGTAATATTTGCATTTGCTTTCTCTCCAGTAAAGAACTCTTAAGGAATTAAGTTTGCTGCTTTTGATAATAGACTCCCTGCATTTTTTCTTTATTCCTGAAATGCTTTGTACCAGATGTCTGTTGACTTAGTGATCAAAGAGTTACTAAGAGTACTAGTATCACTTCTATTTGCTTGCTGTTTGTTGTAAGTTATACAGTAAGTACACTGTAACCTCTCCAGTCTGGAATGCTTGGGACCAAGTCATCTGTGGATTTTAGAATTTTGTAGATTATAGAATGGTTAGAATGCCTAATCACAGGTGTGTGAATCAGAAACACAAACAATGCTAATGATTTCAAAGTAACAGGCGATTCTGATCAAAAAAATTCCAGACAGCTAGTGTTTCCAAACAATAGATTTCTGGACTGGAGCGATTACGGTGCACTTAAACTTATATGGCATTTTTAAACCAGACAAATGTTTTAGTTCCCTGTCAGAAAACCTTAACAAAAATTTGGAAAAAAAATTATAAAAACCTTAAGGCTTTGGCAACTGAAGGCATGGCTGCCAATGGTGGAGCAACTAAAAGTGGAGATGCTCAAGAGGCCAGAATTAGGCACAGATAGCTCGGAGAGTTGTAGTGCGGAAGAAATTAGAGATATGGAAGGACAAGATCATGGAGGGATTTGAAAATGAGGATAAGATTTTTTAAATCGAAGTGTTGTTTAACCAGAAACCAATGCAGCTCAGTGAGGACAGGATCGATGGGTGAACAGGACTTGGTGCAGGCAGCAGAGTTTTGGATGGCTTTCAAGTTTACAATAGGTAGAACATAGGAGGCCGGCCATTTTTTAATTCTTTCATGGGATGTGAGCATCGCTGGCACGGCCAGCATTTGTTAACCATCCCTAATTGCCCTGGAGAAGGTGTTGGTGAACCACTGCATTCCATCTGTTGAAGGTACATCCATGAGTGTGTTGGAATAGTTCAATCTAGGGGTAACAAAAGCATGAATATGGGTTTCAGCTGCTGATGAGCTCAGATGGGCTGAATCAGGCAATGTTCTGTATGTGGAAATAGGGTGGTGTTGGGGATGGTGCAACTGTGCTCAGAAGCTCATCTCAGGGTCAGACATAACACCAAGGTTGCTAACAGTTTTTTTTTCAGCCTCAAACAGTTGTCAGGGAAATGGATGGAGTCAGATGGCTAAAGAACAGAGCTTGTGATGGGGATTGAAGGCAATAGTTTCAATCTTCCCAATATTTAATTGAAGGAAATTTTTGCGCTCAGCCACAAGTCAACTATAATGGCTTCTCCCAGGATTGAGATGTCAGCTATAATTACTACCAATGAGCAATTGTTTTTTTTTTTCAAATACCTATAACCATATAGCTGAATCACCTTTGAAATTTCTGTGTTATGACAACTGCATATTAGACAGTGGTATTTTGTTTACTTCTAACCTGAACACTGACCTTTTTTTTTGCTCAAAAATAGTATGAGGACTGCATTGAGAAACAAGTTCCTCTTGTAGCAGAAACAATGAATGAGGTATTTGCTGGAAGCCTAGCGAGGGCATAATGACCATGATGCGAATGAACATCTTGTGATTATCATCCTTGGGCAAGGAAGAGTTTGAAGTGACTGTTAAGACAACCTGTCTGAGCAACTGAATGAACTCATCTGTGTCAGACTCTAGATTCTCATGCTTGAACCTGGTGGCTCCAGGACAATGTTAATGATTGACCAGAAAACCTGGCTTTTATTGGAACATAACCTGTTTCCGATGGTTAAGGTTTTCTCTCATGGCTCCTAATATCCCTGCAAATCTATTTGGTAGGTGCCCCTAGCAAAACAAGCAACCAAAAGCTTACCAGTTCCAAATTCTGTTAGTTTTAATTCCTTCAGTACTCTGTACACACTTGGTGGTCACTCCTGAATCATGGCTCTGCAAACTTGTGTCTGTCCCCTTTGGACTGTAGTGAGTAAGTGAAATATGTCCTTACAGGGAGTGAGCTCTTCAAATCAAAATAATGGAATCTTAGCCTATAGAAGAAAAAAAGCAAAATACTGCAGATGGTGGAAGCCTGAGTTAAAAACAGGAAATTCTGAAAACACATCATCTCTAGTGAAAGGTAGGTAGGGTTAGAATTTGACATTGAAACCATTTATCAGGACCCTAACTTCCTAGCTCCACAAATACTGGGTTCTGACAAAACGTAGACTCTCTAAATTACTACTTAAGTTCTTTCAATAGTTTGCCATAGAAACAGTTAAATGCAAGGATAGATTCCTACGGGTGTCGGACTCCTAGATGATCAGAAAAATTACATTTGAAGTACAATGATGAGTGATACACCATACTATCAATTTCTTGGCAGAAGATGTTTTATAGTATCCTAATGACCAGAAATTTGGATTAGGATTGAGACAGAGTTGGTTCACTTGCAGTGGTCTGTTGCCAATCTTTTTGTGGTTTTCCAGTTCCCTTTCTTACTGATATTTTCACAATTTTTGTATAATGCCAGCATAAATCAATATTGTAAGAGAGTTAAAGGAAAGAATATGCCGGGAGCCACACCTGGCATACCGAAAAATGGGGTGTCAACCTGGCAAAGCTACAACACAGCACTACTTGCATGCCTAACAGCGAAAGCAGCATGCAATCATCAGATCTAAGCGATCCCACAACCAGCAGATCAGATCTAAGCTGTGAAGTCTTGCCACATCCAGTCGTGAATGGTGGTGGGCAATTAAACTACTCAGTGGAGGAGGAGGCTCCACAAATATCCCCATCCTCAGTGATGGGGTAGCCCAGCACATCAGTGCAAAAGATAAGGCTGAAACATTTACAACGGTCTTCAGCTAGAAGTGCTGAGTAGATGATCCATCTTGGCCTCCTCCTGAGATCCCCAGCATTACAGATGCCAGTCTTCAGCCGATTTGATTCACTCCACATGATTTCAAAGAACAGCTGAAGGCACTGGATACTGAAATGGCTATAGGCCCTGACAACATGCCAACAATAATACTGAAGGTACAGAAAATACTGGAAAAACTCAGCAGGTCTGGCAGCATCTGTGCAAGTGGAAACAGAGATAACGTTTCAAGTCCATTTGACTCTTCAAAGAGGCATTTTACTGAAGACTTGTGCTCCAGAACTAGCTGCAGCCTTAGCCAAGCTGTTCCAGTACAGTCACAACACTGGCATCCACCCGTCAATGTGGAAAACTGCCCAGATATGGTGCCGGATTCTACCAGGGCCACTCAGCTCTGACCCGATTGCAGCCTTAGTCCAAACATGGACAAAAGGGCTGAACTCCAGAGGTGAGGTGAGAGTGACTGCTCTGGAGATCAAGGCAGCATTTAACCTAGTGTGGCATCAAGGAGCCCTAGCAAAACCAGAGTCAATGGGAATCGGGGAAAACTCTCCACTGCTTGGAGTCGTACATAGCACAAAGGAAGATGGTTGTGGTTGTTGGAGGTCAATCATCTCAGTCTTAGAACTTCACTGCAGGAGTTCCTCAGGGTAGTATCCAAGGCCCAACCATCTTCAGCTGTTTCATCAATGGTCTTCCCTCCATCATATGGTCAGAAGTGGGAATGTTCGTGGATGATTGTGCAATGTTCACCATTCGCAACACCTCAGATACTGAAGCAATCTGTACCCATATGCAGCAAGACCTGGGCAACATACGTGCTTGGGCTGATAAGTGACAAGTAACATTCATGCCACACAAGTTCCAGGCGATGAGTGTCTCCAACAAGAAAGAATCCAACCATCTCCCCTTGACATTCAATGGCATTCCCATCGTTAATTGCCCCAATATCAACATCACTATCAACAACCACTATCAACAACAGAAATGGAACTGGACCAGCCATATAAATATTGTGGCTACAAGAGCAGCTCAGAGGCTGAGAATTCTGCAGAGAGTAACTCATCACCTGATTCCCCAAAGCCTGCCAGCCATCTACAAGGCACAAGTCAGGAGTGTGATGGCATACACTCAAGCATGGTCAAGCATACTGTTAAAAGTTACAATGCAGTTCATGATTGTTCCTCCTCGACAGATTAGCCTATAATGTACAGTTACAAATGAGATGAAACAAATGGATTTTAAGTGTAGTCAAGAGAAGTAAAAACTGAAACTAGCTTAAAATTGTATCCACATGCTGTCCTAAGTATACCAGTGGGAAAAAATAAGCTATATTGTATTATCATTTTTGCTTATCTGAGCAGAGTCATAACGTTTGTTACAGATAAATTAAATGAGTCAAATAAAAAGCCAGATGCAGCTCAGGAACCAGCTGCTGGTTTTATCTGCTCTCCTCAAAAATTACTTTATAACAATCCATCTTCATTTTCAAAGAGACTCCATAAAATTTATACTTAGAAAGATATAAGGGACTTCATTTGTGATATCATTGTCGTCTTCAGTAATTAGGCTGTGACTACCAGAAAAAAGTGACTTTTTAATTCGGTGCAGGTATTGCTTCTATGTTAATTATATAGTCAATGCATAATGCAGTGTAACAGAATCTGTGTCCTTTCTTTGTATTCCTTCATTTATGGAAGTCCATTTGTTCAATCCAAGTTTGTATTTATCAAGTAAAATACCATTTTATAAATTATAGATTTTGTCTCTCAGAGACTTATTGGAATCATATCTCTCAAGACTGAACTTTTCTTTTACAAAATGGAAGGACTTGGCATTATCTGTACATTTGGATGCTGCCGTGGAATTTTTTTAAAAAGGGCATAAGTTCACTTTGGAACTGTCAACAAGCAGGCCCTTTCCCAGAAATAACCTGGCCTTTATTGTATTTGAGGAAGATCTGGTTGTTTGTTTGAGCTGCAATCACTTTAATTGATGGGGAAAAAACTGAAGAAAAGCCAGGCTAGTAACTTGCTGTAAATCACATGGCAGAGAGGAGAAAACTTAAGTTGTGAACCTGCTGGTTTTGAAAGCAGTCTTGTTGGGGAACAAGCTGAGGAAGGGAGGCTACCCTAATTGGCTCTCGCCGTCTCTACCTTGTCTAAAATTATGTGTGGCTACCAACCTATAGCTAGAGAACCCTTATCTGAGTGTAACTGGTCTGCACTTGGACCTGCAAAGCTGTGACCAGTTGGCAAGAACTTCCAAACGTCACCGGGACCAGCAGCCCATCTTCACATGAGGGAACTCTAGGTCGACAGCGTTGAGACTCTGCGAACTTTATCCTTTATTTTATAACGCCCATCTCTGCATAGAGACTCTATCTGCTTGTCTTTTGTTTGTCTTTGTATGTGCCTGTGTGAATGCTGGAGAATCTTTAGGAAGCGATAGATAGTTATACATCCCGATTAAAATTGTGTTAACCAATACTTGCAACTTGTTAAAAAGAAGTTTCATTTTATAATAAGCAATCATTCTGAGTTTATTGAAAGAAGCCTGGTTGAAGGCTCTTTTATTCTGGGCACAAGTAGGGGAAAAAGACAATTAGCTATTTTAATGAGAAAATTAGACTTTTTAAAATTAATGGTGCAGCTTGCAGAGTAATGGGGCTGGATCATAGGCATGCTCCTCCCACCCCGGTCATCACAGACTTGTGTCTGAAGAGGGCATTTCAAGCTATATTATGGAAAATGTAAGAAATGCATAATACATCTATCTGAAAAGAAAAATAGCAACATTTAAATGTGGACCATTCAGACCTATATCATTACCATTCCTCTTAATTTTCAGACACTGACAAGACCTATGCTGCATTTCCAATTTTTATTAAACTACTGGTGCTGGGTTCAGTTTGAGGTGATGAATTGAGACGTGTGTTTATTTTTTTCCCCCACCCCACAACAGCCATCACCCCCAACCCCAGACATAACAGTGTACTGGTGCCAATATGCTAAATTTAGCCCAGTGATATCACTGCAAATTTGGTTGTATTCATGCAAAAGCTCTTAGTGTGGCCAAAGTTATTTGTTTTTCTGACAATAATAAGGAGGGAAACACTACAAAAACCATCATTTACTTTGTCGTAACTTGCACTTATATAAGGCCTTTAATGTAATAAAAAGTCCCAATGCATTCAAGAGCATTATGGCCACAGTTTGACATTGAGTCACATAAGGCAATATTAGGGCAGATGGCCAAGAGCTTGGTTAGGGAAGTAGGCTTCAAGAAGCATCTTGAAGGAGGTCAGAGAGGTAGAGAGGCAGGGAGGTTTAGGGAGGAAATTCCAGAGCTTAGAGCCTAGGCAACTGAATGCATGGCCACTGGTCTTAAAATCGGGGATGCTCAAGAGGCCAAATTAGAGGAGCACAGATATGTCGGAGGGTTGTAGGGCTGGAGGAGATTACAGAATTGGTGAGGAGGGGAGGACATGGAGGAATTTGAAAGAAAGATGGGAATTTTAAAATCGAGGCATTGCCTAACTTGGAGCCAGTGTAGGTCAGCAAGCACAGGGGTGGGTGGTGAACAGGACTTAGTGCAAGTAAGGACACTGGCGTTACAAAATAATTCAGGAGGGGTACAAACCGTATGCACTTGTTGCTTCTGTATGGCTTATCAGTTGCATTGAGCAAGTCATTTGTTTATAAAATGTATGCATCAGTGTAGCTCAGTTGTAGAATTCCCAAATTAGAAGACTGTAATTTCAATCCCCACTCCTGGACCTGAGCACATAATCTAGATTGATATTCTAATGTACTGAGGAAATGCTATACTGTTGGAGGTTCTGTCCATTAGATGAACCATTAAACCAAGGTCCTTTCTCCACATTCCATAAACAAATTCTTCTGGTGTCCTGGACAACATTACTTTCATCCAAAATTAAAAAGTTGATTTTGTGGTCCGAAATGGCTGATGTATCTGCCTGCATGACCATAAATCAACCTGTGAGAAATATTCCAAGATGTTTTGAGAGATGTGATAAGATGCTATATAAGCACAAGTGTTCAGTAGCTGCAGCCAAATGAACATGAGAGACTGATTAATTCACTTGTAAGCACATCAACATAAATTTAGTTTGTATAACGGTTAAGTCACACTACTTTAAAATAGTGTATAGCATTGATTCACCAGGATGGTGTCTATGGTAGAAATACTATAGCTATAAAGAGAGAATTGATATATTAAGACTATATGGGAACCAAATGTAATATTTCCAAGATTGCTGGCAACGCAAAACTAGGTTGGAATGTGAATGGTGAGGAGGATGTTAAGAGGCTTCAAGGGGATTTAGACAAGTTGAGTGAGTAGGCAAATTCATGACAGATGCAGTATAACATGGATAGATGTGAAGTTATCCACTTCGGTCAGAAAAACAGAATGGCAGAGTATTATTTAAATGGTGATAGATTGGGAAATGTTGATGTACAGAGGGACCTGGGTGTCCTTGTACACCAATCACAGAAAGCAAGCATGCAGGTGCAGCAAAAAGTTAAGAAGGCAAATGGTATGTTGGCCTTCATGCGAGAGGACTTAAGTGCAGGAGCAAAGATGTCTTACTGCACCTATACAGAGCCTTGGTGAGACCAAACCTGGAGTATTGTATGCAGTTTTGGCTCCTTACCTAAGGATATACTTGCCATAGAGGGAGTGCAGCAAAGGTTCACCAGACTGATTCCTGGGATGGCAGGATTGTCGTATGAGGAGAGATTGGGCTGACTAGGACTGCATTCACTGGAGTTTAGAAGACTGAGAGGGGATCTCATTGAAAAGTCTAAAATTCTGACAGGGCTGGACAGAGTGGATGCAGGGATGATATTTCCTCTGGCTGTGGGGGTGTCTAGAATAAGGGGTCACAATCTCAGGATATGGGTTAGGCCATTTAGGACTGGGATGAGGAGAAACTTCTTCACTGAGAGGGTGGTGAACCTGTGGAATTCTCTACCACAGAGGACTGTGAAAGCCAACTGAATATATTTAAGAAGGAAATAGATTTCTAGACTCTAAAGACATCAAGGGGGATGGGGAGAGAGCTGGAGTATGATGTTCAGATAGAGAATCAGCCATGATCATATTGAATGGCGGAGCAGGCTCAAAGAACTGACTGATCTACTCCTTCCATTTTTCTATGTTTCTATATTTCTATCTCCATTGGAGAAGAGAAGACTAAGGAAAGATTCCATTAAGATTTTTAAAATTATGAGTAATTTGCTAGGATGAATAAGGAAGCCTCATTTCTTCTGGTCGAGGAGTCAGCAATGAGGGGTGATAAATTTGATAGAGTGGAGAGAGATTAGGAGGAAGTTCTTTACAGAGTAGAAAATTATTTATGCAGGAGGTTGCTGAAGCACGAAATGCATTACTTCATGGAGTAGTTGAGGCTGAGATCTTTGCATCTTTTCAAGGAAAAGTGGATAAATGTTTGAAGCAGAGGATGCTACAGGGGTTAGGGATTGACCGTGGTAAAATTAGATTATATTTTGGAAGTTCTAACACAATGGTCAAATGGCTTCCTTCTGTGCTTGCTGTAAGCTTCTATCATTCTGCAAAGCCCTGATGATTACCTGTTGTAACAGTATATAGTTATAGAGGAGCTCAAAGATATCACCACATTTATTGGGCATAACTTTAATTCTAAATTATAATCCAATTTATTTAACATACACTTTGCCTTGTTCTCTCTCTAGGGGAGGCATCTCTTTCTTTTAGTCACATAGACTTTATTACCTATACTTTGAAGCTGTCCTAAACTATGTTCAAACGAGGGTTAAGAATGCAGAGCTCTTAGCCCCTTCAATGATGTTGATCTGAGCAATGGTGTTTTTAATGCTTGTTTTGATGCTGTTTGGTTGAAGGATAAATGTTGGTAAGGACAGTGATAGGATTCCCAGTTCCTCTCCCTGAAGTGTCAGCAGATCTTTTCTGTCCTTTGAGTAGGGAGTTTGGGGCCTTTGTTTAGCATTTTGTCCAATGGACTAAACACACTGTGAAGTTCCTCTTTCCAAATGAATTGCCTGTAAATTATTTCAAGTGACAATTTAAAAAAAATTTGCTTTGCTGACTCACAGAAATAATAAATTTGTGTTTGGGACAGTGCATTGAGGTCATTGGTTTACAATTATTAACCCAATGAAGACTTGAGGC